>NC_087205.1:67481348-67601348 GCF_015104395.2 Macrobrachium nipponense
AGTTTTTCTGTTATACAATTTTCGTTACAAGCAATTGCATTAGTGGCATCAATAAATTTCTTGCAGGTATCTTCAGACCGGCAAAGTTTTTTCCGATTCTCGTTCGTCAATTTCTAGTGAAAAATACGCAGATTTCCTTCTTCCATTTGTTAAATTTCGTCGCGACAGCTGTTTCTCCTCATGCCTATATCAAGCGACTACTGACTTACAATCTGGCCTTTGGGCCTATTCATTTCATGGTGTGGGAAGTATGACCTTGAGATATGGGTACTGACTGACTGATTGGTCTAGGGATTAGCAGCTTAACCATTAAGGGTGTGGTTTCGGATACAACGAACATAAGAACATGTATGACAATAAAAGTGAAAGTTTAAACATGTGGTTGAATAAATATTCAAAATATATACCATGTGCTAGTGTTTTCTTATATGTACGTTTAAGATTTAATAGGTTATATGTTGGTTTTAAATGCAGAATTACAAAATTACATACAGAAATACAAAATTAATCATATTTTAACCGTGAGTAAAGGTACAAATAAACTAATGTTAGTTTATACATAAATGTGTCTAATATTGAATTTGAGTGTGTGTGTGTGTGTGTGTGTGTTTGTATATGTCTGTTTGTGTTAGCATAAATTCAGAGAGAGAGAGAGAGAGAGAGAGAATGAGAATCCTGGCAGAATTAAACAGTTCGATTCCAGCCAATTGACATCGGTGTTAGCACCCGGTGGTGTCAATCCCGAACTGAAATGGTCTTGTTGAATGGCTTTTGCACCACACTTATGACCAGCGTTTAAGGGCGAGACTGGCTCACCTCAGGAGTTAACTCGGCCCTCGAAGCGTTTATTGCTTATTCACTCAAGATAGATACATGGCTAGATAGATAGTTGAGTGGACAGACTGATAGATAGATGTTCAAGTTTCGTTACAGATATACTAGGCGAGTAACACGACAAAAAATGAAAATGACTTAGAAATATAATTGTACAGGATGTTCACACCGATAATCGGGGCAGTGCATCGTTAACATGAATAAAAGAGATTTCTTCGATATTCAAGGTGAAACAAAAGGGAAGGCTTATACGCATAGTATATATATATATATATATATATACATACTATATATATATATATATATATATATATGTATGTATATTAATTATATATATATAGCTATGAAGTGGGCATCGGGAAAACGGCAGGACGCATCTCAAAACTAACAGTTTATTTTGGCGACGGTGTTTCGCAGTGCCGTGCGGACATGGAATTCGCCCCCACAAAATTATGTAAACGATCCTGTGGAAATGTGCTGGGCATTGTCTCAGTATTTTCTCTGACGTCACTATACCTTATTTCCAAGAACTCTAAAATCATTTATCTACCATTCTTCCTTTGTAACAAAGCTTTGAAGATAATCGGAGAGGCTCTCCGAGGCGGCCATAGTTCAAGTTGCAGTACTTCGATGGAGGTTTTGGCATGTTAGGCATTTTGATCTTTGCTACATTGCATTTAGGAACATGAGTTTACCTACCAAAATTTGCCCCGTAGTGGGGTAGGTGCCGTCAGTGCACCTCATGCAGTACATGACTTAAGGTTCTTGGCAGCGTCCCTTCGGTCCATACCTGCAACCCCTTCCATTTCTTTTACTGTACCTCCTTTCATATTCTCTTTCTTCCATCTTGCTATCCACCTTCTCTTAACAAATGTTTCTTATAGTGCAACTGGGAGGTTTTCCTCCTGAGAAACCTTTCAAACTTTCTACTGTCAATTTCCGTTTTAGCGCTGAATGACTTCATAGGTCCCAGTGGTTGGTCTTTGGTCTAAAGTCGATTTTCAATTGAGTTAAATCCACTTGATTCAAAAGATACTGGAAGATCAACCTTTCGCGTTTTCTCTTTTTCTTTCCTCCTCTTCTCTCCATGCCCAGTGCCCATCTGGAACCGCGAGAAGCGCACGGCGCCATAGACGCCGTTCCAAGGATACCTGATACGGATCTCTTCCTTCCATATTAGGTTCCCAACCCCTTGACATACACCGTGAAACCCCAGCTACCCTTACGTGCACTGCACGCCAATTTTATTATTCTCAGTATTTGCATGTAAATGTGTGTGAATGGTGTCAGAGGTCAGTGGGGTCAGTGGTATCTATTATTATTTCAGCTGATTTCTGTTGGTAATGTGTGATACCGTTACTTGCTGAATTATCTACATTTTTCATAGCAGATATTTAGACTACGCCGCACCTCTCACTGAAAATTGCCTACCGTTCCATTGTGGATTGACTATACCCAGCTGTTTGCTGCAATGCTGTTATTTTCGTCCGGAACTAAGATTAGGGTCCAGTGTGAGTTCTGGACCTGAGATTTATAAACATTGAGCATGCTTTGTCTGATGCATTTAGTCGTGATAACAATATCATTATTTCATAATGATAGAAATGTTTATAACAAGATGTTGTTGCGCATCTTCATATATGTGAGACATTACACATGTTCATGTATCAACCATCAGCTTTATTTCTCTCTCTCTCTCTCTCTCTCTCTCTCTCTCTCTCTCGTGACCATGAGGTAACCTAAGCCCACCGGTCATGTTGGCTTCTCCAGTATTTGTTGTGTCAGTCATCGTTGAGAAGTGATGTGGAACGGTGGCGCGGAGAAGCCACTCTTAGTGACTTTGGTATGGGTTCATAGTACTAGCTCATTTGCTCTGTGGACCCCGGAAAAGGGCGTAATCCAACTAAGTGTAACATACACGGTGATAAAAAGCCGTTCGGCGTATACAATCAAACTCTTTCGTTCCTCTATACATTTGTCCTAAACATCTTCCAGTAATATACCATGAATCCTCTCTGTGGATCATTTCTTACTTGCTAAAAGAGTTGAGTCAGTCGATTTGATTTGACAGCATCTGTTAACTTGAACAAACTGAGAATCGTAAATGCGCGTGTGAGAAACGTTCACAATATGAAGTGCAATTACCTCAGGGTTTCTTCAGTATTTACCTGCTCAGGAGGTTGTCTCTTTCCTGCATCTAAGTTCAACTGTTTATCAAGAACCAGGCTCATTTGCAAGGGCCTAAGGACCGAGTGACCGTCAACTGGACTTCTGTCGCCCAAGTGCCGTTAGGTTCATGAAGGAACTAGGAGGCCTTTTTACCGTTCACTGTTTCGTGTGTTTGCAGTTTTGTTGATTTTTCGTAATCGTACATTTTGTTTTTTTTGAGGAGGCATAAAATATCGTCAGCTATATGTTCTCCTCAAATATGTTCGGTTTTTGTGTCAATACCTTCTTAATAAGTATGGTGCTATGTTTGATTAGTGTGCCATTTTCCACTTCTTTCGATAGCACTGTTCGTTTTGACTGTTGGACTAAAGAAACAAAATCGTTCTTATCATAGGCACAGAACACTGATTTCATCATAATGTATTATACAACGGCTGAGAATTTAAAGCATAAAGACTGCAACTCATTTAATCTGTGAAAAGACAGTGAAACCTTCCTTGAATTCTGTGGTGACGCTTATGGAGGCTTGAGAAAAGGAACCTCTGAAAGTTATTTTAAATGTTATAACGTTCAGATATTTAGTCCTATGGTTCCTGCTCTCCATTATTTATTTATTTATTTTTTGTTTTTTTATTATTTTTTTGTCAGCTGAAAGTTTGATCTTCTTTATATAGCAGCTCCACCCGTTCATAATTTATAGTACTGAAGATTCTTTCATCATCCGTTATTCTCATCAACTTCTAGGTTCTGAGACAGTGTACTTTCTATATTTTGTTGGAGTCGTATGGTGTTAATGGTTTTTCCTTACAAAAGAATGGAAGATAATGCTATCTTGTTGAAGCGATTGAATTCTCTTACATTTTACGCATACTATACTCACTCAGGTCTGGGGTCCTCTTCAGTGGAGTCCAGAAATAAAACAACCAACGAGTTGTGTGATTTGCTGCTTTCCCTCCGATAATGGCTTCCGTAATTTTATACAAAGGTGCTTGGAGAACCATATCTTGCGTATTAAATATGACATGAAGCTGGAAGAAATGCGTTTACTTGGATTTTGACACGTCCGTAGTCTCTTAAGTCAATAAGAAGAGAAAGTAATTGATCACAAAAATGTGTAATTAATATTTGATTTCACGAAAGGCAGCAAATAAATACTTAAGCTTTCTTTACTCTACAACTTGCCTCATGTGTCCCTGAGTAGTCGACTGTAAGGTATATGTCGTTTAGGGAACAGAATATAAAATAACAGAGCAAGATTTTTTCTTTATATTTGCTGGATTTATCCGAGTTCACCAAAAAGCCTTTTCCAGACCTTCACTTGTCATCGAAGATGGGGAAAGTGGAAGGTAGGGCGTTTAAACACCTGCTCATTCTTGAAGGCAGTTACCGGGATAGATAGGCGAGTGTCATTTTACATCCCTCTAACTTAAACCCCCTTTCCGTGAAGTCAGTTGGGAGTCACACGCGTCATTAATCACTGGACGTTCAACTGTTAACAAGAAATAACATCTATTCAAGAAGGAAATCACTATTAGTTAATGAGAAGGCCTACTGCCAATTACTTTTAATTTTTTAACAAGTATTCCAGAAGGAATTAACTATTATTTGAGTTACTTTTGATTTTTTAACTTCTGTTCAAGAAAGAAGTAACTTAGTCAAATGACGAAGCCAACTTCGAGCTACTTTAATTTTCAAACCGACCAGTAACTTCCAGTGGCCGACCGTTCTGCTTTCTTGTCGATGTCGTTAACAGACAGATGACGTGACCGATGCCTCAATGCGGAACTTTCATTGACTTACTGGTCAGAATGAGACGATGCCTTCAGGTGTTATGGGTGTAAGTTCACAGGGTTCGAAGCATTGAAATTAAGACTATAAACTTGGACTTGGTTTTGACTCTCACATATCTTCAAAATGCGATGACGAAATTGTTTGAATTTCATTTCTGCTCTTAAATCTACAACAAATAAGATATAAACCTTAAATTTAAAACTTTGTTCATCTATTTCATTGAATTCTCACTAAAGCTGCTATCTTTGGTTGCAATATAGAAAATATAAGCAGGCTTACAACACGAATTTAGATGTTGTAAAGGAAGCATTGTTTCTAGTAATGTAAAAAATGTTTTATAATGAAACAACTATCTGTATGTGGCTGACGAATCGCCGTAGAACTTCCAGTCCTGATAAGTGTGAACATGTCTTAAGGAAACATATACTACGCTTATATGCCATCATAATGAGCAACATGCTGCACCTCTGCTTCAAGGCAGCCTTCATTCATTCAAAATGTCAGGCACGTCATTGAAATTTGCTACATCATCATAACAAACATGAAACATCATTTGTTGTATTGCACACAAGGTATTGCTGTTGTGTGCAAACTTAGTGAATGGATTGTAGACTGAGGAAGGAAGATGTCTTTGTGATGATACAAGATTCCTAAATTAAATTTTATGCTCAGGAGTTAATGCTGAAAGGATAGGCGGTATTTATGCAAGTGTTTTGGAACATAACTGAAGATAAATTACTCGTGTCCCGTGGGAGTCACTGCTTCAGGACCCATATGGCCCGATTAAGCTCCATCAAATTCGTGGGAAAAGAGGAACGTTGGGTGGGTTGATAGTATTCGCAAGGAAGGTTCCTGTGCTAAGTAAATAATAGAAAGGGTTTTGGCAAATATCAGGCAATGAATGATTCCAGGGAAACCTCATACTCACATATACTCAAATCTGATGAATACATTCTTTTCTTGAGTTAAGGGCACGTACAGGACTTCCAATGCTCTTTAGAAACACCAGGCAGACACACACAGGCAGAAACAGAGAATCTGTCTGGCTCTGTCTGTTAGCTCTAACCCATCAACAGCCGGCTGATTACCAGTGCATGAATCTCCACTGAAGTCAAAGGACGCTCAATGAGTTATATATTATAACACGAACCCAGATCGCTGATTCCATCCTCGTCCGCGAACAAATCCAGTTCCTCTTTTCAGCGAGATAAATGTGGTACCTTTCACATGACTGAGGACCCTATAGAGAGAGAGAGAGAGAGAGAGAGAGAGAGAGAGAGAATAACGATTTCGTACTTCCTGCCTAGAACGACTCTTTCGACACGAACCGCAATTTCAAGGGTCGAAACCAGCCACGGATTCAGTCTGGAACCTCTCTCTCTCTCTCTCTCTCTCTCCTCTGACAGCTACGAATTCAGTCTGCAACATTGTTGCTCTCTCTCTCTCTCTCTCTCTCTCTCTCTCTCTGACAGCTACGTATTCAGTCTTTCAGTCTGCAACATTGTTGCCTTCTCTCTCTCTCTCTCTCTCTCTCTCTCTCTCTCTCTCTCTCTCTCTGACAGCTACGTATTCAGTCTGCAGCATTGTTGCCTTCTCTCTCTCCTCTCTCTCTCTCTCTCTCTCTCTCTCTCTCTCACCAGCTACGAATTCAATCCGAAACATTGTTGCCTTCTCTCTCTCTCTCTCTCTCTCTCTCTCTCTCTCTCTCTCTCTCTCTCTCTCGTCTGTTTGCTCCCTCTGTACGGAAGGAGCAGTGCTAGAGGTATAAGCGTTGTGCGTTTATGGTCTAAGTCCAATAATTAATTGTGTGTTAGTTTTCATCCTACATAATTGGTCTCAATTGTGCCCAGAAATTCGCGCAGCAGTCTACTAAGAGCCAGCAAACACGGAAATCTATAATATTTATGAAATTGGTAAAGAGTCTCTTTCTTCTGAATGCCTAATTTACTTTCTCTAAACGTAGATCTCCCCATGAACGAATTTCGTAAATGAAATGCTCATATTTTTTCTCTTATTTTTCCCATTTTCATCGTCATATTTGGTTTTCTTTAAAAAAAATTAGTTGATTCTGTTGACTGTTATCATTGGTGGAATGATAAAATGGTTACTTGAAGTTCGTATTAGTCCATGGAAAAAATCATGACGAAGTAGTCAATGTATTTGTTGTTTGTTATTTTTCATTTGTTTCCCGAAACTGTATCATGTGACCAGCGCTTCCCAACGACCGCGATGCAACTCCCATCCTTGCCTTACATCAGACTCGTAGTTGCCATTCGTATGAAAAGCACAATAAAAAGGCTATCATTTTCACGGTGGACAAATTAAAACATAATTGTTCTTGTGACACACTGTAAAACGTGTATCTTGTTCGTCATAGTAGAGGATAAGTTCGCTTACTCTGCGTGTTTCGTATGTAAGTCCTGCCTCATATGGAAGGAGGAGAGTGAAGGTTGGCAACTTATCGACCTTCTAAGCTGACAGGCGATCTTGCTTTTGTTTACGTCCTCCATAGGATAGGAGCCAACGCCAACGTCCGTGTTCGTTTTAGCCTGGCTATTGTGATCTGACAAAGTGGGCTGCGTTGAAAATGAATTTTATCGTGGATGTTGTGCTGTGTAAGTGGCCTCTGGAATTGTTGCCTGGAAGAAAGTCTAATTCAAAACGGAAATGCGAAAGCGGCGCTTTTTCTGGACATTTCTTGAAAGAGTCCTGTCTGTTTCTTTTTCATCCTAATTCATTTCTGATGAGTTTATCTCCTTACGGCTCATGCGTGAAACTGTACAAGAAAGAACATGATTAATCCTCTGTGTGTTCATCTTTTACCAATCATAGTGGCACGTTTAATACAATCTTTGTTTACGAAATACAACATATTCCTGCTAGGATTTCATATCCTATCTGTCCGATAAACCTGACGAGCGCCTCTGTTGCGTGATCGGTATGGTCTTGGCCTGCCACCATAGTGGGCGCGAGTGCGATACTCGGGCATTTCACTGAGGGGTTAGAGATGTGTATTTCTTTTGATAGAAGTTCATTCTCGACGTGATTCGGAAGTCACGTAAAACCGTTGGTCCCGTTGCTGAATAACCACTGGTTCCATGCAACGTAAAAACACCATACAAACAAACAAAGATACATCTGACGTCAGTAACTGGTTCAGTGACTTACAGCTTGAAGTTCGTAATACCATCATGTTGGTGTTGAGTCCAGAGAAAACTTGTAATAGGTTTCACACTACGCATACTGTGTAAAGAGGTGAAAATTTTAATGAGATTTTAGTAATGAAAGAAAATTATGATTTTAACATTAAACATCGACGTCAGTGATATATACATACACACTTATATATATATATATATATATATATATATATATATATATATATATATATATATATATATATATATATGCATATTAGGGTCTTAATTCCTCACACCTTTGGAATTGGACCTGAAAAGTTCAAGCTGGACAACTCTTGTGTTTCTGCTGAAAAGCTAATACAGTCATTCTAGTCTCCGTCTGCATAGTAATATTTTTAGAAAAATAAATCTAAATTCCAAAAGTCATTTTTACAACAAATAATCATGACGATCTTATCGACGAACTGAGGCCGTGTCCCGTTGAATAATGGAAGAGCTTCATTACATCTCGTAAGATTGTTTCGCCATTTGTACAAGGTGTACACTGATTATAATAAGATGTAATATCAACATTTTATTTTCTGTAAACAAAGTGCATGATATCCTTAGGCTCTTGTCGTTCACACGCCGACGTTTATTTCATTAGAGGTTTGTGGAAGCGACAGGAGGAGGAGGAGGACTGAAGTTATTCTAACAAGCCTGAGGATTGGTCACTGCCGTCTGACATGCTGTTATCTTGTCGTTGTTCAGTGTAACAGCCCTTTGACAGTTCAGCACATTCTGGTTCACTGCACCAGGTAGCCATTGCCGATGAGAGACGGATGTATTACCTCTAGATCAGGGCATTTCAACCTTTTTCTCCCCACGTACCCTTATGGGTATTCTTAATGTCAGTAATATACCCTTTCACTTTGTACCTAGTGGAAAACAGAAACTCAGAAAAAACATTCCATTGTGTATATTTACAAAAGCTGTACTGAATTGAATGGACGTAAGTTCATAACTCCCCTGACATAACCAATAATATTCAGTAAACACAAAGAATTTTAGTAAAAATTCAGAAATTTTTTTAGAATTATTTAGTTAATCATTATTTACCTGTGGCTATCCCGTAAATGTTCAAGGTTATGGTACTGAGCTGCAAAAACCAAATACATTATTTTTGCATCAGCTGCAAAGGCAGTTAATGAGATAGATGAAACTGCGTTTCATCAAGTAGCCCAGTTAGCCGAAGAGCATTTTTTGCCAAGGGTACGCGTACCCCAAAGGTACGCGTACCCTGATCTAGTAGATGGTAAAACCATGACTGAAATTTCAGGAGACAATATTGATGTTGGTCATGTTTTGAGTGTTGAAAATGCTTGTGGTTTTTATGGAAATATTTTATGATTTGATAGAGATATGTCTTTTTTTTTCTCATTTACGACAGTTTCAATTTCATTAGAAATTAAATCCCTTCGATTTTACTTTTTTTAAAGCTTTTATTTAGCTTACTTTTGTTTGTTTGTTTGTTTGTCTTGGTCAAATCGACCTGATCCTTTCGTCCGATGGTCTCGAAATTTTGCATGGTTACTCAATCCCGGGGGGCAATAGAACTTCACATGGTCAGTAGGTCAGCAGTGACCTTTAGTGACCCTACAGCGACTTCTCCCAGTATCTGAGAATTTGTATGAAACTTAGGATTTTTCCGCAAACTCTTAGTCTCGGTAAATAATCTTCTTTGGCTCGGCAGGATACCAATTCGATAGCTACAATCATAATCATAAATGGGTTACAATTTCTGTCAAAACTAAAAAGTATAAATAAAAAGATATATATATTAAAATGTTTTTTAAAGAATAAACACTTTTATTAAAATGCACTGAAGAGTTAAAAATTAATTTTTGAGACACACGTGTCTACAAAAAAAGCGTGGGCGCCAAACATTTAAAGTAATTCTACAAGAAAAAGAATAATATATATGTGTAATATATATATGTATATATATATATATATATATATATATATATATATATATATATATTCCTTTAGCATTTCCTTCAATGTTTGGCGCTCATGCTTTATTAAGGCCTTATTTTTAAATTATATTCAATATTTTTTTATTTTAGACTTTTTAGTTTTGTCAGAAATTGTAACCGATTTATGATTTATTTTTAACTTTTTAGTGTATTTTAATCAAAGTTTTCTTTTGACTTTTTTATATTTTTTTATTTTCTAACATTAAGGTTTAGAATGTCTATTATAACCTCATTATTTATATAATTTCCATTTTCATTCATTCTCATCATAACGCTGAATGACCCTATGGGTCCCAGGGCTTGGCTTTATGCCCAAACCACACATTCCATTCCATTCCACGTCTGTATCATGTGATACTGAATGCAAGAAATGGTTCTCTACCTTTCAGTCGAGACTCGACGGCATCTGGCAGACGGACATTGTTTGGCACTGACATTTTCTTGCTTTTCTGTGTATTAAAACCCCCCAAAGAAATTAATTTCTCGTATTCTTTGCCGAGGGCCGCAGCTCTTAACACCATTTGCGTGATCAAATATCGGGCTTGTGGATGCTGTCCTGGTGTTGCTTTATTATTCAATAAAATGTCAATTTTATTCGTGCTGCATTTCCTTGACAACAGAAATAGCCGGTTGTGTCTGGACTCTCGTTTATTCTCTCCTTTGGTACGGGTACCTGCATTCTGGTTCATTGAAACCAGTCGTTTTTGGTCAGTGTGCCCAAAGTACATGCCACTATATCATCTGGTGGCAAAGTCTATAGTTGCATCAAAATCATTTGTCGGTTAAGTTTATATATTATATTAATTAGGTTTTGGACGACGGCTTTGTATTAGTGTCAGTAAGTTTACCTGTGTGACGTAGTGAGAAACGATGAGTATATACCGTTACATCGTTGTATAAAATTGCTAAAGAACGCAGACCAGAGCTAAACCAAGCGCGCATTTGAAACCGAAGAGATGTTATTTAATCGCAAAAACTTGCCTCTCGGTTAGGTAACAGATCTCTGCCGTCTGGACCGCGCTGCCCAACACGTGATGCCGCCTCTCGCCTCTTGCCTCTAGTCGCTCTCCTCCTGTGACGTCGTCATCGTCATCCTCGCCGTCGTCCAGAGCAGCACCACAACTTCACATGATATAAGCCCGGCTGGAAAGGCCATATTTATCCGGTTACGTGCTCCTCTCTCTCTCTCTCTCTCTCTCTCTCTCTCTCTCTCTCTCGTCAGCAAAGACGCAGAGGTCTCAAGCAGAGATTTTCTCACCTACCTATTGGAATTGAGTTGGGACTTGTGCGACGAGTTTTTGGATTAGCTGTTAGAGGTGATTTCTGTATTGGCCGTCCCATGAAAAACGGCTTCAACGTAAAAAGTTATTCGTGAATTTTCATGAAATTGTAAATAAGCGTCGGTTATTATAAAATCGGATGTGACAGTCTCGGGAGTTGGTGCACTTTCCTTGGAAAGAAAAAAGAAAAATGAATGTTTTCTTGTTCATTTTCACATTCGCACTGAATTTCAGTCGCGTAATACGGACTTAATAAAGAATCAAGATGTGTGCTTACTGTCGCCTGGATAGCAAGATTGTCTTTAGAACTATCTGTGAATTCGTTTTTATTTATCACCTTTTTGTTTTCTTGACATAGGTTCCTTGCGCTGTGTCTCTTCCAGAACGAATGTTCTGCTTGAAAAATGTATGCATTGGACTTTACAGGAAATTGGATTAGATTGATTCTAAGTTTTAAACCACACTCCAGTTTTTTAGTATTGATAAGTGACGATAAATTAAAACTAAAAATAAGATGATCAGAAATGGAAACGGACAAAAAATGTCGCGTCTTATGGACCAAAGAAGTTTTGTGACGCTTAGGCAAAGTGCTTCTTTTACTAAATATGAATAGAAAACTTGGTTTTAGAGACCAAACATGAAATCCTCCTCCTCTTGAAGTTGACGTTTCGCGACTAATGCGAAAGTCCTTTTCTTATGAGAGGGGGGACGACTCGTCTTGGGCAGAGGAATGTTAGCCCAGACGGCCTCGGCAGCCTTGTACCTGCAGACAACCAACAGCAGGGAATTGCGAATTACCCGTCTCAATAATAACAATTCCCACGAAGCAAAGGACAGGAATGTGAAACGGAGTGCGGGGCCCCAAATCCGAACTTCACACTGTCGCCAACCCCCCGCAGTTGCTTGTAAACGTCCTTCAAGTGCGCCTTTCGACTTGCCTATCAGCCTGCAGTGGGAGCAGGCCTTGGCAAAGTGCCGCAAGTCAAGTGTTAGTAGCGTCTCGTGGATAGGTTCCAGCGTCTGCTCTTTGGGCCAAAAGTACTGGAACGCAGACGAATGGAAAATAAACCCGAGGAAATCTTTAGAAGACTGGACGACGCTGGAAAATTGGACTCCTGAGTGGCTGAAGAGCAAAGATTTGGGAGAACTCTGGCGGGTTTCGAGGGAAATGGGGAGTGAGTGGTTAGATCAGGAGTGGCAAAAAGTGAAGGACCTACAAATACCCGGAGGGGATTGGTTCGGAATCAATGAAAACATCAGAGACGGAATGGAACTTCTGCCTCCCTCTTACCCCCAGATTCAAAGGTAAGTTTGTTGCTTAGCGCTTTTTGGATTCCTCCTCCTCACCTTCGCTTCGTTACGGAACTCGCCTGGTTTTTTCATTCACGTGTTGCATTCTCTTCTTTCATCTAATGTGTGTATCGGAAATAACGGGTTTTTCAAGTATTAGAATTCTGTTTTGACATATGATGTGAAACAGACGTTATTTTGCTGTCAAAAATAAACTCTGGTTCAAATTCTACAGTAAAGTAGGCTTTTTAAAATTTGCTGTTAGAGAAAGTTGTCACGTATCGGGGCATCAAAGAGACGGGTGAAACTCTGTAAGGTCTCATTGATAAACTACGAGAATGGCGTAGAGGGTCCATCCCGGGGTAATGGTAGATTGGGGTACGTGAATCTTATCTCTGGTGGGGCTTGGGAACTCCACCGCTGAAGATGACCAAAAGTTAGGCAGTAACAACATATCCTGAAAAAAAGGCGTGTCTTTCTGCAAGATCAAAACCCTCATTGCAAGCACTTATCCAAAGACATGAGTGCCTTCTAACGCCACATTCCACTCTTAGAGAGGCAGAGAAATGAATAATATTATAAGCATATATATATATATATAATATATATATATATATATATATATATATATAATATATATATGTGTATATATATATATATATTATATATATATATATATATATATATATATATGATACACACACAAATTGAGGTATGATGACAAGAATTAGTCATAGTATAAACACGAATAAATACATAAATTTTATTACTATAATACTAATTCTTATTGAACTATATTCATATATATATATATATAATATATTAATGTTAGATATATATGAAGAAAATATATAATATATATATATATATATATATATATATACACATAGCGTGCGTGTGTAGGAGCGCTCGTGTTTTCTGTTAGTGAATACTCAGCACAGGCGAGTGTGAATGCCTTGCCAGTTTGATGAAGCAGATTTTTGGTCTCAAGAGATAAAGATGTCACCATTTCGAAGCTAGAGAGAAGAACCTTTTCCAAAGCAATTACATATATTGTATTTTGTCAACTTAAGCGCACTACAATGTGTGGTATCGTGAGATAGAAAGAAATGAGCCACATAGCGTATTTTGTGGGGTATTCTGTTTTAGATGAAGTTCAGAGGACAAATGTGAAATCACGCTCTGGTAATCACTTCCCCTGTTTGTGTCTCTGATGAGAAGTATTTAATTGTAGTAATAAAGGTTTCAGTCTGGAATTTTATTAAAAATGCCACTTTACTTATTCCCCTTGATGAGAAATGTTCCCATTGGTCGCATAACAAGTTCGTTAAACCATAGTGACCAAATCAGGTAAATTCTCTCTCTCTCTCTCTCTCTCTCTCTCTCTCTCTCTCTCTCTCTCTCTCTCTTCTTTCCAATGTGATGTGACACAATAGGATTCGCCTTCATCTGGGCGTCGACTGTTGCCGTGTGATTCGTCATCTTTAAAAATTGGTCGTTATTGACACTTCAGCGCTTTGGGCTTCTCTGTCCTTCAGATAGATGTGCTCTCTCTCTCTCTCTCTCTCTCTCTCTCTCTCTCTCTCTCTCAAGCCTAGTTCGGCAGACGGCTGTCACGCCCCGGTCACACCCGGTTCCCTAGGAAGAGTTCCCGGGTTTGATCTCTAGAGGGGAAAGTACAGAGCTGGAGTCGTTTTGTTTACATTTTATGTATTTTGAGCATGTAGTGGTTCGCGTCGGGAGAGAGAGAGATAGAAGTTGCAGGGTTGGGCGACAGTGTGCCAATAAGTACTAGAATGTAATTATTAACATCGGAAGTAATACGTTGAATAAATGCATTAAATATTCTCTCTCTCTCTCTCTCTCTCTCTCTCTCTCTCTCTCTCTCTCTCTCTCTCTCTCTCTCTCAGGCCACCATCGCGTAAGCTGGTCCATAGCGCGTAATATAACTCCTACTGTGGCGCACTAGGAAGACCAAGTCAATATCCAATACTGAATCCATTTCCAAAAATGCTATAGCGTCAAGGCCTTTTTTTATTAGAGTTTTTCTTCACTTTATATCTCTCGTAGTCATCGAAGGCTCTCTCTCTCTCTCTCTCTCTCTCTCTCTCTCTCTCTCTCTCTCTCTCTTTATACACGCTGTGCACATACTCATCTGGTGATAACTTCATGATTTTCTGTCCTTTGTCGAAAAGATTCCTTTAATAACAAGCTATGAGAGAGAGAGAGAGAGTTTTTTTTTAACAAAAGGATAACTTATGTTTTAAGTGCTGAATTGTTTGGTTTCTTTTGTCACCTTTTTGAATTTGATGAAAGTGTTGCCGTGAATTTCTTTTTGATAGCTGTAATTATTGCACTTTTCTACAGTATTTGAATTTGTGGATTAGTTGGAAATGAAAACAAAGAAAGGTCTAAAGTCATGATAGAAAAGCGGAAGTAACGCATTCCGTCGGAATTTTGGAAGCAACGAGAGATAGTGGTCTTGTCAGAAAGCTGATGCTTCCCTTGTAGGGCAGCCAGCTTATTCGCTCCTTGTATCTTCCACGAGTCACTCTTTCTCGACATCGACCTTTATCTGTGCTCAGTCATCGCTCAGACAGCGTCGAAGGAATAGTCACGTTTGAGACTTCTTTTGAGGGAAAAAGTGCTTTACGCAAAAAGTTGTTTCATGTGATATCCTTTCGTTTAGTTTTGAACGCAGATCCTACATTGGTTATTAATTCTATTTATTTACATTGTTTTTATGAATAAGCTATTCAAGGTTGAGTGAAGGCTCTGTTTTTAGGAATAAGTTATTCAAGTTTGAGTGAAGACAGTGTTTTTAGGAAGAAGCTATTTAAGGTTAAGTGAAGACTGTTTTTAGGAATAAGCTATTCAAGGTTGAGTGAAGACTCCTATTCAAGATTGAGTGAAGACTCTGTTTTTAGGAGTAAATCCTTCAAGGTTGAGTTAAGACTGTTTTTAGGAATAAGCTGTTCAAGGTTAAGTGAAGACTCTGTTTTTAGGAATAAGCTATTCAAGTCAAGTAGAAATTTCAGACGATATTTCAAGTGTGTAGGTCATTAGGGCAGCAGATAAGTAGGAAAATACTTCAGATTGTGATAAAAGCTTGAAATTTGGCACAAGTGCTCATTTTAACCCCTCTTTTGAAAGTAATGGGTGTCCACGTATGGCAGCCACTTTTCAAGATGGCCGCTAGTTGTTTCGATTTCCGACACTGAGTAAATCACTGTTGAAATAAATGTATCAGTCGTTATTCAAATAATGTCTTCCTGGATGGAAGAGGTAATTGAAGATATCACCAGAGCTCCTACGACTGTATTTACCATTGCGATAGAAATGGCGTACAAAATGACCATCATGAAATACTTTGCTTAACTCTGCAACTAAGAAAGACAGAGACGTGAAATTTTTATCTATGTCATAGGAAATGCTCATGCCATGATCATGAAGCATTTCTCTTTAGGTTTCTCTTCGTGGTTTTGGCAAATATAGCCATGCCCATGAACACTGGAAAAGGAGTTTCCTTATCTTTTGAGTGTCGGTGTACACTTGCTCCGTCCGTCTGTTTTGAGCAGCAGTTGTATCGCAGTAGTTGAGCAATAGCCAGGTCTTTCTTTGATGAGCCAAACCTTAGCTGTGACTTTGTCTGCTCCATGTTCGACTGTATTAGTGAACTGGAGCAGACTTGAGGTGTGGCATTGTTGATGCAGCCTTCACCAAAAGTGCCAATAAACCTGGACTGATGATCCAGAATATGCCTCCTCAGTATCTTTGCTGCTTTAGCAATCACAAGTGTAGTATCTGAGTAGTCAGATGCCTGAAATAGAGTTATAGCTATATCTTTCTGCAAGGCAAATAACACACTTTATCCTTTCTTGTGGGCTTCTCATTCAGGGATTTCTGCTGACAATTTGTCGTATAATTCTTGTATTTGCAGCGAGTGAAGCAATGCCCATTGTTCCAGGCGTTGCAGGTATAATTGGGATATGCCTGCAAGAGGACATATAGCAGGACCATCTGAACTCATGCCCGTTTCAATGATATAATTAACCGGCTGTTATAGAACCATTGGATGTACATCTGGTTCTTCACTGTGACATTGCTCTTTTTTAGTCTCAAGATTTCTAGGATGGGACCTCTACCTATTGTAAAGGCCAGTGGGCCATACAAGATAGTATTTCAGCTCTTGTGCAATTGCATCACATGCACCTAGTTTTGCTGATAATTTACCATCATTAAGTGTGTGAGCGCACTCATGTAGTCTACTGAAGAGATTCATGGTCATTACTTGCCAAAAATCTGATACAGTGCCACATTTTCACACAAAAAATGCATGCTTCATTATCATGACTGATTCAGCGCTGTTCAGCATGCTTTTCCTGTCTTGCACATTGGTTAAAATAATTTCTTACCCATCATGTTTAGGGTTATGATGTACAGAGGCAAAGGGTGAAGTTAGACCTTCATTTTTCTTGTCTTTCTGGCAAAGTCAATATTTGCTTCAGTCGGTCTTCCTTTTCCCTGTGATTGAATTTACACTTGCCATTGTGAGTTCTTGGCTAAGGCAAAGAGGCTATCCTTTTACTACCTTAATATGATATACACATTGATGTATGGGATACAACTAGGTTCGGTCACCCTACATCTATCCTGATCATTCATCCAGTGTCATTTAAGTCTCGCGAGATCTGTACACCATCCAGGTAAATTATGTAAACAAGCCATGGAGAGCCCCACTTACCAGCTAATTGATATGGTGCTATTAGACAACATTTGGGGCACTAAACTACTAAAATAAACTAAAGCAAAGCTAGGTACAGCCTGAGTAAAACAAGATTAGCTGACACTGAACCCCATGCAGAGTTACACAGCAGGGAAGTCACCAATGTGTCTTGGTTATGCGCTGACATTTACTCTTTTTAAAGTGAAACTAAAGATAAAACCACCACCTTAATTACATATAGATTGCAAGCAATTATATTGGACAGGAAGACATTTTCTATGCCTACTGAATCTTGAAACGCGATTATTTAAGGTTTATGGCTGCCATATTGGATGCCATCTTTCTGTATATACGCTATAAAAAATCTTTAACAGAAATACATTCCACTTTTGCTTGGTGACTGCTTAAACTGTGTATAACCAAATCAAATTCAGAAAAACATGACCAGAGGTACAAGTCCCATGTTAAAACCTTTCATAGTGGGCATCTTGAAAAATAGCAGCCATTATGGAATTTTGAGTGGACACCCAGTCATTTTCTAAAATTGGCCGATGGAGAAGTTATGTACCAAATTTCATGCGTGTCTCATTAAATGAAGTATTTTAATGAAAAAACAAAAATTTTATCTGCTGCGCCACACCAGCCAAACTGAAATGACGCAACTTTCGATGGTAAAAACACTTGTTCATTTGTCCTACTCATAAATTCCGCCCAACAACCCCTGACACCAGTCGGAAAATGAAGTGGAAGTTTTTTCTTATAAGAATGGCCCTTCTTATGTGAATGTCTTTTTTCGGTATCTAGAAATGCTTATTTAGGTTTCAGTTCATTTCTCTTCACACGTCGCCTATCACCTCGCATCATTCTTGTAATTGCACAGGATGATGCCACTTCACTACCTCTCGGTGTTTGTCACCAAGGAGGGCTAAGAACCGCCTGGATACAAACGCAAATAACCTCTCATCGACCTCCAAATCAACGGAGACTCAACTTTTTGTTCATGCCTTGACTATAAGCACTAAGCAGCTAGAGGTTCCGATAAAATCGAGATTTGGGTGACGGATGTCGAATTTTAAGGGTCTTGTACATTAACGTACTTGTCTGAGAGATTTCCCTGTTGTTAAAACACCCTTTGCACTTGGATATTGACCGTTTCGACATGCCCCTTATAAGCAAAGCTCTCAGACAAGTAAGTTATGTAGAAGATCCTTTAGTTTTTTGTATATTTCGCTAGGTAAACGTGTTACCGACGCCAGACATACGAATTTTTTTTCACGCCTCTAAAGCGGTAAAAATGGTAAATGGGCGTCACTCGCATGACTTGATGTTGACGTGACTTGCGCAGCGTGCAGAATGCATTGCAATCACATATTTTCCAGTCAATAAATTTTCATATTTTCCTTAATTTGCAATAGAACAACCTCTCCTGATAGGCAACAAGAGAAAGTTCAAGGTCAGTAGGTCACTAACTGAAGCAGTTTCCACAGTTGATGTCATAAGTTGTACTAAGTTTCATTCCCCATCCTTCAGTTTATTTTTTCGTTATTTTATCCGTATTTTCCCACCATAACTTCTGTTCCATGAAAGGCTGCTTCAAGCGAAGGGACGACATGCCGCCAGTGAAAACAATGCAAGAAACACGTGTTGACTGAGCTTAGTGCTCCTGGTTCAAGGCCAAGGCCTTGAGAGGTGGATGGTGTTGGAGGCTGTGAGGGAGATGTCAACGTTGCTGCTGAAGGAAAGAATCGTCTTTTGCGAGATGAACTAATGGAAAAGCTTATTGGTGCAACTAAAGAAACTGATGATGAAATTTTTTTTATCTTATCAAGAAATCCAGAATATTACAAGTGTATGAAGTGCACCTGTAAATGTGGGACTAGTGATGCTTTGCATACAAACGACCTGGTTTTGACTGCAGTGACGCATTTGTGTGTGAAAGGGGTGACATGGTTGTTCCGAAAAAAGTAAAAGACGTGAAAAAAAATGAAGGAAGGAAAGAGTTATGGGAAGAAGCACAATGACACATTAAGTGCATGACGGTTTTTTTTTTTTTTTTTTTTTTTTTAGCTCTTTAGGATAGTAGAAATAAATTATTTTCAGGTATTTTATATCGAAAGTGTTTTCCAACATTCTTTGTTGATGAATATCAATTTGCATGTGAAAATGTTCATCCCTGCTTCAGTTACTCAAATATCAATGTTCATAAAATTAGAAAAGGATTACAATCTACATATGATTTAGAAGTAAGCACGTGATTTTTTTATTACACATTTTTGTATTCTAATTATATATTATAATATAATATATATTATATATCGATATATATATATATTTATATATATATATATATATCTATATATATTATTTAATTTAATTATTATAATATATATATATATATATATATATATAGATATTACACAATAACTGTATTGATATGCTAATATAAAAAAATGGAAAATAATGTAAACCAAGGCAGAAGAAATTTTATATATATATATGTACATATATATATATATATATATATATATATATATATATATATATATATATATATATATATATGTGTGTGTGTGTGTGTGTGTGTTGCGCGCGTGTGTGACAGATTTTATTAAGACTTGAAAATGTTAATAAAAATTGATAAAAATAGTAATAACTCACAAACCCTTCAACCTATTTGTTTGAAAATTTTCATGTGAATATGTTACCCTTAATTACATGCAAAAAGTTTGAAACAAATTGAATGATTAACAATGGAAGCCACTGTTAAGTGACACCTCCCCTCCCCCTTTACTTTGTGAAATACCACCTTCCCTAATCTTTCCCTTAAAAACGCAACTGGGCAGTAACACTTCCCCTGATCCCTCCAAATCTCTCACTATCGTCTGAACTGGCGCTTCTTTTTACAGCTGCCTCAGCCAAGTTGGGAAGAGACTTTGTTTCACTTCTATAAATTCTTTCACCAGAATATTTTGGAAGCAGGTGGATAGAATTGAGTGAAACTTAGCAGATGTATTCATGAACTGACCTTCTAAAGGTAATTGACTATTTTAACGGCCTTCCTCTTGTTTTTTAAGTTTTCTGTTCACGAAAATGATTGAAGTATCTATTTGTTTGTCCGTCCGCACTTTAATGTCCGCCCTCAGATCTTATAAGACTACTGAGGCTAGAGGGCTGCAAATTGCTATGTTGATCATCCACCCTCCAGTCAGGAAACATACCAAATTGCATACCTCTAACCCCAGTAATCTTTATTTTATTTAAGGTTAAAGTTAGCCATGATCGTGCATCTGGCACCGTTTTAGGTGCCAACAACACAGGCCATCACCGGGTCGTGGCTGTTATTTTCATAGTTATTTTATCTGCCTATACACCGCGAATCGTCCTTTCACTGTATACGTATTTCTCCGATAATTTAATTGCAAGGCATTTTCTTCTTAGCGAGATTAATTCGCATTTTCTATATCATGAACATTCTGGTCTCATAATTTCGTCTACTACAAAGTATTGTTTCCAGACAGTCGCTCCAGTTCTCAAATCCATGTTCTCCATTTCTAAACTGCTATAGCCTTTTCTTGCTTGACCATTTGGATTCCTAACGTTTCACTCTATCCCGACGACATTCTTCGATTCTACCAGTAATTTTCCTTCCGCCTTCATTTCTTATATTCGCCAAACATCTGTTTGCCCCTCACTCACTGTCTGTCTCACAGGAGTCTCGTGCTTTTTCTTCCAAACGTTCTTTGTGTTGATTCTCAGTTCACTGTAAAATGGTAGACATCCTTTCATATTACTAGTTGAATCTTTATCTTTATAACCCAGTGTGTTTTTATTTATTTTGATTTGCTCTTTTGAATACATCTCCTGCATTGTATTTTCTGTTCTGTTAGCATTACTTGTTTGCCAGACGACCTTTTTCTCTTTTCATTCGTCTCGCTTCCTCTCTCTCTCTTTTCCTGGTTCATCTCTCGAGCATTCCTTCCCCCAGATTCCTGAGCACCGCCCCCTTTTTTATTGTTATTTTATGTTTATTTCTCCGAGGCAATCTCTCCTCTTTTCAGAACCTTTCTGGAGGCAGTTGTAAGAAGTATTATTTTTCTGACATTCACATAGGATTCAATTCTGTCCTGTTCAGTCATCCGAAGAATTTTTATCGTTAATAGTTTGCATATTCCTGAGATGACACTTTTTCATTTGAGATGACTGAAAGCTGTCACTTTCTTCCACTATTAAGACCTATTGGATTTCCAAAGTAGCAGTGGCTTTTGGAAAATGAGAAGTAAACATTTTAGTTTTTTAAGGTGATAAAGAGAATGAGATATAGAGCCGTTCCATAGAATGTGGATCCGTAAGAAAACTTTGAATGAAGTACACTCACAAAAAGAAACTGGTGACTGTTTCAGAAAGTATAATGGAATGCAGATCATTCCAGACTCTGAGAGTGAATTCGTATTGTGTGGATTGATGGAAACAGTTGCCCTTCACAGCCAAGAGGCTCTCGAGGCTAATGCCCAAATATTGACGCAGGAATCAAAGATCTGCAGCTCAGTGGTGAGCATGTAGTGAATTGAAGGCGAAGTATTTTTTCCAACGATGACAAGAAGAAAACAAAAAAGAGCTTCCCTGGATGTTAAAACAGTACTGCAGTCGTGTACGATAAGTCCTGCATAAATCTGGCGAGGAATGCAAAGATTCAGCAACTGAAAAGCTCACCTGCCGCAGATGTGACCCAACCTTTCACTTCTGTTCAAAATCCTTACAGATCAGAGGGTTCAGCTTCCCAACTTTCAATGGAAATTATTAATGTAACAGTACCACAAGGAAGCATATGTAAGGAAAACTCAACATACTAAAAGAACTGAACAAGCATGATGGATTGGTGTCTGACTTAATGCTGGGGATGGAAACAATAAGAGAGTGCACAGCTTCCTTTGTGTAGATTGTAGAAATGTCTACATGAGGGAATCAGGAAGATCTGTTGCTCAGCGATTTCGGGGATATAGATATGTAATAAGAAGGGGTGTTGTGAACAACGCTTTACTCATGTAGTACAAATCAACTAACCAGTGTTGATTGCCAAAACAGTAAATTGTTATTTAAGAGGAAGATAGTTGAGGATCTCCTATGTAATTCCAGCAGCCAACCTTACCAATACTGTCAGATCGTTGAATACTTTACAACTGTTGTATATAGTGGCAGTTCGATAATGACCAAAAGTAGCCATTAATTTGTTTTTCCTTAACTTTTGTAACCTCCCCTTTTTATTGTATTCTGTTATGTAATCACCTGAAGAGGAGACCAGTTGGTCTTGAAACTGTAGTGAATTTTAACGTTTTTAATTTTTCAAAATAAAACGGGATTTTAATTTATTCTCACAGCACGGCAAGTGTACTTGAACAAGCCGCTCTTCTACCACTTACCTACTATGAGATTCAGGGCCTCTGTAACACGGTTTTTTGGACTTTGCTCCTTGTCAAAGCATCGGATGTAGCTGAAAGTTGACATATGTATATTTTACAACCACACACAAATTTGGTCAGCATTATCAATAACCTAAACCCGATAGTTTTAATTTTTATAGAGTAAAAATGATCTAGCCGACGCCATGGCCAATGATTACGAGCCAAGAGTCGAAAAACATTCATTACGTAAGCAAAGTAAACACCTTTTGACGAAATGTTGCGCCGCCCATCCACTAGACAGAAACCCATTCACCTTATTCCATCGGCTCTGAAACCCAAAGACTTTATGAATGGCGGAACGATACATAGATGTGGGTGGGGTATCTGTGCTAGCGTAGTAATACTACTGTAGCAGTAGTGCCGCAACAGTATAGCAGTAATATACATGAATTAAACGTTTAGGCCAATTGCTGGGATCCTTGAGGATCATTTAGCACTTCTTACAACTACTCGAGAAATGAGTTTTTATAGCCAGAAGTTAAATTTTCTAATCCAGCAATGCCCATGATAGCCTTCAGTGTTATCCTGAATTATAACGAGGCCAAAGTGGGTGGAGCCTCATGAAGGTATCATTCTGACGATAATTATTGGTGAAGGTTTAAAGCCAAAATACGGTACCGGCTTTTTTTTTTCAGTAAATAGGTAGATAGCCAATAAATAAAAATTGCATGACATTGGATATAGCAGTTATCAAATCAAGCTTGTCTACTATGTTTTTGAAAATTACCATCTATTCGCTACATCTTGTCAATCTGATTGTGACTTATAAAGCAGACTGTAATTTCTTAGGAAACTTATTTATTAACATATTTTGTTGGTTTGTTCATTATGACAATTATCAGTGGAGAGGTTCAGAGTTCATAAAGGGGTACTGCTTTGCTTGTATTTAAATTTGTTTGTCATTGTTGCCAGAGGTATAGCCTTTGTTACGTATAGCCAATCATCCATCGAGAAAGAGGAAAGAAATGCTGTCATAAGTTACGTAACGAGTGCGTTCGAAACCTTTTCTCTGAGTAAGTTGGCCCGTCTTCAAAAAAAGTCACTTTTACATTGTAAGTGCCAAATTTATTCAACCTACGTAATGCAGAATACACTCAAAATTTATGTGTAGATATAATGTGTATTCTGAATAAGCATTATATGTATGAAATGCATAGATAAAAAGTTATTGCGAAAAAACCGTATTACAGAGGCCCTGAATCTCATAGTAATAGTATTGTATTATGATTGCTGTGCTCTCTTTGAAAGTGTGTATCAAATGGATATTGTTTCATTGGACATGACTTTTTCATTTAAAACTGAGAGAGAAAATTTAAGTAAAAAAAAATGCTCCGGTTTCTTCGGCGCAATTGAGTTTTCTGTACAGCATATAATGTTGTATGAAACTCTCAGCCATGACCGGACAAAGCTCAGTAACTCTCCAGATACGGTCAAGTGAAGATGCGCCGGTGGCTGGTACATATATCAGTACCAGACGCACTATCCAAGGCTAACTTGAGCCTCAAATAAAATGGAAACTACTGAGGCTAGAGGGCTGCAATCTGGTATGTTGTATGATTGTAGGGTGGATGATCTACATACCAATATGCAACCTTCGAGCCTCATTTATTTTTAAGATCTGAGGGCGGGCAGACAAAGCCATCTCAATAATTTTCTTTTAGAGATAACTAAGGAACCGACTTCTGCTATATTTCATAGGGATTCACTTGAATCATTTGCACTGGATGTATGTATGACAAAGTGGATGTGTTCGCCCATGAGATACCTTTGGTGCGTCGCTTTACGGTCTCGATTTTCCTTAGACAAGATAGTCATTGTAACTACTGCATAATTATTTGGAGGATTTCTAGTTGAAAATGTTCACGAGGAAGTTTAAGATTCCTTTCTTCAAGTGTTTTGTTTTTATTTTAAACGATTTCATTGTTTTCTCTCAATGCTTTCAGTTGAAGCATCACCCGAAGAACTTCAGATACACCAGAGACTTTCGCCGTCATCCTTTGAGGAAAAGGATTGTTTTAATCAAGATGTCGCCCTTGCAGAAACCAAAAGACAGAGAGACATCATCCTGGTGTGCTCGTTTGTTGGGACAGGAACTCTCCATCAGCGTTTGTTACCTAAGCACCTGACTGGAGAATGTGGCGCAGGTTAAGCCTCTAATGGCAAGTTAAGAGGAAGAGGGATAACTCTTTAACGGATCACTGGAAGCCGGAGCGGGGCCGAGGCTGCTGCAGAAGGGAAGGGAAGGGAAAGGAAGGGGAGCACCAGAGCGAGTGCCAGTGGTTCCTTGACAGGAAGGGATTTCCCAAGTTGAGAGGTATTGGGGCGACTGCCTGAAAATAGAGACCCAAACCCTTGGAGCTTAGCACTTCGTTCCGCTCTACACTCACTCTTTGAGTTGTCAGAATAACAAACAAGTGTAAAATGTATAGAAGTTTCTTCGGCGCAATCGAGTTTTCTCGATTGCGTATAATCAAGGTCACCGAAAATAGGTCTGTCTTTTGGTGGTCTCTATATAATGCTGTATAAACGGCGGCCCTTGAAACTTTAACCACGGCCCGGTGGTGGCCTGTCATGTATTGTTGCCAGACACACAATTATGGTTAATTTTAACCTTATAAAATGAAAACTACTGAGGTTAGAGGGCTGCAATTTGGTATGTGTGATGATTGGAGGGAGGATGATCAACCTAACCAATTTGCAACCCTCTAGCCTCAGTAGTTTTTAAGATCTGGGGGCAGATAGAAGCAGTACGGACGGAGAGTCGAATAGCCATCTCAAAAGTTTTATTTTACTGAAAAATAAAACATCACTTTATTCTCACCTCGTGAAATTAGTACTTGCGACCTTCTACAGTGAACGAAAACGTCGAATTAAACCTAAAGACTAATAACCCTAACATTTTAAATGGATAAGGATTTACTTTGTGTAGATTTAGGATTCACACAGGAATCCATATTTAGATTTAAAATTCTCAAAGAAATCAGTAGTATCTCGGTATTTCAGAATTTAATCGGTTTTCCTTCGTAGCCCTTCCTATCTATCCTTTGGGTCTTCATAAAGGTAAAGGTATGTCGTCAATTTTCCGTTTTGCTTATTTTCGCTAAGCCTAAGGATCCAGAGTTTTACTTCCCTTTTGGAGGTACTCTTTTCCAATGGAACTTTAAGAGGAAGTAAATAATTCGTTTACTTTTTTATGTTAAGTAATATTCGCCTTTACCCTGCTCTCTCTCTCTCTCTCTCTCTCTCTCTCTCTCTCTCTCTCTCTCTCTCTCTCTCTCTCTCTCTTATATTTATTTTCCTGTTTACAATCGTTAGCTCTCTTATTACCAAGGTGTGCGAGCGATGATATCATTGTTACCAAGTGATGAGTCTTTTGTAAGTATTAACGCGACCGCCTGAACCACGCTATGTTGAACATTCGTCTCTGAGTAGGGCAGGCGGTGTGACATAATAAGCAAACGGCTAACATATTTTTGGAAGCATTGGCTCTTCGAATGACTGTCTTCGTGTGCGCGTGTTCTGTGTAGGCGATCCGGCTGTACAAGGGGGAGCTAAGGCTTGCTGTAGTATCAAAGGTCATTTATATTCAGAAACCGCTAAAGTTGAGAAGAAAAACCCATGAAAACAAGAGGGTTTGGTAATAGCGATCGATGAAGGTCTTGTACCTGTCTTCGGGAATATTAAAAAGGCCTGTGTCAATCTTTTCCAAACTTAAAGTTTATCGTGAAATATCCTTCATTTTTCTGATAAAATTATTGAAATTTATTTTACAACTTGGACCAAACTTCTCCCACGACTTATCAGACATTTTTCTTTTAGGATTTATTAAAGCTACGTCAAAGTTAAAGCTTCAAAAAAAAAAAAAAAAAAAAAAAAATTGATGCCCCTTCTCCCACCAGTTCCTTTGCTTTGTTTTTTAGTTATTTCTTATTAAGTGATGGGAGGCGCTAGAAGTGGAAGGAGGTCCTTATGAAGGCCATATTATTAAACAAATTGAATAATTATATATTGTCAGTCTTTCAATGACTTGTAATCTTTGTCTGTCACTTACTTTATATACTTGATTATGAATAATATAGTCAAGGGAAGGTAGAACATTTTGTTATGCAATCTTTAAAGGTGTTTAATTTCCTCAGACTAACATTATTAACGAAAACATAAAACGGTGAATTTTGGGAGACAGGTCTTGGCTAGAACAATGTCTCCTCTTTCTGAACTACCTTTTTAAGCCTTAAGGACAGAAGGCATTAATCGCATGCACACTCAAGCAAATATATATATATATATATATATATATATATATATATATATATATATATATATATACGAGATATATATATATATATATATATATATATATATATATATATTCTACACAGAAGTGTAATGGAAACAGTTTATCTCCAAGCACTCAGGACTTCTTAAAAGTCTGTTTCCCTCCATCTGCAATAATACTCGAACCCTAAGAATTCCCGTGGGATTTCAAGCATAAACAATTCGCTTTGATCTGCCAATCACCGAAAGAATCCCAGAAAACACTGGTAGCGATTCAAAACAAAATCCACGAAATATATCGGGAAGCAGATAGAATAAAAAGTAATAGAATAAACAACATATATATATATATATATATATATATATATATATATATATATATATATGTGTGTGTTGTGTGTGTGTGTGTGTGTGTGTGTGTGTGTGTGTAATGTATATATACTTCCAAGAAAATAACTTGCCAAGTCATATTCATGACGTGGACTGTGCCTACCCAGTAGCTACGATCTTGGAGAAAACCATTACTGTCAACTTTTTTTGTTTCCCTCTTACTAAAATTTTTGGGAGAGAGACAGACACAGATTCTTAAGCTTACCTGTCGTGTAGTTGTTGTATTGGATTACTCTTGACATTTTTCTTTTTTCATTTCAGGTACGTTATTACATGTCCATTACATTTTCCTGGGATACAGTTGTAAGTACTGAAATTGTGTGTATGTGTTTTATATACAAACATTACGTACCCTCATCCACTTATCTACTTATCTTCATAGATTCCTTAAGCAATTGTTCAATTATTCTTCCCAGTGACACTCCATTGTTCTCTCTTTCCCAACTCTCTAATACCCGGTAGCAAATCCCCGAACTGTAGCCGAGTACCGAACCATCCCTGAAAAAGTAGGACGCCATATCTCAAAAATAACCATAGAATCTTCTTGAAAAAACCTCATTATGTTTTTCACACCCAAATTACTTGTGGTTAATCCCCATGCACCTAACCTACGGGCATGGAGAAAACCCGGGGATGGTGCAATATACTATAGTTGATTCACTTCAGCCGTGCATTTGACGTCTATAGGCCAGTCCCTTACGACGCTCCTGATTGGCTGTTGATACGTCATTCACAGGGCTGGTAACTCTCAGTCTCTGTCGAGAGATCACTTGGGTAGAATCTATGTTCCACCTCACCTGAGGGATACGTCTTTCAGGAGAGGTGGACATACATCTTGCCTATTTGAACTCTTTCGAGAGACTGAGAGTGAGAGATTCCAGCCAGCCCTGCGATTGGTTTATCAACAGCCAATCAAGAGCGTCGAAAGGGACTGGCCTAGACGTCAAATGCACGGTTGATGTGGATCTACTTTAGTACATATATTTCTCGGGAATTTGTTACTCAGTAGTCAGTTAAGCCCAGCAAAGTATTGTCACATTAATTGCTTTAGGCTATTTCATGGATTCCACTAGCATAGGCCCAACCATCTGAAATTTAATTGCCCACGTTATGTTGCGGTAATCTACTTTTGTCTAGCCACATACCCAGCGTACCAAAATCTAAATTATGAAGAACATATTATTCATGTTGATCATACCGGAAAAACAGGTATTAGAAAAGGCATGTACAGGTACATGGTAATGTAATTTTTAGCGTAAATATCGGTTTAACAGAACGCTGTATTTCTCTTAACACTTGTAACAAACAAAATCTATATATATATATATATATATATATATATATATATATATATATATATATATATATATAATGTGTGTGTGATTGATCAGTAAGGGTACTAGTATTCACTAAACAAGTCGTTCTGCTCTTGTTAGTGTTTAAGGGTCGTCGTACAATAATAAAAAACCTGAAGAGTGCTTGTTCCTTTGGTAAGGACACAAACTATTCGTCCTTGGCTGAGTGTACTCTGACGACTCTAAGGTGAATATAAATTCTTTTCAAAGCAGATTCCTTCCGTCTCTCCCTCTAATTCTCTGTGGCCTCAGTGCTTGGTGGTGGCGCCCTCTCTCATACAAGGTCTAGAGAATGAATACTTTGATCTCCTATATGACTGGACGTCCCGTATCCCAATTTCGAATCGCACGAGGATGGAAGGGACCTTGGGTGCACCCCCAGCCCGCTCCCAGATCCAGTGGGCGTCTGTTGACCTGAACAGTGATTTATGTACTTAGGCAGTTAGATCGCTGTTGTAGGTCGTCGCGAGTGTGCTCATTGCTTTGTCAAAATGTATGCTGCCTAAAAGGAAAGGCCTCGAAGAGGTCATCCTCACCGCATGGAAAAAAGCCTCTCGGAAGACTCGCCCTCTCGCCAGGGGCCAGGCTCCCCCAGCGTTTCTTTTGTTCTTTGCCGCCGCAGTTCACTCTATTCAATGAGGCATTGTTAGAGGGGAATTTGCACGCTGCAAGACGTTCATTTCAGCATTTTGTGTAACCTCATGCATGAGTGATGTTGACACACTTGGGTTTTTCTTTATACCCTATTTGACATTCACAAAGGAGGTTCCGGGATATTGATGTCATTCTTTTTCTGATCGGAGTAATCAGTTACCTTTATTTACATTCATATCACCAAGCTAAACCGACTTCTCTCTCTCTGTTTTTTTTTTTAAGTCTAGCCAAGCGCAGTTTTACATTCTGATATTCATCCACTCATTCTCTCCATGCGTGGACCAAGAATTATAAGAACTTTTTCTTTTCAGTTTTATTGATATCAGTTAAGTCACATTTATTTTTTTCACACTGCATCGGCCTTCGAGACAGTAAGAATGACCACTTTCATAGCTCAGATGTCATTCCAATACCAGACAAAATCACTTTGTGTCTTTCCCGTTCTAGATTGCTGTCTTGTAATACTTATCCCATCGTGAATATTCATCCACGTCAACAGAGGTTAAGGCGTGTTCCGTTCCCAGGGACTTCACAGCCCTCTACTTGGTACACCGTATTATTATTATTATTATTATTATGATTATTATTATTATTATTATTATTATTATTATTATTATTACAAATAGGTAGTAGGCCCTCTTTTATAGATGTGGTGTTGAAGGTGATCGCTGCATCAGAATAGAGAAAACTCTATACAAACTGAATGCCACTGATACAGCTGTCACCTTCAACACCATATTATTATTATTATTATATATTCCAGGTCATTGGACAATTCAAAAACCACATTTTAAACAGTTCCTCTCGACCTTTACTGAAGGAATTAATCGTGTAGTTTAACACCATATCTTCGTGATTTAGTGACTATATATATATATATATATATATATATATATATATATATATATATATATATATATATATAATACTACATATATTAATCACAGAATGGCTCAAGGGAAAAACAAAATAATATTAATTGAAATAGGCGCCATTTCAGCAGTTCTTTAATTATAATGCTGTACACCGGGCTGCTAAGTGGCAAAAAAGAAAGCTGTACCCAGAAGGTAAATAGTGGCTAATGAGGAAGTCTTTTATGATGGTCATCTGGAAGACGTAGTTGTCGGTAAAGACGCGGGATTTGCTTTTGTTTGGTTCAGTCGTCCAGGATGGGTGACAGTTTTTACTTGTGTGTTGTAAGTTGCCGTTCTTCCCTGGTACTATCCTTTGGCCCTGGCTAAGATGTTGCCCTACTTGGCTTCTCCAAGAATATAGAGCATCATTTTCGCTACTGTTTTAATGTGAATCTTTGCGACAGCGACTGTTAAATTAAAGAAATTCAAATACCAGGTAGGGTAGAGAATGATAAAGGTAAAGCAGACATGAAGAAGGGAAAGTGATTAACTTAAAGCATGAAACTGATTAAGTTTAATTTCAATAGTTACTCAACATCCGCAGCTTAATTTTGCCACCTTAATTGAGTAAGTATTTGATATATCTAGCTTCGAATAAAAAGTTTCGATGAAATGGCCCTGATATATCTTTAAACAAGGACAGTGGTGATTTAAAAACAGATTAAGTGTTTTTTTCCTTTGTATAACGTTTTTTTTTAAACAGATGATTAGCAGTACAAAAGGGATTTTATCATACAGAGTGGCTTATGTCATAAAGCCCCGTAGAAACACGTCTGGGGTATGCGAATTGGTCAATTTGTTAAAGATATTATTTTTGTGTTGGACCTCACACATTTATGTTTGAGCGCGTACCACAGCAAACCGTCGAAGTAGAGCAAACACGGATCTCGTGACTCAGAGCAAGCGAATCGGCCATTGAGGCATAGGTAGTTAAAATCCTAGATGGCAATTTCGAAGCCAAAATCACTGTTTCGAGGGTAGTTGTGTATTTGGTAACCCGACCGCGTATACCCGAACTCTAACCGAGTACTGGGATCTTCCTTGAAAAAGGCGGGACGCCATATCTTGAAAATTAACCTTAGAATCTTCTTGAAAATAATCTCATTGTCATTCCCACAGCTAAGTTTTGACAATTAAATACGTTAACCCCACAAAGGGGCATGACAAAATAACCGGGGCTGATGCAGTATACATCTCGGGAATTGGCAACCCTGCCTAAGCATGTTAGCTTTAAACTTGTGTATCACCTGCTTACCCAGCGCTGATTTCTTCATCTATAACGGTTAACTTCTGAATCTAGGGTAAAACCGGAGTTCGGAAAAGCTGTCGCAGCATCAGACCATTCGAAAGACTATTCAACTCATACGTATTTATAACGCACACATGGCGTCAGCGTCTTGTGGTAAGGAGAAATGAAGCCCCAAAATAATCGGGAGTGTGGCACCATTAAGCTGATTTAGGTCGTCGCAAAATGCAATGTGCGGTTGTTGCCGAACCTTTCAGCAACAGACTTTATGATCAGAAACGAAGCCTTTCATCTACGCTGTTTATGGATGTCTGGACTAGGAGAGAGAGAGAGAGAGAGAGAGAGAGAGAGAGAGAGAGAGAGAGAGAAGGGGTCTCCAAGTAAACCTGAGCTTCGAACCCTTTTTTATGAGGAGGGGAATGGGAATGTTACCGATGTGGAAGAGGGTACGGGAATTAAAGGAAGGGTTATTTCTACATTGCTGCACACCCCTTTATTGCAAATTGAAACTATGATACAGTTAGTCATTTGTGACTTTTTCATGTTCTCTCTCTCTCTCTCTCTCTCTCTCTCTCTCTCTCTCTCTCTCTCATTGAAGCAGTGTTATAGATATGAAGAAAAAATGCAAAATACCTTATAAGTAATGAAATTATTTAATAGCCATTTTTAATGAAAAAAAAGATTTTGACTTTTGACTTTGGCTCACTCGGTTGGATTTATTAGGAAAAACATATTTTATATTGCATTGCAAATTACCTGAGTCGTCGGTGTATTTGTTTTTTTTTCTGGAAAAGAGGCATATTTCGTATATTTGTTCTATTGAAAATAACTGAGAATTGAAAATAAAAAAAGAATCCAACAGCATTGACGGAAATAGTCTGCGAAACTGTCTGAATTTATTCCAGTTGTCGAAAGACTGACCATTTTCGTGTTCCTTCTCTAACCCTTTTCTCGTATCCATTCCTTCCTGCTCTTCCTCTACGTGACTTTTTTCGGCCATTTCATTTCCCCCTTATGTCTTTCCCCTCTTTGTAGGGTCTGTGTTTTCCATGTTTTTGCTTAGATGACGAGAGAGAAACTAATCCTTCGCCCATTTCATTTTCAGAAACATTTTGTAATGTGTGAAGTTATTTGTTCTTTCTTTCACTGTCTCGTTTTCGTCTTGACTGTTTATCGTCGCATTTTCTGCTGTTGTGGTGTTTCTATAGAAAAAAAATGCAGTGCCAGAGACGAAGGCCATTCCAAGTGAATCGGCTCCTCGCTGTAACCCCCTTCGTTCCTTTGACTGTACCTCCATTCATATTCTCTTTCTTCCTTCTTACTTTCCACCCTTTCCTAACAATTGATTCATTGTGCAACTGCGAAGTTTCCTTCCTGTTATGCCTATCCACTGTCTATCTGGACCGTGTACCTTTCAAACCTTTTACCGTCAATTTCCGTTTCAGCGCTGAATGACCTAATAGATCCCAGTGCCTGGCATTTGACCTAAGTTCTATATTCAGTTCAATCCAAATGAATCGTCATTTTTGGTAAGTACTTATTTACATCTCTTGAAGAGAAACTCTCCTTTCTTTCGTCCTAAAAAGGCAGAGTTCAAAATCCTCTGCTTGAAATGAGGAGATGGGAATTTTTACCGACTTTCTTTTGTTTCGCTCGAACTCATTTCCACACCTGACTCTTCATGATTTCGTTTTAGGGGATTTTGTGCTCTTGTGTTGGGATGATCAAACAGCAAGACAAAAGAAGCTTAGAATGACAACATGGAAATGCAAAGGAAAACACTGGAATTGTGGGGCATAGCGAAGATGTGCCATGACCTTGCACGAGTATGTCAGTTGAACAAGAAATGATCAATAAACAAGTCCGTAAAAAAAGAAGACACACACGATAGCTATTTTTGGTTATTTTGATACTGATCGATATCTTGCATTCTCTGATGTTCGTAGACTTCTATCAGTCTGTGATCCCATATCTTGTATGTCGGATTTCAACATTTGAACGTTTTTTTTATTTTTTTTTTTTTTTTTGTCCGTATAACGCAAATACTTATTTTTTTTTTACCAACAATCCCAAACTTTCATCTCGATCTCTTCAATACTCACTCATTCATCACATATATTCTCTCCTCTCTCACACACACACACACACATATATATATATATATATATATGTGTGTGTGTGTGTGTGTGTGTGTGTGTGTGTGTATTATATTGCATATAATATATATTTATATTTTACTAAACTTGCCTTCGTTACTCTTATAGCCACATTTGTTTATAAATGTACAGTCTTTAGCAAGGCTGAGTGGGAGAATCACACGCAGAATGAGACGGCAGAGATGATGAGCATTCTAGAAGGATTGTTGTAGATGAAAGAGAAGTAATACATTTCCAAGGCTCGGAGAGCAAAGTCGTCATTGATTAGAAAACCACCTTCTGATTTCTTTTTCCTTCAGCGGGATCAGAATCAGGTAGCTACTTATTTTTTAGCTGATAGGCAAGATGGGTGAAAGAGTGAGGGCAGTTAGCTAGCTAACCGTGGTAGGGAATAGTTTAGTAAGAGTATTAGTAAGAGTAATGTAAAGTGTGGTTTATCCACAATTTTATTTGGGTAAGGATACAATTTTCTAACTTTCTAACTAATATTAATATAATACAATAATGATTTTACATTATATTAACATTATGAATTGTACAAATTACATATTTTGAATTTTATTTCTTAAAAGTATAATCATATTTAATAAAGTTCCAATTTTCTAATTTCAACCATAATTTTAATTATCATAATGATTTTGCATTATATCTACATAGTAAATTGCATATTACTTTTTCACAAGACATTTCTTAAAAGTATGATGGTTGAGGTTCATCGCGATGAATACATGAAGATGCTCTTCTCAACCATCTGTGCTGTGGTCTGTGTTGTTTGGGTCAAGGTTTCTCTCTTCTGCTTCCGTTTCTTCTGCTAATTCACCATTGTACTGAACTAGTTTTCTCCATATATTGGTTACCAGTCTGTATAATCTCTGATTTGTATCCACCAACTTGTTCTTCCATCTACTCTGTGTTAACGTGCATTCGAAAGTTCCGTTTTTTTTTTTTTTTTTTATCTTTCTTCCTTTCCCAACAATTCAAATGAACATACTTCTTTGTAAACTATCTGTTCCAACGAGAATCCTTCCACTAAAGTCGCACCTTCCCCCAAATCTATTGGCTACCATTACATCCAAATCCCTCAGCACAACCACAACTTTCTCCTTCTTTAAACCCAACAAGGCACAGATCCAAACTCTCCCAGAAACTTCCCTTTTCCTGCTATATAACTTTTCATTTCTGGGCCAAATAATTTAGCGACCTCCGCATCTCTTACTCTTGCTGTGCTCAGTCCAAGACAAACAATAATGGCGGCGCATATATATATATATATATATATATATTATATATATATATATATATATATATATATATATATATATATGCTCTCTGTTGCAAGCTCCTAGCCTTTTCCAATGCAGAACACATAGCTTTTCCATCTACATCCCGTAAGGGGATAAGCGCCTCAGTGGCGTGGTTGGTTTGGTGTTTGCTTCTCACCTCTGTGGTCGCGGGTTCGATTCTCGGCCATTCCATTGAGGAGTGGGAGATGTGAATTTCTGGTGATAGAAGTTCACTCTCGACGTGGTTCGGAAGTCACGTAAAGCCGTTGGTCCCGTTGCTGAATAACCACTGGTTCCATAAAACGTAAAAACCCCACACAAACAAACAAACAAACCGTAAGGGATAGTGCCGTCATTGCACCTCACGGGGTGCACTGTAGGTTTTGCTAAAGGTTCTTTGCAGGGAGCCTTCGGCCCCTAGCTGCAGACCCTTTCGTTATTTTTGCTGTACCTCTATTCATATTATCCTTCTAACATCTTGCTATCCACTTTCTCCTAACAATTATTTCATAGTATAACTACGAGGTTTTCCTCTTTTGACACCTTTCAAACCTTCCCACTCTCAATTTTCTCTCCAGCACTGAATGACCTTATAGGTCCCAGTGCTTGGGCGTTGGCCTAAACTATATTCCGTTTCATTTTCCATCTGGAATAAGCTTACTGTCCTTTAATTTTCTTTTTTCTGAAAATAATTGAGCCTTATATATATTCTTGGATTAGGTAACTTGATTGGTTTTCGAATTGGTATAAGTTATTAAAATAACTGTCTTTAGCCATAAATATTCACGATTGTTGCAATTTACCTTCGTAAATTTTACACCTTTAAGTATACAACCCGGATGAAAATCATTTGATGGACCTCAATTTTGTATGCGCACAAAAGATAGGCATCGACTTTAAATATTGCATTCCACAAAACGAATCCAAAAATATATCAACCAACACCACGACTCAAGTCAGTAATCCGTAGTCCGGGGTCGAATTTGGGATTTCGTATTTGCGATTAGATTGCTACCAATACAGGGCAGGCGCGCGTGCCCTTGTGTGTGTTAATATTACGTGCATGTTGCAGTGTGTTTATGATGATAGGTAAAAATAAAGAGACTTTCCGTAGGATTGAAAACCCCAGGGTGGTTTTTATGGCAGTAGGGAAATCTGCCACTCATCGACTCGTGAGAGCCTTTCAGTCGGCTGCTTCATGTAATATAAGCAGTTAGACATTTATCTCACAGATTAGCAGCTGTTGTCCGGGTGTTAGACTTTCACCGTTAGAATACTGACACTCTTGAATGTTTGTTGTCGTTGAGTCAAAAAAAGCCAGTTGGATCAAAGAAGCCTTTGTTGTTTCTTTGAGAGCTTCCCCGATTCGGATCTAATCCTTATTGATTTCTGATAATGGGCTTGAGGAGGGGCTGCCACGGAGTCGGAGTATAGGGGCTGTTGGGGACGGGGAGAGTGACAGCAGAGCAGGACATCCTGCAGACGGGACTTGTAAATGGAAACTGTTTAATGAGGTACCTCGGAGCGGAGTGGGAGGCTACACAACCGCCAAGAGAGGCTGACGTCAATACTGGAGAGTAAGTCATGATCAAATTGATTATGGCGGAAGAGTTGGATTGTTCTTTACACATACTTTTTATTCTCTCTCTCTCTCTCTCTCTCTCTCTCTCTCATCGTGTTGCCTCAGCCCTCCAGCCTCCGTAAACCAGAGAAAAATGTTCTGGAGAACTAGTCGAGATGGGGAAATCATTAGAGCTGCCTACCTAATTCCCTACTTACTTACCCTGGAGGACATAACGGCTTGCTCTACTCCATGGATTACTTTAGCGTTAGACTGTTAGCACCCATTGCCTTACTTCAGTACAGTTCGTATTTTTTTAATTTTATTTATTTATTTATTTTCAATCTTTTTCACTCTATTTGGTAGGTTACCCGAGTCATAAACATTCTCTCTCTCTCTCTCTCTCTCTCTCTAGCGTTTACTCCTCTTCTAGTCATTTGTGAGATTGCCTCTAAAGTGCAACGGCCTTATACATTATCACAGGCACTAGACACTTTACAGTTGAGAAGCTGCTAAAAGCGTCCTCTCGCCTTTCTCTCCTTTCTTTCTCTTTCTCGTACACTTTCCCTGCGATGGCGATCAACGTTTTACCCCGTCTCTTCAAGGTAAAAATCTCTCTTGAAATGAAAACCATAACCCAGCTAAAAATGTATGCACGTACCACACACAGATTATATATATATATATATATATATATATATATATATATATATATATATATATATACACACACACACACACACACACAAACATTTAAGTGACAAATATCTTTTAATAGCGAATTCCATGTACCTTGAGAGTAACTTGCACTCAAAAGGAAGTTAAGTTTAATCGATAAGTTCATCCACCGCAGCCAGAATTTTACCAGGGTCTTTCGTTTGTATCATGGTAAATGTAGTATGGAACTGAGAATCCGTGCACCTATTTAACCCAGGCCTAAACGCATCTAAAAAGAAGGGATGAAGAAAACAGTATACATAATCTGTAGGGTCTTGAGAGAAACCCGAAGGTGGAAGACAGCTCCAAATGCCAGCTGTGGAGGAAAAGAAATAGACTCCGAACCAATTAGCTACGCGAGGCTCACTCGGCTCCTGTCAGTAGCAAGGTTACGAGAAACTCTCCATCCGCTCCTAGAAACTCGGGTCAAAACAGCAAATGTTCGAATAGTAAGCTATCTGCCGCAGAAATAAAATGACATGACCTCGTGCCTAGAAGAAGGGGGAGTTGAGCAGCAATTTAAGGTGTTTCAAAACCAAACTATGAAGTTGGATGTTCTGTTTCATGACAGGTATAAACTTGAATAAATGGCCCAAGTTTGCATCCAAGTGCACAGCAGAATTGTTAGCTCCAATCCTAGTCATATATGATTCCTTAGCTTATTCAATTTCTGTAATGGGTTCGAATTCTATAATTCTGTAAATTTTGTTTTTATATTCATTGTGCTTGGGCCTGTCTACGTTGGGATACGTGAAAGTGAGGAGGCAGATAAGGGGCAAGAACTGCTGTCATATCAAATCAAAATAACAAAGCTTGTTCCTCAGTATAATAAAATTACCAGCACTGTCAAATATTGTGAGAAAATAACGGAAGAGTTGTTCACTCGTCTTGCCACAATAAAAATCGTTGAAGTACCAGTGTATCCCATTCTGGTTCTTGGCCACAAATATATCTACTCAAGAGACACAATCACCTCCTTAAGTTAAACCTTATGATGATGATATTCTGGAGGCAGATGAAACAGATGATCTCCCCACGTAATGGATTTTTTAGCTGTCGTTTTCACACAACTCCATCTCGCAATATCATTTCGTTGAAATGTCCCTCTTCGTGCGCGTAGTGGCCTTCTCTGCTTCAGGCGTGGAGCTTGGATTTTAGTACCATCCATCCGGCTGTTCATCCTTCCTTCTTGTTACCCTATTTGTAGAACAAACTATTGCGCTTATATTGATCGCAGATTATTCGTATTTATAATAAGATTGCCATGCTTGCTTTTATGTAGCTGCATTAGTGATTACTACAGTACGCTGTGATTCAACCGTGGTATCTTGAGGTGACCGCGTCAAATTGCCGATAACTTCATCCCCATCGTGCCATGGCTAATCAAATAGATATTTTAGAAGCCATCCCCAAAGGGAGCATTGGGTTCATATCTGATTTCCGTAAAACTTTTCCGTTAATGTAGTTATGATCCAGCTCACTGCAATGTCATGAGTCGAAAGCAGCTGAATTGAGCTACACTTGTAGAGGCATAGTACTAGTCATGTTGTCAAGTGGGGAAAGGAAGGAAGAGGTTAAAGAATCCACGAACTGCTTTTTCCTTTTTTAAATGGGAGTCAGGTTGTGGAAGGAGGGGAGGAGAGCGAGAAAAGAGGCGAGGATAAAAGGTTGTCTGTTCCGATGAAAGGATTCGGCGAAGGTATTGGACCCTTTTATTGGTATTTTTATTGTTTCCCCAATATTTTATTTCTTCTGCAACCCATCCCTTTCTCTCCTTCTTGTTGCTTATGGCTTTCATCGAGATACCCGGTGATTCGTACAAGATGCAAAGGAGACTAATGGGAAGACTATGACAATGATCAAAACGGAATTAAATGAATTCATCTACAAGCTAAAATGACTCAATGGCGTCATAACAAAGAAGAGATGGAGTCGAGTAAGTTACAGAGAAAGGTTTAGTAAGTGATTTTCTCTGGAGATGTGATATTAATAGAAGTAAATAACTTATCAAGATCAAATGGACACATCTGTGGCGGCGTTTGCTTCATTGTCATTTTTCTGTAAAAGAAAATTATTGAGATGGCTTTGTCTGTCCGTCCGCATTTTTTCTGTCCGCCCCCTGATCATAAAAACTACTGAGGCTAGAGGGCTGCAAATAGGTATGTTGATCATTCACCCCCCGATCATCAAACATACCGAATTGCAGCCTCTAGCATCGGTAGTTTTTATTTCATTTAAGGTTAAAGTTAACCATAATCGTGCGTCTGGTACCGCTATAGGTGCCAACAACATTGGCCACCACCGGCCGGTGGCTGAAAATCTCATGGGCCGAGGCAGAGAGTGTCATACAGCATTATACGCAATACAGAAAACTCGATTATGCTGAAGAAACTTCGGCGCATTGTTTACGTGATTTTATTCATAATGAGGTTGAAAGATTGACCAGACGAGGTTTTTACTTTCTCTCAGAGTTTTGAATCTAAAGTAAGTTTTAAATGTCATATCTAGTCGGGGTAAAACACTGCAAACCTTGAGTTGACTTGATACTAACTGGTCTGTGTTTTTCATGGAGGTGAGTGCAAGAGTAGCCAGGCTGCTATTTTAGATCGTAGTAACTGGTTCTTTACATGCCCTTTCATCTTACGTGAACAGAGACAAATGACAGTACTTTTGTACCTCCCAGGAAACTAACATTGCAATACTTTGAAGTCAGGCAGAGTATGCCACTTGTGATTACACACACACACACACACACACACACACACACACACACATATATATATATATATATATATATATATATATATATATATGTGTGTGTGTGTGTGTGTGTGTGTGTGTGTGTGTGTGTATATTTATAAATGTAGGTAGGTTGATATGTATTTGTGGACGAATATATATACACAATTGTCATGAATATCAATACACTTACATATGTATCTAATTATGTAGATATGTATGTAGATATTTATATAAAATAGACTCTAGTCAGACACCCAGCCATGTTGCAAAAGTAAATTTAACAAAAAACACACAGATAGCCTAATAAAATGTGTTGTCCTCTCTCTCTCTCTCTCTCTCTCTCTCTCTCTCTCTCTCTCTCTCTCTCTCTCTCTCTCTCAGCCCAACCGTCAACAGTTGCAGCATCAAAGAATGTTATTGGTGGTTTGAAGCTCTAAAAACGACCGTCATTATTGCTATTGTCTGTTGTTAATTAGTTTCATATTGGATGCTGCGCGGGATATTGGCCTTCCTTGATTGTGCGCTTGTGCCTCCGAGCGTTTGTGAAAGTGCTCTCTGGCTTTTGTACTTGTTCACTTTTTCGTCAACGGCATAACTGCAGGAATCGGTTTCCGATATCTGGATCCGGACAAATGTTTTGATTGAAAAAAAGAGGCAATGAATGTCTGCTCTCTCTCTCTCTCTCTCTCTTATGTTAAAATTAGTTCTTATATTGTGCAGCAATTTTTTATATCTTTATTATCAGTTTGCTAAGCATACCCTCAGGTCTTATAAATAAAAGTGAAAGGTAGTAAGTAGCTCGGTGCACATAATGCCATTCCTCTGATGTCATCTCGTATGAGAATCGCTGGAGGAGAACATGCGAGAATGTGTGCATACAGTATGCCCAGTATAATGCGAGAATGTCATTGATGATACTGAGTATGGATATGTAACTGCGTATATGCCAGTTAGAAAAAGCTAGTACAATTCAGGAAGCTCCTTCTTTCTTCAGTACACACATGGGTGGGAATGTCTCAGATTTTTCAGGTGGGCTCTGCGGACTCTTCCGCAAGGATTCTATTCATTTTGAAAATGTGGCGTCCTGTTGACAGGCATAAATTCAGGTCGTGTCTTTTCATTTCATGCGTATATTGGTTACTAGGCTAAGGACATCTCTGTCCTACATTATAACGTTTCTGGTGTCACTGTTAACTCTAGCAGAGTGTATTTGGCTCCAGTATAAGCCAGAGATAGTTAAGGTTGCTTATACTGGGGCCAATTTCACTTTGCTAGAGTTAAGCCTAGCCTCTGTCGTACTCTATAGTGATTGAATCAGACAGAAGTCTATCACTCGGGCCTTTACCCTGAATATTTAGCCTTCTTACCTATAATAGTGAACATTTAGAAATCAATAGACTTCATACCCTTTACTATGAGTAACTGGTCTCTGTGAACAATTGATACCCCCAAATATGTCTCTTCATTTTTTTCTATAAAAGAAAATAATGAGATAGCTATTTGTCTGTCCGTCCTTACTTTTCTGTCCTTCCTCAGATCTTAAAAACTGCTGAGGCTAGAGGGCTGCAAATTGGTATGTTGATCATCAACCCTCCAATCAAAACATCAAATTGCAGCACCGTGGCCTCAGTAGATTTTATTTTATCTAAGGTTAGTTAGCTATAATCGTGTGTCTGGCAACGCAACAACACAGGCCACCACGGCCGGCTGAGAGTTTTATGGGCAACGGCTCATACAGCATAATACCAAGACCACCGACAGATAGATCTATTTTCGGTGGCCTTGAGTATACGCTGTACAGGAAACTCGATTGCGATGAAGAAACTTCGACTCGTTTTTTATTTGTTTAAATTTGATATTCGTTTATGACTACTTGTAGTTGATTCCCAAGTGGAATGGCTTCAGGAAGTGCAAACAGGTGAAAGGAACGTGTGAAAGACGTTCGTGTATCTATCATCCACCATATTTCTTGGAAACCCTAAGCAGAGGCCTCAGACGACGACGATCTTTCTGGGAGTCACTTACTCGGTGAACTGAGTCTTTGTAAGACTTCAGGTCTTCCTCCCTCTCTCCTCTCCAACCTGTTAGCTGAGAAATGCTATTACTTTGCTTTTCTAATCAGACACCGTTATGCCTTGGATGACTGTTGTTGAATGCATGTGTATGCATACTGTGACAAATAGCATCGATAAAATGAAAGCTAAAATACAAATTAAATCAAGGAAAAAAATACGTATAGATTGGAATGCAATTTTTAACCTATTCTGTCCTCTGGATGTATCTGTCAATTCTCTCTCTCTCTCTCTCTCTCTCTCTCTCTCTCTCTCTCTCTCTCTCTCTATCAAGAACGCGTCTGGGGAGCGTATATCTATCTGGTATTTTAAGATCGAATTCCTTCAAACTTTTGTTAAGTTTTTTAATATGCAAGCATCAGTAGCCTAAACCAAGATCTATCTCTCTTCTTTCAGTAAAGATAGCGTGACATGATCTTCAGCGCGGTGATGTGACCTGTTTATATATCTATCTTTTGGACTTGATCTCGCCCCGGGATGCTTGCTGACCCTCAGTCCTCCTTGTTCAGTGGGGGGGATTTTCAGAAATCCTTCTTCTCTTGCGGTCCTTAAGCTGTGATGCCCGTCTGACCTTTGACCAGATCCAATAGACCTGATTCTAAGAACACGTTTGTTATTGATGTTTTTTTTCGGGAATGTGGTTCATAGGTTTATATTATTGCTCCTTGGATACTCTGTTCAGCAGCAGCCTAGGTAACCTCAGAAACAAATTAGCAACGATCGTCTGGAGAAATACTTCGCCCGACGCTCAGGTGCGACACTCGAAACGTTTATACCTCCTATCATAGAAACAAAAGCAAAAAATGCGCCGAAGTTTCTTCAGCGCTATCGGATTTTCTTTACAGCATATTATGCTATATGAAACTCTCAGCCGCGGCCCGTGGTGGCCAGTGTTTTTGGCTTGTGTTTTTTGGCACCATATGCGGCCAGAAGCACGATCATGGCTAATTTTAATCTTAAATGAAATTAAAACTACTGAAGCTAGGGACTGCTATTTGGTATGTTTAATGACTGGAGGGTTGATGATCAACTTACCAGTTTGAAGCGCTCTAGCCTCAGCAGTTTTCAAGATCTGAGAGCGGACAGAAAAAGTGCCGACGGACAGACAAACAGGCATCTCAATAGTTTTCTTTTACAGAAAACGAAAAATCCTCTTTTAGAGATGGGTTTTTATAAGTTTAGAGACGTTGGGGAAAAGTAAACAGATACTTTGGGGAAATTCCCCATTTGGGTTCCCTTCCATGAGGATGAGATTGACTGGAGACCCCGGAAACGGAAAGAAAGAAAGAAAGGCCAGGGCTCCCGACTTGCCTGGCTTTGTCAAACTTTTCCAATCATCCGTTTGAAGTCATTCTCCTGATGCCATACAGAAATATAGGGATCTTTGGACTCCGCTGTTTTTTATTCTATTACTTTTTATTCTATCTGCTTCCCGATATATTTCGTGGATTTTGTTTTAAATCGCTACCAGTGTTTTCTGGGATTCTTTCGGTGATTGGCAGATAAAAGCGAATTGTTTATGCTTGAAATCCCACGGGAATTCTTAGGGTTCGAGTATTATTGCAGATGGAGGGAAGCAGAATTTTAAGAAGTCCCGAGTGCTTGGAGATAAACTGTTTCCATTACACTTCTGTGTAGAATATATATATATATATATATATATATATATATATATATATATATATATATATATATATATATATATACTATATCAGGGATTCCCAACTGCAGTGAGGAGTCTGGTGAACCGTGCATATCTGCCCAATTTCTTATCAAAACGTACCTTGTTTGTACAGAAACTGTACTCTGAAATGTATGTGGATTTATCTACTCTGTCCAATTTTCGTTCTTGATAAATTGGAAGGAGTGTGAACCAGGAGTCATACTTGGAGGTGATTGTAGATGTTGAAAGAAAACTGGAAAACTATTCGCTTGATGAGTCTTATTAATATCTTAAAGCAGAAATATTGCAAGATTCAATCCACACTTTACACAGATGATTTATTAGACTGCCTGTATTCTGATTTTAGTGTATATATATATATATATATATATATATATATATATATATATATATATATATATATATATATGTGTGTGTGTGTGTGTATGTATGTGTGTGTGTATGCATGTGTGTGTGGTGTATGCATATGTATATATACACACACACACATATATATATATATATATATATAATATATATATATATATATATATATATATCTCGTCGTCAGGTAGTGATACACTGAGGAGATCACAGCTCCACCCAACACCTGTTATGTTTTCCTTCTTCTGATCCCTAGGATGAGGATGACCTACCGGTTGATCTTCAGCTCCTGCTGCCCTTCCCTGCAGTCTTCTTCTTGATCTCCTCGGTCGTACGGTTAATCCTTCGTTGGTCTGGATTATCTCCATCCTGTCCATCATTTGTTCACATGTTTTTCTTAAAAGTCTGGTATATAATTTAAGATGTGATCTTGTCCCCGAAATTATTGCCTATGTTGCCTGCCATCGTTTTTTCATAGTAGTCGACGAGGGCATACTCTACGATGACCTTCATTATTTTATCCTTGTTGCTGTAACATGAAATTGTGTTTTCACAGTTTGTCATCATTCCCCAAGTGTTTGTCCAGCGCCGAGGGTTGGTTGTGGCAACGAATGTTCTGCTTATGCTTGCTTGCTCTCTCCTTGCACGATTTGCCACTTGGACCAAAATTATAGTTTATACTATTATCACAAGATGTTATGTAGACCCCACCCCTTTTCTCCTCCCCCTATGTGGGGATTTTATTTCCAGGTACCTCAGTCTTAATTTCCAACTATTCCTATATTTTTCAGTTCTTTGTTTAGATACTTAATGGTGATATTGTTTGGAACAACAATCGTACCTTTCTTTTTTTTTTCTTAGCATCTTTATATCTTGGTGCCTTTCCTCATAGTAATGTTTCCCCTTCTGCCACCAGTGAGTCTGGTCTCCCTCCCCGCTTTTTCCAGAGAAGTGAATAGCTACTCGGGCTGCATTCCTAGTAATTAATCCCTATCTTGATGTCCCTCTTGTGGCTCGAATACATGTTTACGTAAGCTTTTACGTGTGTCGTTTCTGCGTACACTACATCGTAGTATTATACCTGTTCTTTTACATTTAACGTTCAGGAAGGGTATTGCCATTTCTTTCTCCTCTTCTAAGCTGAATTTGATCTGTTCGTTAATCTGGTCGAATTCATCCTAATGACTGACCAGTTTGTCTTTCTCCCTGCGGTATATTACTAAGATGTCGTCTGCATACTTAACCCACTTAACTATCTCGAGCCAAGTATCTTCATTTTTCTCACTTCTTCCGCCCCCATGAACCTCATTTTTTTGAATAAAGTGCTTCTCAACCCCGCTTAATCACATTCATTCTTAAGGCTGTCTCCAGTAACTTTGGAATTACACTTTCATCTAACTGGTACGTTCGTGAACAATGATACATCAAAACTATAAGCGAATTTAACCATTTTTTTACATAAATGCGATTAACTTCGTCTATGTTGTGAACCAAATGCGCTTTAGATACCTTCCTATCCGTGATGTTAGCCAGGAAGGAGCCTCTCCAGTCTTCGTTTTGGGCTCTCATCTGAAAGGAACTTCCATTCTTAACTTCTATCTTCTTTTTCCCTAATTCTTATCAGTGCCTCCCTCACCCCTCTGATGAAATGACTGTATGTCCCTCAAAACTGGGTTTTTAAACCATTTCTGTTGAGAGTTTTTCATTCACAAGCACTTTCTCCTTGTGAACGTAATCACTAGAGTCCTTAACCACAACAGTTGTTAGAGGTAGCAGAATCCATTTCTTCCTTCAGGGGATGGTCGCTGGACAAATGTGTCCTCAATACTGTCCATTTCATACACTTTCTTACCAGTGATATGTTTAAGGGAAATATGTCCCATAGCTTGGAGAGGGGTTTGATCGTCTGTGCGAAATATGCCTTGCTTTCTTCTAAAACTGATGTCTGTTATTTTTCAACAGCCACTGAAGGAAAACATCTCTCCTTGGATATGTCACAAAATATGACCCACGAAGATGAGTCATATTTCCGATGTGTTGATTCATCTTGAATCGCCGTCAGCTTGGGGAGGTTAATAGACAGCGTTCCGTTGTTCCTTCCCGAGTATTTTTAGCGGCACCGCCTGTAATGGCAAAATTGTAAATAGGTTCATGTGCAATGCCATTGCTTACATTCCAAGAAAAAGCACTTTCATTCATTCTGTTGAACCAGTTTCAGTGGAAATTCTTCCAGTGCTGTGTTCAACAGCCAGACACCAATCGATGCTATAAGATTAAAATCAGTGCTCACGCAAAACAGACATACAGTCACATAATTACCTACATAACACCTTCCCCTCACACACACACACACACACACACACACACAACACACACACACACACACACACATATATATAATATATATATATATATATATATATATATATATATATATATAACGTGTGTGTCTGAGTACGGCATAATAACTATTTATCGTGACGTACAATTACTGATCAGTTTACTTCACATTTAAAAATCTGTGTACAGTTATTTATGATTGACTGCAAATAACGTTGATTCGGGTAAATGAATGACTCCTGAAGCAGATACAGAGACAAGAAGCGAGGTATTAACCGTACAATCCTTAAGAAGCAGAGTAATACCGTCGCATTGTCACGTATCTGCCCGTCGAGCGTAATGGCATTAATGTTCCGTGACACCGGGAAGATTGAATGTGAACTGCAGTGAATGTGCCGAGTCAGTCGGATAAACGGCCACAACTGCCTTTCTGAACACACCTGTCCCGAATAAATAATGGGAAATAGTCATTCTCATCAGGTCACATTTTTGAAAAACTCACATTGCCTGGAAATTCTTCCCTTGGACTCGTTACTGACGAGTCGAAGCAATAAGAAGGAACGCGTGTTTTTGTTAGTTGGTTTTTGCTTGTTTATATGTTTGTTTGTATTTTGCTTGTTTGTTTTTTAGTCTGTCGCATTAGCTCAGCTATATCCTTTATGTTCACCACAGCAGAGAGAGAGAGAGAGAGAGAGAGAGAGAGAATTGGAAAGAGAGAGAGGAGAGAGAGACGAGACGAAGGAGAGAGAGAGAGAGAGAGAGATCGTTCTTTTTTGTATTCAGTCAGGGAGGCGATGAAAGGCTACCGTAATATAGTGATCGTGAGAAGTCCAGCGACCCTGTGGTGTATTATTGATGACTCTCTCTCTCTCTCTCTCTCTCTCTCTCTCTCTCTCTCTCTCTCTCTCTCTCTCTCTCTCCAGACGTATATGTAAAATTTATTTCTATTCATATTAGATACAAGGGCAGAAACCCCTCTTAAAAATAAGGTAGATATTTCATCGTCAGCCGGGGTCTGTTATCATCTAAGATTGGAACCCGGTTGTTTATTTGACGAGGGGAAAATGTATTGATTTTCCAGTCGAGGGCAGCACAGCTCCCTCTATCGTGAGGGGATTGGATGGATGTTGCTGGAAAGAGAGAGAGAGAGAGAGAGAAGATGGAAAGAGGAGAGAGAGAGAGAGAGAGAGAGAGAGAGAGAGAGAGAGAGAGAGAGAATACAAATGCCGGAAACAATAAGAAAAAATTAGATATCTGATAAAAGAGAAAATTGCTTCACTTACGAAAAGCATGTATTTTGCTCAAGTCAGTGAAAGTCAAAGAGATTCATAAAATGAGATTGCTGTTGACTGCTTGATAGATATGTTTTTTTGTCACCCAGATTTACTGAAAAGAGGAAAAGCCTCAAATTTAAGAAAAATACGAAGTAGTGGGTAATCTTTTTTATTATTATTTGAACACATGTTTGTCTGAACTATTTCGTGCATCAACTAGGAAAAGAAATTGTTTTTCACAATGGAAAAAGACGAAAGACAGAAGGGGGAATAAAAGGAGATTAGAGAATAGTGAGCAGCAACATAGAATGAGCTTTTGGAGGGAGACCAGGCGACCAGAAGGACGATTTCAAGTCAAAAAAAAAGAAAAAAAAAGTGCTTCTTCGCTACCCGACGGAGGAGGATCGTTTGCGAAGAAGGTAGATGCCAGAAAAGAACAGATTGACTATAGCGAACATATGAAAAAAAAAATAGCCTCATATGCATTTACAAATCAGGACAATAACCTCTGAACGTCTTTACAGTGAAAAAATTCCTCCGTCATCTTAAAGAAATCACAACGAATAGGAGGCGAGTATGAAATACGCCGAAGTTTCTTCGGCGCCTTCGAGTTTTCAGTATAGCTTATAATGCTGTATGAGCCTCTGCCCATAAAACTTCCAGCCACGGTTCGATGGTTGCCTGTCATATAGCGTTGCCAGACGTACGACCATGCCTCACTTTAACGCTAAATCAAATAAACACTACTGAGACTAGAGGGCTGCAACTTGGATTGTATGATAATTGGAGGGTGGACGATCAACATTCCACTTTGAAGGCATCTAGTCTTCGTAGTTTTTTCAGATCTGAGGCCGGACAGAAAAAGTGCCGACTGAAAAAGTTCGGACAGAACAAGTGCGGATGGACAGACAAATAGCCATCTCAATAGTTTTCTTTCACAGAAAACTAGAAATGAAGTAGAAATACGTAATCTTGAGGCAGCAGTTGATTTGGGCGATGAATATAAAGGTCAGTATTGAGAGTTGGAGGTTTTCACTTATCAGGTGTCACGACATCAGTTCGGTGAACCTGTAGACGATACGGAAGGATTCCTCGGAATTCGTCACGAGGCACTTCTGACTGTGTTTGGTTTCTTCTCTTAGTACTAATAATAGCATTTGCGCTTGTGCTCTGGTGAGCCCAAAATGACCTGTGGAAATTTATATAGTTCCAAACAATTACGAGAGTCTTGAAAGCTCACACTGCAGTTTCACCATCCATATTTCAGTCTTGATTTAAATCTAAATGGTTTTACACCGAAAATCATATAACCGTAGAAACTCACTCTCTTTAAAAATTTCAAGATACTAAAGACAAAAACTAGTTTTATGAAGTGTTCAAGATTTTATTTTATTTACTATATGTATATACAAATATATATATATATATATATATATATATATATATATATATATAATTTATATATATATATATATATTTATATATCCAATATCCAATTCGCTCTACCTCGGAGTTAATATATTTTCATATATATTAACCGAAGGGGAATTTTTTAGTTGATAATAATTTCGTCCTCTCGTGAATTCAAACTAGCGGACAGACGAGAAAGGACATTTGTAGCTTAATGCATGTATATGAATCACGGTGATGTGATAAAAATTCATAATATGGCTACATGAGGCAAACATCCTACTTTGTTAACATGGCAGAGGGGGTTGTATATCGATTCTAATTACAAATACCTGAGTTCGACAGTGATTTGTAAGGACGGAATCGGTATGAACTTATACCTCACGTGTTGGCCGAGTCGGTAATGTCACTGAAGTCCTGATTTCTCCTCTGTCCGCTGGTTCGAATCCACGAGAGGACGAAATTATTTTCAACTAAAAAATTCCCCTTCGGTTAACATATATGATAATATAATAACTCTGAGGTAGACCTAATTAGATATTACAGGACATTTGTAGATTAATGCATGTATATGGATCACGGTGATGTGTTAAAAATTCATATGCGTATACATATTAATTTATATGATAAATTACCACGAACTCACTCATAACATTATTAAACAATAATTATCCCTAGAAAATATATTAGATATAACTGCCTTTGCACCGACAAGGAATCAAAGCAGTACTTTTAGTTTTCTGTAAAAGAAATCTAAAAGTCCGTCCACAATTTTCTGTCCACCCTCAGATCTAAAAACTCCTGAGGCTAGAGGGCTGCAAATTGGTGTGTTATGGTTAGCCATGGCTCATGCAGTGACACATTTTCACTCTACCGCATCTGGGGAGCAATTGAGCGTTGCCCGGTCGTGGCTGAGAGTTTCATACTGCAGCATATCGAGAGAGTCATACAGTCTTATACACTGTACAGAAAACTCGACTCTTCGGCGAGTTTTTTACTCGTTTGAGTTCGACGCAGAAGTCCGGAACTCATCACCCACTTGCTAGGGGACGTAGGTTGCATTCGACTGCTGTACAAGTTCCTGTCGAATTCAGGATCTGTGTTTGTTCTTGAAATCAAAGGGCGCTGCCAACTAAACCACACGAGACTTTTACACATAAACGAATGAGAGAAGTCAGAGAAAGGATAAATGTGGGAACAAAATTGTGGGCTAAAAAAAAAAAAGTGCATGAGGACCAGTTATTTCTTCTTTCGCTTTTTCTCAAGTACAGAAACGGTGATCTACGACAATAAGTAATAGACGCTAGTCTGCGATAGATGAAACTCGTTATCTTCCACTGTAATGGTGGTTATTTACAAAACACAATAGGGGGTTCCAATCAAACGCTTCTAATTATTTTTTAATGCCGCAAAGAGCCTATCGGTGCATGACTTCACATAGAATTTATCCGTCTGTAGCAGACTGTGTTCCAGTCCGTGTCCTACGGGAAATCTATGGGCTCTTCGCTTTAAATTCAAGAACTAAGCGGTGTTTCATTCTCACGTCGTAGAGACCATACATTCAGGGCAGTGTTCTGTTTTCCTTTTTATTTTATTCATTGCTGTTTTAGCTGTTCTTATGAATAAGAACAGTTACTGGATAACCCGCCACTGCCCTTCGTTGTGCGGATGTGGATGCGCAGTTATATATATATATATATATATATATATATATATATATATATATATATATATATATGTGTGTGTGTGTGTGTGTGTGTGTGTGTGTGTGGGTGGGTGGGTACACATACAGCAATTCTTGTTTACATTCTATCTCTTTGCCCACACACACACACACACACAGTAACCTCAAAGATTAAAGCGGACTAAATAGACATGGAACAATGGCCTTTAATACCTTGGGGAGGAAGGATGACATTCCCGACAAGAGGAAGTCGTTGTAGTGTCTCTTTTCCTCTCGTGAAAGCTTTGGATATCGTGCAACGAAGGGTAGTGGGCCGTTATCCAGTGACTGGACTTACTCACAAGGAAAGCTGAAAAAAGAAATCAAATAACTAATGCGCCGTTTTTTGCTGTCTGATGGTGGCCTCATCCACGGCCCTTAAAACCCTTTGCCGTGGCCCATGAAACTCAGCATGGTCCGATGGTGGCTTATGTTGTTGGTACCTATAGCGCTGCCAGAGGTACGATTATGGCTAAATTTAACCTTAAATAGAATTAAAACTACTGAGGCCTGAGGGCTGGTATTTAGTATGTTTGATTACTTTAGGGTGGATGATCAACATACCAATTTGCAGCCCTCTAGCCTCAGTAGTTTTCAAGATCTGGGGGCGGACAGAAAAATTGCGGACGGACAGACAAAGCCGGGATAACAGTTTTCCTTTATAGAAAATTAAAACTAAATAAAAAAGAGGGGGTGGGGCGGAAAGTTAAACCATTCACAATATCTTTGATTACTGAATGGATGAAGACAGGTACAATAAACGAGAATAAAAGATCGAGAAATGAACCGTAAAATAATTTCGCTGAGACCCTTCAAGTTCTGTATACAGGGAAATTCCTCTCTCTCTCTCTCTCTCTCTCTCTCTCTCTCTCTCTCTCTCTCTCTCTCTCTCTCTTCTGTGTCGGTAGACAATGCAGCGAGGGGACCCTGCAGAGAATACGTGTAAATCTGATTATCAAATAAGGTTGACATGGCAACCCAGCTTAGGGTCCCTTCGTAATTGAGTCCAGGGAGATAGATTGCATCGCATACGAATGATCTCCATCAGAATATACATGTTTATGTGTGTATATATACATATACATACATACATATATATATATGTGTGTGTGTGTATTTGTGTGTAAATGCATATATATATATATATATATATATATAGTATATATATATATATATATAAATAGAACGTCACGATGTAACGTGACCACGCTTTGATACTCCGGCCGCAGGTTCGAATCCTGCTACGGGCGTGAGAATTACTCCATTATTTATTCCAGTAACAATCATATCCAAAAAGTGTGAAGAAATCGAGAGCTAATGTGTTCAATACAAACTTTTTAAGTATTTCCAAGACACCATCAAGCATAGACTTAGCTGTCGAAAAAGTAAATTGACACTGCTTGGTCCGACCCCCACCCCCTTCCATAATAACAAAGCTATCCAAATTTCCAGCGGCAAAGAAGTTGCTCTAACTGCCGAAACTATCGATTCCAGACGTCTGCGCGAAGGTATTAAACAAAAAAGTGACTCCCATAAATTGAAATGTCGCCTCCCCATTAGCGACTTGAATTTTTGGAAAATGTGAAATGATGAATTGGTGATAGAATTCCTGTTTTCAATTATATGCAAAAAGCGAGAAAACGCCATTTCAATAGTTTCTTTTCTGTAAAAAGAACCTATTGAGATGGCATTTTCTGTCCACAATTTTTTGTCTTCCCCCAAAAACTACCGAGGTATAGAGGGCTGAAAATTGGTATGTTGATCCCCCACCCTCCAATCTTCAAATTTACCAAATTATAACCCTCTAGCCTCAGTAGTTTTTATTTTAAGGTTAATGTTAGCCATGGATCGTGCGTCTGGCACCTCTTGGGGTGCCAGCCGCCGACTCATTTTCACTTTATTGCATTTGGGGAGCATTTTTTCACTTTTATGTTTTTCCGCAAAGGCTATCCTGTTAGAATATCTCTTGAGGAAAGTGACTAAGGTGCTAGCCTTTTTGCAGTCTCTATTGATAACCTAACAATGTCCTTTTTGAACAATATTGGCATAGCCACGTTCATTGCGTCTAGAATATTCTGTCATCTTTAGCACGACTGGAATATTCAGAAGTTGTATGAGAGGTTGCTATTTAAAAGACTGCAAAGAGGAAAGTGGCATCAATGCATTTGCTTTCTTGTCGGTCAGAAATTGGCAGGATAAAACATGAGGAGGAGCTGGGCTGCCCACCTTCGCTTCCCTGCATTCTCTGAGGGATTCGGAGTGAAGAATCACTAGACCTGACACGCCATCATGTGTGGTCGTGATACTCCACTGGGTCAGCATGATTATGATTTTGCTTTGACTCCTTTTACTCTAAGGTAAAAAAAGGCAGAGCACTGGTAACAATATATGAAGGCAAGTTAACGAATAAGGTCGTCTTAACAGAAAACGCGAAGATGACAACGTTGACAGTTGAGGTTGGAGGTTTGGGGGGGGGGGGGGGTTGGGGGGGGGGGGGGGGTCAGGGGAGTGTTGGGGGAAAGGAAGGTTCATATGAGTTGAAGGAAGCAGGGAGGGAGGGAGGAGAGACGAGGTGGGGACTCGAGGAATTGGTGGGTGAGGAGGGAGGGGTGAGGACTGAAGGCATTGTTCGGCGACAGCCATTGTACTCTTTCGCTTTGTTATCGACAGCCTAGTCCTTCACCTAGATGAGCTCAATATAAAATATCTTTTGAGTCGTTTAAGCGAAATTGAGATGGTTTTCGCTTGACAACGTTGAGTAGGAGGGTGGAATGAGGGGAGAAGCGTGGGAAGGAATGGAAAAGATGTGACTCTTACTTTCAGGAGCACGAACTCCAACGAAAAAAAAGACCAAAAAATGCGTCAGTGAGAGGCACGAAGGGATTCAACTCGAAGCGAAAAGAACAAATATATTTGTGACTTTCTGCCCTGGCTGACTGTCGATGGCACTGATACTCTCAAAATTAGAGCTAAGTACAAAAACGCACATTGTATATATATATATATATATATATATATATATATATATATATATATATATATATATATATTATTTGCGAGTGTTGTTAATCCTGATTTTATTGTGTTTCGCAGTTTCTGTGGGAGTTTCTTTTGCATGGTATGGACTTTTTAGGCTACTTTCATGTGAGAGTTCGATCGTTTTGAATAGTAATGATAATAATAATAATACTTGTGTACAAACAAATGGATCGAATTACATTCAGAGAGGAAAAAGACTAATTACAACTTTTTTTTGTGGTATTGCTGTTGTAGATTTTCTCATTTATATGACATATCATTACAAAACTGCGCGAAGAAACTGAGTTTTTTGTACGGCATACAATGCTGTGTGAAGCTCTATGTACTGCAGTATGAAATGCTCAGCCATGACCGGGTAGTGCTCAGTTGCTCCCCAGATGTAATCAAATGAAGATAACTCAGCGGCTGACACCTCTTAAAAACTACTGAGGCTAGAGGGCTTCAATTTGGTATGTTTGATGATTGGATGGCGGATGATCAACGTACCATTTTGTATCCCTTTAGCCTCGGTAGTTTTTCAAATCTGAGGGCAGACAGCAAAAGTGTGGGCTGTTTTCTTTTACAGGAAACTAAAACTTTAATTTGATTGGAGATGAGTTATTTTCAGCTCTGGGTGACGGTATACAGTTCTGATATCCTAAAGGAATTTCAGTTTGTTTGGTAATAGCTAACAAAGCAAAGGAATTCTCCTTTATGAATGTTCTGTGCATAATGGACATACTGGCAAGAGTTCATGCTATATTTCAGGGAACAACTTTCTCTCTCTGGAGGCAAGTATATGAAAGAAGTAAGAATTACAGGAAAGTGGCATCTGTACCAAGAGTTGCAGAGGTAGCTGTTATTTCTTTGTTTAATCACTGCTGATTCTACCATCTGGCTTTTGAACTGACAATTGCTGCTAGAAACTATACTTGTGTGACAAATTCTAGTGTATTCTGTGATTATGGTTATACAAGTGGTTAAAAATATGGCCAACAGAGCTCAGCTATTTTTAACCACATAAATAGCCATTATCACAGAATAAACAGGGATTTGTCATTTATAATTTGTAACAGATGGTGGGATCAACACTGATTTAACAAAGAAATACAATAAACCTCTCAAAACGAGCTTGGAACTCCGATAGTATAGATAAAATCTTCCTCCAACTAGCAATTAAGAAGCTGTCAACCGAAGTGATGTAACAGCTGACCTCTGCAGCTCTTGGTACAAATAGCGCTTTTCTGTAATTCTGACTGCCTTCCTATACTGGCTTCTAGAGGGAGACAGTTGATCACTGAAATACAGCATTCACTTTCTACCTTTTGGCATTTTTGAGGGCTAATTTTATTGTTATTATTATTATTTTATTTTTTTTTTTTTTTTTTTTGCTCTATCACAGTCCTCCAATTCGACTGGGTGGTATTTATAGTGTGGGATTCCGGGTTGCATCCTGCCTCCTTAGGAGTCCATCACTTTTCTTACTATGTGTGCCGTTTCTAGGATCACACTCTTCTGCATGAGTCCTGGAGCTACTTCAGCCTCTAGTTTTTCTAGATTCCTTTTCAGGGATCTTGGGATCGTGCCTAGTGCTCCTATGATTATGGGTACGATTTCCACTGGCATATCCCATATCCTTCTTATTTCTATTTTCAGATCTTGATACTTATCCATTTTTCCCTCTCTTTCTCTTCAACTCTGGTGTCCCATGGTATTGCGACATCAATGAGTGATACTTTCTTCTTGACTTTGTCAATCAACGTCACGTCTGGTTTCGTTTGCAACGTATCACCCTATCCGTCCTGATACCATAGTCCCAGAGGATCTTTGCGTGATCGTTTTCTATCACTCCCTCAGGTTGGTGCTCGTACCACTTATTACTGCAAGGTAGCTGATGTTTCTTGCACAGGCTCCAGTGGAGGGCTTTTGCCACTGAATCATGCCTCTTTTTGTACTGGTTCTGTGCAAGTGCCGGGCATTCGCTTGCTATGTGGTTTATGGTTTCATTTTTCGTATTGCACTTCCTACATATGGGAGAGATGTTATTTCCATCTATCGTTCTTTGAACATATCTGGTTCTTAGGGCCTGATCTTGTGCCGCTGTTATCATTCCTTCAGTTTCCTTCTTTAGCTCTCCCCTCTGTAGCCATTGCCATGTGTCATCGCTGGCTAGTTCTTTAGTCTGTCTCATGTATTGTCCGTGCATTGGTTTGTTGTGCCAGTCCTCTGTTCTGTCTGTCATTCTCCTGTCTCTGTATATTTCTGGGTCTTCGTCTACTTTTATTAGTCCTTCTTCCCATGCACTCTTTAGCCACTCGTCTTCACTGGTTTTCAGATATTGCCCCAGTGCTCTGTTCTCGGTGTTGACGCAGTCCTCTATACTTAGTAGTCCTCTCCCTCCTTCCTTTCGTGTTATGTATAGTCTGTCCGTATTTGCTCTTGGGTGTAGTGCTTTGTGTATTGTCATATGTTTCCTGGTTTTCTGATCTATGCTGCGGAGTTCTGCCTTCGTCCATTCGACTATTCCTGCGCTGTATCTGATTACTGGCACTGCCCATGTGTTTATGGCTTTTATCATATTTCCGGCGTTGAGTTTTGACTTGAGTATCGCCTTGAGTCTCTGCATATATTTTTTCCTGATCGTGTCCTTCATCTCTTGGTGTTTTATATCCCCTCCTTCCATTATTATTATTATTATTATTATTATTATATGTAAATAAATTTTCTCGTTAAAACAGGATATGTCTCAAGTCTAAAAGGCCCATTAAAACACTGGTTTAAAGCTAAGGACTATATTCCGGTGGAATTACTTCCCCCCTTATCAAACAGTGGAAGTAAGTCCACCGAAATATAGTCCTTAGCTTTAAACCAGAGTGTTTTAATGAGCTTTTTATACTTGAGATTATATATTTATGTGCATGTGTGTATGTATGTATGTATATATATATATATATATATATATATATATATATATATATATATATATATATATATATCCCTTTAAGCGCTGATTTAGCTTTTGGGAAAAGACAAAAGTCGCACGGTGCTAAATCTGGCGAATATGAAGGGTGCTCCAGTGCAGCAATGGAAAAGAAGAGTGCAGCAATGTATCAGTGCAAATGGGCAGTATACTGAAGGGGACAAGCATTAAATTTGTAATACTTATAAATAAAGGAGAATTATTTAATTAGTCTCGTTATTTAATAGCCACACCTCGTATATACAATTTACTGGTGTTGGTAAGAAGAGGAGAGGAAGACGTAGAAATGTACGGATGGGTGATGTGAAAGGCATTGTATGGGATGGATCTCAATATATAGAAAGTGGAAGAGTGCTTGGAAAGTAATTGTGAATGGCGCAGTGTGTGGAAGAGGATCCGACGTTCTGCTGGTGAACCTTTTGTGTAGGGGTATGAAGCGGCAAGTGTTCTATACGTGAGGGCTCGACCACAATCAAGACGTTCAAATGTTAGTCGCTGTCTTATCTTCCTTGAGAGGTATCACCTATTAGGAGAAATAAATAGCTTAGTTACACACATGAACACGTACACAAACACACATACTGTATATATGTGTCCATATAATATATATATATATATATATATATATATATATTATATATATTTTTAGCATGAATTATGGCACAAACAGACACTAGTTACCTTCCACACCGACAGCACCTGACAAGCTTACAAAACTTACCACACTTTTATTATATAGTAAGCCTCCTGTCGAGTCATTTTCTTAAATTCATCTTGATTGTTATTTTTTTACCACTGTGAAGGTATTTTCTCGATACAAATCTATTACGCTGAAAACAGGCTGAACTAAAAAATTGTCAAAGTCTTGAAATGACGATCTTTTACATTTATATAGACACGTAAAAAGTCCGACTTCGATCTTCGGCGTGGGATTCATATGAACTCCATTTATTTGCCTGTTTAAATGAGATATTATCTTCTGCTTCTCTAGAAATCATACTTGTGTCGTTGTCATGACACTATCTCCTTTTCATGCGTCCAGTTGGCGAGGGGGCTGGAGTGGAGAGAGAGAGAGAGAGAGAGAAAGAGAGAGACAGGCGCTGACAAATTGATTTCTTTGACTGAATAATAAGCGGAGGGGAGAGCGAGAACTGTGGGTGTCAGGTGCGCTGTGTTGAAGCAACAAAAGCTTCGGCAAAGATAGTGTCAATCGGCAGGGCAACTCACCTGCTCTCTCTCTCTCTCTCTCTCTTTTAGAGAGTCGTGATCTGTGTGTTGTAGAGAAAGAATAACTAGGTAGGTCTAACGGGGATCATAGGCTCTACTATAATCTTAATCTTTAATTTTTCCATTAGTAAATATGGTTATACTTTATTAAATTTCCTTTTCAGTTACTATTTTGACGTGAACAACGTTGTGCAAACATACACACACACACACACACACACACACACACACACACACACACACATATATATATATATATATATATAATAATATATATACTATTAATATATATCTATATATATATATAAAATTATATATATATATTTAGTAGTCATATATGTGTCTATATACGTATATTATATATATATATATATATATATTATATATATATACATATAAGAAAATATGTTTGTCTGTTTGTCTTTCTATTTGTTTGTTTGTTCGCTATGTACGCCCAGACTATGAAAACTAGGGCTACCAAATTTTTGCCATACTCTGCTCCCCCAACCCCCCGGGAAGATTTTAGTAAAAATCCGAAATTCGAGGGCTGTTTCTAAAGGGGTCATAACCCCTCTTTTTCATACCCCCTCATTTTTTACAACTTTCAGAGTTGACATCTACGTAGATGTGTTTCTATAGGTTCAAACAGTCTGTACAATAAGGGGCCATAAAGCACCGGCAGTAGTAAGGGACAACCCACCCCTAGGAGTGGGACTCCAAGGGTTTCCTACAATATAAGGGAGCAGGAGGCGTACGCCCTTTTGACTTGCCGACCAGGGGAGAAGGGGGTCATAGCCTACCTACCACAACCTTGATAGCGGGGGGCCCCAGCCCCTCCTTTGGGAATTAGGGCCTAGAGGGTCAAAGACGGGCCTTGCATTCAAATGTGGTACCGTGAGTTAACATCAATGACTACAAAAGTTAAGTATATCTTAGTTTGACCAGACCACTGAGCTGACTAACAGCTCTCCTAGGGCTGGCCCGAAGGATTAGATATTTTTACGTGGCTAGGAACCTTTTGGTCACCTAGCAACGGGACCTACAGCTTATTGTGAGATCCGAAGCACATTACATCGAGTAATGAATTTCTATCACCAGAAATACATTCCTCTGATTCCACGTTGGCTGAGCCGAGAATCGAACTTCAGACCACCGGATTGATAGCTGAGTGCGAAAACCACTCGTACAACGAGGAACTAATAAAAGACTACAAACACATTTAATATCAATCTCAGAGCCTAACCATAGACCGGGGAACAATGTAAGCTGGAGCTGAGTTCATTGGCATGTGTTTGGAAGTGTCAAGAAGCTGGGCATTTACAAGGGCTTCCCAAAAATGAGATAAATTAATTTACAGTGCTGTTGGTGCTCATACGTTATGGCAGCATCTCTCATTGTGAACATGGCTCTTATATTTTACACATGCGATCATTCCACAGCTGATCAAAGCAGATGTTCAGGGTGCTGATATAGTGCCAAGTTATTAACCAATGGTATTTTTATGGTAGAGGAAGTAGGTTACCAACAATAATAACGAAGGTAGTACTGTGTCACACTTGATGATAAATTCTGTTTTGAGGGATGGCGTGATAAATATTTACCCCCATCAGTTTCGCAATAGCAGTTCAGATTTCTGAGATGGATGCTGATCTTCATATTTCTTTCCCGTGAGGTGGAGTGTGAACCATCGGTGTCAGTATAGTCTTGATATTTATATAGAGCTAAATTAATATCTTAAACTAATTTTTCTCATGCACAGAAATTTGCTGTTGTTAGGATCCTGACATTCCTCTAAGAAAGTGGGTCTCAACTTCTTTCGGGCCATACACCCTTTCACAATATGTCAGAATGTCATTCATATCCCTCCCCCCTTTTCTAAAAATTGTCTCCCGCAAGAGTTGCATTCTAAGTAATATGCAACAAAATACCAAACTAGCGGAGAGAAATCGAGGTATGACCCCTCAGTAGTGCGGACCGATGCACACGGCGCTTTGTGTGATCTTAGAACCAGTTTGAACCTGCCACTCTGTTGCCACACTCCCCTCCCCCCCCAACTCTGAAATTCCCCCCTTAGGAGGTATTTCCTCTCTCCCCCTCCCCTTCTCCAACCCCGTTTGAGAACCATTGCTCTAGGGCATTTTTCATTCCACTTCATTGACTTTGTCTGTATTAGGTATATTCAAGTTTATATTTTCAGGTACTGATGTATGAAAATGATAAGTGGGACAGACTCACTTTAATACTGTTTTTCTCTGTGGGGAATATGACTGCGCTTGGGTCATTAATATCTTTAGACACTTTGACGAATACCTGTTCTGCTGGTTGGTTAATGGTGTTCCTTCCTTGCATGTTGATACCCGAGCGTAAAAGAGGTCTAGAATATACCAGAATAATGGAGATTAATTCATTGACTGGAAGGGAAATTGACGTAAATGTTCAAATGTGGACAAATGATAAGAATTTAATGAAGATATCGATGTCCTTATTTCGGTTAGTAACTTGTTATGACAATGGGCCTCGTCGACCTGCATTCGTTTATACATTGAAGTAGACAGAAATATGAAATTCAGTTGTATTTTGACATTATCACAGCACACCAACTTAACTGTTCACTGCAGTACCTAAGCACGCAAGTTGACTGCTGTTTCCTTGGTAGCTTTGCTGTGCTACAACATCTGTGCATGACTTCTAATACACTACAGCGCTTGTAATTGGACTGATCATTTTTCAGTCTTCTTTCCCATCTCAGCTTAATCCCTCGTTAGGTCACTCTCTTTAATGAGCCTCCGGAGTCTGTCTTGAACAGACCATTTCATAGTTGGTTTCGGCAGACCTTTTACAGACGCCCTTCCTGACTCCAACCTTTCCTGTTTATCCGGATTGGAACTGGCACTGAGTTGGGCTGGCTTGCCCGACGTGGCTACGTTTGATCATTTTCGATATATTGCACACATGCTTCCCTTTTGCTTTAATTCTGATACCGTTTCTTTGCTTCGAATGGCTGCCTGTCATTCTTACCCATTTTTCACTTAAATGTCGTTTCTCTACTTGACTTCTGGCATCCTTTAACTTGGATTGTTCCATCACTTTTCTTGATTCGACCTTGTCTCCAAGGTCACCCTTTTCCCTGCTCTGTTGATGATAAGAATTGACTGCTACCACTAGTCCTGACTGTCTCTTTGATTGTGTTTTGTCTCATCTTAATACTTTGATTTATCTTTTCTTCGATAGTCGTAACTACTGCTCTCCCTGTACAATGTCCTCGTTGCGTTCTGCATACTTCGATTTTTATTTGGATGCGAACCCTGTACTTTGATTTGGTTGCAATCCTCGTGCATCGTTATTCTTGCCGCCACGTTGCTTTTACTTTTCCAGATGCTTATGATTTTACATATTCCTGCAATCTGCATACTTGATCATTGTAGCAATAATGTTCGCTCTCTCTATGCTGCCACCTTTCTCTGCACTCTGAATTTGTTGCTAATATTTGTTTTACTTTAATTACGTAGGCATTCCACTGCTTTTATTTTACTTCTGAAGAATTATTTTGACTATGCTGCTACTGTTGTATTGAAATTTTGTTACTAATGATGTAATTTGGTCGGCTACCAAATGCCTCCTGTTGGCCATATCCTTGACATCCTTGCTTTCGTATATTTCAATGTTGTTACTTTTTTGTGCTTTGGATAACCCTGTCACTTTTGTATGCCGCTGTCCTCGCATCTGCATTTTGTCTTTGCTTCTCTTACTATTTTTTGATTTGCTGACATCTGTTTCTATCCTTTGACTTTTTTATACTTTAGTTTAAAATTTGTTTTTTAACGTATTTATTTTACATCCACCGATTTCATAGCAGTCATCAGTGGTTTTTCTTACAGTTGTTAAAACGGCTGACCGCCTTGCTTCAGTTTTGCTCCACAAGAACTTCGTTTCTTGATTTGGAAAGTTTTACTACATAATGATTTAATGAGAACATTTTCCTGTTGCCGAATATTGATAGCTTTGTAGATTCAGAGTATTTCATATGTTAAATGAGACATATTTCAGAAGTTAGATCATTAATCTTGAAAACGAAAGTAGTCATTATAGATGAGAGGACATTGCAGCTGCGAGTCTGACTGTTGATGTTTATTTCTGTAACAGTGGTGTGTCTTGAAGCTTTATATTATACACAGCTATGATGGGGAATCAGGATTCCTCTTGATTTGTGTTTCCGTTTTCGAATGGTTCTAGTTTGCGCATTTGATGTCTTTGGAAGGTAGGACCGCAGGAGCGCCGCCGCAAGCGTGGAATAAGTTTCCCGATCATTATGAGGAATCGAACGGCCACTTTGATTATTCAAAACTCGTGCCTCCAGGAAGTTAAATTTTTTTCATAGGAAATGAATATAAAAATAAATACGTAACATGTTTCGACGTGAATATGAACCTACACTTCCATAGTAAAGTACTCTGCGAAAAGCGCACTTGATATTCTACTTATGAAAGCGTAGATTAGTATCCTATGAAAGTTCGAATTTGGTGCATTTTAAAATCGCAGTCTGTGAGCACTGCGTCTAACAACTCAAGCAAAATGTCTAAGGTGAAACCAGAAAGGTTTTGGGGTTTGCTCCTTCCAGGTCTGGATACGTGTTGTTGAAATAGACACAGCAGAATGTGATCGACTTTTCCTTAATTCTGTTTCAAAAATTCGTGATCCGGTCCGGGATAGTGTTGAGAACAACCAATATGGAATTGTACCATTATCATTATCATAAAAGAATAAAATAGCTATATGCAAATCGCTATTTTGTAAGTCTTATGGCAGAGTGAGACAAAAGTCATTTGCTAGTTACAGTAGTTAAATGCTTTCGTTCAGTATCATTTGCGAAAATGAAATTGCTGCTGATACGATATATCATGTACCTTCCGGGACATTTCATTTGCCTTATTTCCTGAAAGTGAAATATCTTAATCAGTTTTGGATACCTTGATAGATGTTTGTAGCTCATTATCGTAAAGACAATCAAGAAACCGAAAGTCTGATTGAATACTACTTTTGACCAGAACATTTTTTTCGTTCTTTGTGGTGGCGTCACATAATTAAAACAGCACAGCTGGTGCTGTCACATTCACGTTTAGATTTTTGAATCGTGGATGAACCCAAATGCAGAAACGTCCTCAATATTAGTCGTTTCATTGACCTACAAACAATACCCATGGGCAACGCGCGGAACCCCTCCAGAGACACGGCACCTTTCACATTTACTTTTCCATTCCACATCGCTGTCGAATCCGTGTTTGTGGAATCGTAGACAGTATTCCACAGTCCCTTCTCCGGAGTATGAGTTCATGGAGCTCGAGGTTCATCTGCATCAGCAGTTTTCATTGTTTCCAAATGTTTGTATTATCACTATATAATAGTTTTTGCAGTTATTGTCTGTTGGCTCAAAAGGGGGGAAAGTTAAACCAAGTTTGACAATTGACAACATTCGTCGTCACCATATTAAAACTGTTTCAAGGTCATCTAAAGTAATATTGGCAATAAAGCGGAGAAAGTCCCAGTATTTGTCGCAAATTCAGTTGTTCTTATATATATACAATATATATATATATATATATATATATATAGATATATATATATATATTATATAATTACTCATATATATATATATATATATATATATATATACAGACATATATATATATATAATATATATATATATATATATATATATATATGTTGTGTGTGTATAACTATATATATTAAATTCATTCATACATAGTTCTCTTGTCATGAACATAATTTGTATTTGCTTCAATTAACTATATAAGTGCTTTTAGTATTATGAATTATTGTAGGGCATATGATCGCCTGTGTGTGTGTATGCGAGTGTGATTATAGTTATTGGTGAAAATGAATGGAAGATCTGGGTAGCACCAGTACAGTGTGACCGAGTGCTGTGTTTATGAATATTTGAACAGTGACGCTGCCTTCCCAAATTGTATTTTCTTTTTGACCTTAACTGAACCAGTTGATTAACGACCTGATATTATGCATTGCAAATCATCTTTAGAATTTGACGTTGACCTTTTGAGTTTAGAGTCAATGGAATTTGTTTCTAAGTTCACCGGTTTATTTTTCATTTTTTTTATGCTTATAAACAACGATTTATCATCCTATTGGTATTTTTTGGAGAATACAAACGAATTTCACATATTTATTATCTCTTTTCTGTTTATAAACAACGATTTGTCATCCAGATGGGTATCTTTGTAGATACAAACGAATTTCCAACTTAACTTAGCATCTGAAATTATTGTTTATGAAATACAAAGCACAACGGCCGTTCAAAAGTTGTCTCTCTTGAAAGAACAACGTAGGTCTTTAGGGATAATGAGAAAATTTAGCGTCAATGTTCACAATTTGTAGATGCTTCCTTACAAAGGTGCTTATATACCACATGTCCAGGTAACCATTATCTGTAGGAAAGGCAGATGAGCCTTTCATGAATTTGGCGTTGACACGGCTACTGTTATTGATCAAAGCTTTTTCTTTTCCTCGCAGGCGATGCGTGCCAGCGGTGGTGGTATACGATAGTGGGGCATGTACCAAAGAGGAGGATGACCCCGCCCGTGCTGTCCTCTACTTCCGGCCACGACACACACCCACCACTGCCCGCACATCACTCGCTGGCCAACTAGCGGGTGTGGTTCACTTCTGTCGCCACGCCTTCGCCACGCCCACCATCGTCCGCACACGCCACGCCCATGTGGCGCTGAAGGATTACGGGCGATTCGTCCTAGTAAGTCGCTGTGCTGAGCAATTTGGAAATTCCATCCCCATGTCACATCCAGACCTTCTTTGGCACAACTAAGTTTCAGTAACATGAATGGGGTATCTGCCGCTTGGAGGAATAATGGGTCCATTGTTCCTCCAAGATCTACCGGTAGCTTCAGAAAGTCTCATACGCTTCGTTTGGGAATGACTGTTGACGCTGGGATTAGGACCCAGAATAAACTGTACTCTCTCTCCGGCTGCGTGAATCATGTACTGTTCCCGTAGGCTTTCCTTCTCTTGACTGAAAACTCATTCGACCTTTTATTTGATTAACTTGTCTCTCTGAAGGGCCATCGGAAGGCACGTTTCAATATAGGCCAATCGTCAGAATGAAATGATTTTGCGCCATAATAAAAGTTTATTGGCCGGATGACAAGGAAGGTTCTTGCATATCTCTTACGTCATTGCTCTGCCGCTGTTGAGTCAATAATACAGCGTGACATCCGTACCTCCCTTGTCAATGGTTGTGAATGCTGTCTCGGTTTACTCTTATTAATTCCTGTGCTTTCGTTCAACAAAAACACCATCTTGTTTCCCTTTGGACATGACTAGGTTGATTCCCTAGTTCGATATATAGATCAACAGATAAATAGATTTCAGCGTAATTAGGTATAATATTTCATGCAGTAAGGGGCACCAAAACACCCATTTCGTCGTTTTGATGTATAGCCAAATAATTTTATTTCATTATTCCCAGGTATTTTATATAATTCCTAGCAAAATTTTTGCACTGCCCCTAATAACATGTATTTTTATGTCGGTGAACACACTCAGCCAAACGTCAAGACAGCGACAATCAAATCTTGAAGATGATCTAAGCCAACCCACATCAGGACACAAGAGTTAAAATTTAGAAGATCCTGAACTCCTGCCTTTCCCTGTCGATATCAAAGACACATTTATGACATGGTAACATTCCCCAAAACTCATCTTAACATAATTAGAGTCAAATTATGAACATCACAAACTCCCTCACCATCCCACCATCATCAAACCAATAGTAGGTCAATTTAGAGCAACCAATTACCCACAATTCACATCAAGACAATGAACTCTTGCGAACTCTCGTCAAGATAATGAGCTTCCCTCAACACCTCTCAAGGCAATGACTGCAGTCACGATCACCCACTCACCCCTCCCCAGTCACACTACAGTGACAGTCAAATTGAAGATGATGCATTCCCCCCAAATATACGATGAACGCCCAGCCCCTCCCCCCTCCCGACCAACATTAAGAGAATGACAACCAAATTTTGCAGGTCAAAGAATTTCCCGTCCCGTGCCACATCAAGAAGGTTAATTCTCTCTCCTCTCCAACTAAACATCAGTACAATAACAGCCAAATACTCGAGTAGACTCCCCCTAACATGCGTCAAGGTGAAGGCATTTAAATTTTGATGAGTATGAACTCGTAAACTCCCTCCCCGTATGCAACTCACGTCAAGCTATCGAGAGATAAATTCTGGAAACGACCTCCACCCTATATTGCAGACAGTCCAGTTCCGAAGACAATGACCACCCACAATCAACAATTATACCATGACGCTCAAATTTCTAAGATAGAACTCCCAACCCAACCCACATCAAGAAAAGGAATATGAGAGTTTCAATACCGTGAACTTTTGCTTCCCTACCCTACAAGAATACAATATCAGTCAAAGTTTGAGGACTACATAATTCCCAAAATTCACAAAAAGGCGTTGAGCATCTCCAACACATACCAAGAAGATGGGGTCACCAGCTATAGTAAGACAACGACGGCCAAATTTTGAATTGTATGAATTACCATCAATCTATATCAATACAGTTGTAGTCAGTATTTGATGAAAATCAAATCCTAACCCCGCCCCAACCCACATCCGGACAATGACAGCCAAGTTTTGAATATGATGAATTGCCCTCAACACACCAATACGATCATAATTTGATTTTAAAAAATTGAACCCTTCCCCCAAAACCCATCGTGACAAGGATAACCAAATGTTTTAGACACTCCTCACCAACCAGTATCACGATGATGAATTCCTGCCACATAACCCATACCTATACAATAAGTGCTTCATTTTGCAAATGATACTTCAAAGAAACCCACGGCAAAACAATGCTAGTTAGATTTTGAATACAGAGTATTCCCCAACACCCACATTAGGCTAACAACAGTAAAATTCAAAGACGTGGCTTCTCAGGACATGACAGGACAGTGAGAGTTGAATTCTTAAAATGACGAACGCTTCCTCACCTCCAACGAACATCAGCACAGTGAGAGATAGATTTTGAAGATGATATAATCCTTGCTCCCAACCAACATCTATACAATGATATACAAATTTTTGAAGTTATTTACTGAGCACCCAATCCACATTAAAACAATAACCTGTGGTGACGAACTTGAGTTCTTGAGATAGACAATAAATTCATCAGAAGTAAACAGCAGCAGTGTGGACAGGTCAAAAGAAAGCTAGACAAAATCATAGAACACTGTGAATGAATCGTAAAACCTGCTCCTAGAGATAAAGGAGCACATGATATCTCCTTGGATGGACTAATAAGTCTTTGAAACACCCTACTCCTTGTCACTCTCGCCCACAAACGAGATTTCACTTTTGAAGATAATGCTCTCTAAAGCCCATCACCCCCTTTCCCAACCCACCATAACAACGTGAGGTAAATTTTTAAGTCGATAGACTCTCACTGCCCTTTTCGCCGCCCACCCACCCACCCACCCACTCATCTATACCATGGTAGTGAAATATTGGCAGTAATGCACTCTTTCCCCTTCCCAATCCACATCTGTTTAATGAATTTCATCCCCTCCCACCTGTATCAAAAAGAAGGACTGATAAATATTTAGAATTATGTTCTCCATCCCACTACAACTCACACCGAAATATTGACGGGAAAAATTCAGAGATTATGAACTCAATCTCTGTAGTTCAAAACAATACAATGATAGTTAAATTCGGAAGATGATGAACTTCCATCACTGCCCCAGAACCCACATCAGTACAGTGATAGTTAAATTTTGAAGACAATGAACCTGCATCCCTCAACACATATCAAGGTAAATAGTTCCGAAAATAATGAACATTCCACCCCCCCTCCCCCCCCTCCCCATTCATACTAAAAACAATAAAAGTTGAGTTCTGAAGGTGATGAAGTCTCATCTTTCAACCTACATTGATACAATGAGCGATAAATTTTGAGGATGGGGAACCTTTTTCTTCCTCCCCGAATGACATCAAGACATTGAAAGATGAATTTTCAAAGCAATGAAGTCTTTCCCTCAACCCACGCTATATAATGGCATATAAATTAGCCCACATCATGATGATGAGCTCAATTTTGCCTTGCCTCACTTTGGTCTCTCCCCAAATGGCAGTTCAATTTTGAAAAGGATCAACTCACTCTCTCCCATCCCACATTAATATAATGAGAAAGTTTGAAGTCAATGCACCCATACCTCCATCCACCCACATCTATACAATGAGAGCCAAATTTTGAAGGCAATGACCTCACTCCATAACCCACATCAGAACAATGACAGTCGAATTCTGAAGACAATAAGCTACTGGCCCCTTAACCCACATGAAGTTAGTGGCAGGTAAATTTTGAAAATAGTGGACTCGCCTCCTTAGCCTTCATTCAGACAATAACAGTCAGATTAAAAAAAAAAAAATCATGTGGTGACCTCTCAAAGCCACATCGAGGCAATGGCAGTTACATTTTACAAGCAAGAAATTCTGTCTTCTATCCCAGCTCACATTAATAAAATGACAGGTTGAAGACGACAGGCGCTGCCACATAACCCATGTGAAGATAATTGCAATAATATTTTCAAGACAGAGTTTAATTTTGCAGAATGTGTCATCTTCACTCCTGCACCCCCATGTTCATAGAAAGACAGTTTGATATTGATGATCAATTACCTTAAACCCCAACTAATATTAAAACAAAAAGGGTTAAATCTTGAAAACGATGTAATCTTTCCCAAACCAATATCAAGGAGATGAGAACGAGAGTTAAATTTTGAAGGTACAATCACTCCCCATCTCGCACACAAACAGGGACAGTTAAATTTAAAATGCCACGAACTCTCCCCCAGCCTACATTAAGTTAATGAAAGTTCAATTTTGAAGATGATGCAATCTAGCCGCTCACCCGTCCCCCCCCCCCCCCCCCCCCCTCTCCCACCAACTCACGTCTAAAAAATGACAGTATTCTCCATCACAAATCAGTACAATCGTAGTTGAATTTTGAAATTGCCTTCTTGCGCCATACAACCTACTTTGGAACGAAGACAGGCCGATTGATGAAATCAAATCCAGCTACACCTCAACACAATGGCAGTAAAAATGTTTAGTCAATGAACTCTTTCTACCTACTCAGCCCACATCAAGCAAGTGAAAGGGAAGTTTGAAAATGGACTCTTGTAGTCTCCCAACCCACATCAGTTGATAAAACAGTTGAATTATGATTATGAATTCTGTCCCCTGCTAACCCACATCACGGACGATGACACTTAAATTCTTAAATTCTTGCGCCATACAACCTACATTAGAACGAAGACAGGCCGATTGATGAAATCAAATCCACTACACCTCAACACAATGGCAGTAAAAATGTTTAGTCAATGAACTCTTTCTACCCATACTCAAGCCCAACATCAGCAAGTGAAAGGGAAGTTTGAAAATGGACTCTTGTAGTCTCCCAACCCACATCAGTTTGATAACAGTTGAATTATGATTATGAATTCTGTCCCCTGCTCAACCCACATCACGACAATGACACTTAAATTCTTAATACATGCAAATCTCACAGCAACTAACATCAAGACAAAGAGAGTTGAATTTTAAGAAAATTCATTCTAATTCCTTACCCATATTTGTAAAGAATTCTATCCCCTCACTTAGACATCAAGTCTGTCCCCACTTAGACATCAGAACAACGACAGATGAATTCTGTAAATAGTGATCCTACAGTAACCCACGTCGTGACAGTGACTTTAATTCTGAAAAAAACGACCCAAATCAGTCAAATAATGTCATTCCGAAGACAGTTTCTTCCCGTCCACCCCTAAAACCACATCGATACAATGACAGGATTTTGAAGATGATGAATTCACGCACTCGCCCCAATCCCGCCTCAATGCGGGACAGTTATATTATTTCGAAAAAGATGAACAAACACTTCATTCCTACCAATAAGTTTTGAAGACGATGAACTCCTCCATCCAAAAAAGAAAATCAAGACGTCTTTAAGTTCTGATAACGGCTGTTTTCATGAAAAGGACCAGCATAACTCGACATGGAATAATAATTGTACAAGAATGCAAAACCTAGTTCCGGTTTTGATGGTAGTTGACATCCTCATAAGCAAGTACCGATGTCAATCGACAGTAGATAGTCTGTCATCTCCTGTTATGATATTGATTTTCGTTTTAATAACTATCCAATCTTTTTCAAGTTTGTTGACAAGGGTAAGAGCATGAGCGACTTACCGAGGTCCTTCATAAAGGAGGTAAACATCACCCTCCTTTGCAATAAATTTACTGAGTAGCGATGATGCGGAGAGCAAACCTCGGCCTATTGTTCGCTTGAGCAAATACAAACATATACAAACAAATATCTTGTTTCCCCGGCGCAATCCATGTCGTGGGGACCCTATCCCATCCTACCCACCTCCCTTCCCCTTCCTATCACGAAGACCAAAAGACCCACACACGAACGTGTTCGATTATCAAAGTTTGCGAAAGTCTGTAGGGTGAAACTGTTAGCCAAACTAGAAAACAGAAGAAGAGTAATGAAAAGGGAGACAGAGAGAGGGGACCGGGTGATTCTGATATGGTCCGCAGTTTTCCAATGGGAGAGGGAGCTGCAGAAAAATGCAGTTGAATAGAAAAAAAGATATCGAGTTTGCAAAGGATGATTTCTATTTTAATACAAAATCAGCAGAATAATGACACGAGATATAAATATGTCATTTTTGCTTTATATTTGAATAGAGAGATGATTATGTTCCTGCTGTAATGTAGATTACGAATGCGTGACTGTTATATATTGTTCAGCTAAGCAGATGAAAACACTTTCAATCGCTGAAAAGAGGAAGCTGTATTCGAAAATTCAAAAACTAATTGCTCGAGGCATCAAATGGAGAGGAAGGAAGGGGTAGCTTTAGTCGAAGAGTCGAGGGAATACAAGGAAATGAAACCAATTCACGCTCTAGCACTACATTACAAGTCATCGGTGTATACTAGATGAAAGGAGTGGTCATATTTCAAATGTACAGAGATGATAGCACTGAATAGATAAGTTTAAAAGATAGGAAAATAAATATAGATAAAACTGGATACTTTGGGCTTTGTAGCTGTAGAGATTGCATATATGAATATTATATATATATATATATATATATATATATATATATATATATAATATATATGTGTGTGTGTGTGTGTGTGTGTGTGTGTGTGTGTATGTGTGTGTGTATTTCCAAAAAAAATTTTATTCTCTTTTGCAACCTCAAATAAAAGCTTATTACTATATATATATATGTTATATATATATATAAATATATATATATATATATATATATATATATATACTATATATGTAGTAATTATTGAAAAAGATATACTTAAAAGGCCACGTCTTATCGACTTGAAAGTCTAAGGGAATCAATATTTCAATACGAAAATTGATCAATCTAGAGGAGAGTCGGAGTAAAAAGCAAAAATGTCTGACATAAGGACGATGTATTTTAATGGCAAAGGAAGATACCGACACGAAGCTCGGATATTTAGAATAAGAAAACTTCAAAATGGTTTCGGCGCAAGCATATGAAAGGAGAACAGATTTTAGACACGTCAAACTGTAAATCAATTTAGCCAGTCCATAGAAGACGGATGGAGCATGTCAGACGAAATTAAAATGGCCAAAGCTGAGGTCAGTCAAGTAATGTTGGGCGGTCACAGATTGGCAGTCAAATGAAGGGTGCAAAGTTTGGGGCGGGAAAAGTCAAGAGAGCTGAAGAAAAGTATGATAGTGTTAAGTGGTGTCCATTTTATTTAGGAAATAAATATAATCTAGATCTAGTTAAAGCTTTTAAATAGAAGCAAATTATTTCAGGTCAGAGTTAGCTAAGTATGCAAACAAAAAAGAATTGAGAAAATAATGTTAGACTTTATTAAAGCATATGTAAAGAAACAAACTTAATCTCACGAGGCTATAAGTGATAATAAAAGACAATTAACCTGCAAAAGTAAACACGCATTTGAAACAATACGTAAACCAGCATAAATAGTTTGTAAAAACTGGAAAAAAGAGATGCACGACAATAAAGCAGACATATTAATACATAACTATATTAGTACTTGGCACAACAATCATACTATAGTATATAACTGATAGTAGTTGAGAAATATTCCTGAAAAGAAAAATTCAGAATATGAATATTACTTTCACTTGCAAATTTCAAATTTCCATCAAACAGCGGCATCGTAAATTAACCTGTTGTTTATTGTGAACTTAAATCACAAACGGATGTATAACCCTCTGAATGCCAAGTCGAGGAATATTAGTGTGAAATCAATGAACGGCCTGTCTGTGTGTATAGGTCAGAATTAGAACGCGGAAGCAATTTTATCACATTCAACTTAACCGGTTAAATAGGTCAGTGTGAGGTAATTACAGAAAATAAGATAATGTTGGAGAGGGCCCAAGGCTTAGAAACCAGAAACGTGGAAATGTTATAGAATATATAGCGAAGAAGGTGAACACATGTTTAGTAATAAGTTTGAAATCATAGTGATGCAGATGAAATGTACTAGATTGTCACTATGGTCATGAAATGTTTCTGTATCGTAAAGAATTTTCTAAGCATTTTGCTGTTTCTTGTAGAAAGAGATGACCCCGAGGAAAGAAAAGACAGCAAACACTGCCATCGGCATACTTTCATTGCTGCATCGTTGATGAATCTACGAGCAAAAAGCTCCAACACAATTAGCTGCTTGGTACACTCACGCACTCATCAGCAGCGTTTCGAATTCTCTGAACACAACGAGCCATTTACTTACACCTTTTACTTACGTCTTCTCAGCACTTTTTTCCATCTGAGTGTTTTTAGATCCATTCTTTCCTGTGCCTCTTTCACCCCATATATTCGGTCCGTTTCCACAACTTGTCATCTTCCATTCTCTCCCCATGACTGAACCATTTCGAAGCTTTGGTCCATTCATTCTTTCCCCTTCCGACCATTTCACAATTCATCTGCATATCTCCACATTTCCCACAATTCCAGTTCTTCTCAGGCTACGTATTCTGTGCAAGCTTATAATGACTAAAGCTTCCACTATTGTTTTTTTTTCACTTGCACTCAAAACAAACACTCCACTTCCATAAAGAAGACCTGACCCAACAGTCTGTGTATACACTCCTATCTTGGTTTCTACAGAACTACAGATTTCTTCCCAGTCTATTGCACACACCTGCTGTCTTCCTTGCTTTACCCTTTCTGTGGCATACCTCCTCTCATTTTACCTTCTGAAAACATATTTGCTCCAAATGACTTAATGCATGTATGGTTTTTGTTCTTATACTATCCATAATAATCTTCATTGCTCCATCTTCCTGGTTTTTTACTTACCTTCATAAGCTTACTCTTGCACACATGTACACTCAACGTTCTCGTCTTTTAAACACTTTCAAACACAGTGGGTTTTGAAACTTTTTCTTCACTATCTGCATTCTTCAGCTACTTCACGTTACATTCACAAATCATTTTATACCAAGCTTTGCCACCCTGACCTACTCTCCTCTGTGTTCAGGTTCTCATTCTTGACACTTTGCTTCATTGAAACAATGCACCTGTGTCTGGGCCTTCTATTAACACCAAACCAGTCACTCTCCCACTGCAAGTTCTAATGCATGCTTCACTTCCGTCACAGAGACTATCACTCTCAGCAACTTACCCTCGGTACCATAATCTACAACACTTTCTCATCACCTCTCTCTCTCAGTTCTGTCATGAACTATCTCGAGCTCCATGTGTGTTATATATCGCTTTTTCCTTTTCTTTAAAACTTCTCATAAAACTGTCTCACAACAAATATTTCAGAATGCACACTTTCTTCATTATCTAAATAAATACTACTGTCCTTTTTCAGTCAGTGTTCATCAACTCCCTTCCTTTCTCAGTCAGATTACTACCATACAACTTATTTCAACATTCAATAAGCATTCTGCGTCTCTTCGGTTTTCCACATGAAATATATCCTTAAAATACTACTCGCTTCATTGAACCAGAACTAAATACTCCTTAATCAGTCTCGTCCATTGTAGCTTTTATCTGAGATACAATTGTTCACTATCCCTGAAGTCTTTGCTTAACAACACCCGCCCCCCTTCTTTTTTTTTTTATTATATTACGTGATTTATTTTTCTCTCGCTCTCTTCTGGAACAGTTTATCCTTCCTCCTGGATTCTTGTACATAATGTGCAGTCGAGCAGTTACACATCAATTTTTTTTCTTAGAATAGCTCATTTCCTTATCCCACCAATAAGACTTTTGATTTCCTCTTTCTAGCTTTCCAAACCAATAACCCAAAAAGGATTTTACTGCAGTGTTCTTATGCTTCTGTTTCAGGGTCCTCAACCCCGGCCAATCCCTTCTTGTCAGACTCAGGACTTGGTGACCTTAGTTGCATTTCACAGGATCCTTTCCAATGTACACTTACATTATTTTAACTTTCACTTCAAACAAATAATGATCTGATATCCCTCCAGCTGCTCCTGACCCTTGCATCCATCAAATAGCTTTTTCATCTACTCAGGCTTATTACATAACTCGACAAGCTATTCCTCACTTTATTCGCCTTTCGAAGCATACTAGTGGATATTCTTCCATCAAAATCGTGAATTGAAAACAGTCACATTCCTCTCCGAACACACTTCCATTAGTCTCTGTGCCCCCATTTACGCCGGGCAATATTAACTGTTTCAAACCTCTGTCAACTTCATCTTTCATGATTAAGCATAGGCATTTTTCCCATGCTGGGACATCTTTCTCTCTCATTTATATGACCTTGGCCCTCTCATTGTATTGACAACACCGGCAGCATCAGGTGTTTAAAAATATATTTTGCTTGTTGAAAGTATTCACATTTTTCTTAGAAAGTATAGGCACAGAAATCCAAGAATGACAGTTTTTTTTTATATTAAAAAATCGGAACAGTAGGATCTATCACAAATACTGTTTAGACTATTAGCATATGGATATGTCATTTTCGTGCATTTCTCCCTTTCTAGATGGTGTGTGGTCGTGGCGGAGAGTGGGCAAGGAGCAGATTGACTGAGGTGACCCGTCTCCTGGATGCTTCCACTGGCGGTCTCCCGCATCTTTGGGCAACCTGTGGGAGGGACCAACAAACTTTCGCTTCCAGGTTGGTAGGGTTATGCGTACACACACACACACACACACACACACACACACACACATATATATATATATATATATATATATATATATATATATATATATATATATATATATATATATATATGTATATATACATATATATATATATATATATATATATATATATATATATATATATATGTGTGTGTGTATATACATACATACATACATGCAAATGGCTCCGGACATCGAACTTAACCCAGGGCCTGCTTCTCGTTAGTGCAAGAAAACTTGTAGAGTGCTGTACTCAAAGATTCGATGCTTCATTTCGAATTTTCTTGATCTCCAGAAATTGAAGTCACTAGGATGAGATATTTCATCTGATTTAAGTAGTAATAAGTAAAAGGAATTTTTCAACCCAAGGTTTGATGGCACTGACTTCATTTATAACTGTAGCATCCCACATGCGCAAGGCTGTACAACTAGGTGTAGGCAACCTATTTATCAGCAGAAAAAATTGGAGTGTAGTTGTCATGAAGTTCGAAGTTTTAAGATATAAAGTTTTACAATGTATGTAGTGGCAGGATTCACAAACTTCATTCGTTATATGTGGAGATAGCAATGCAATGCAGAGCAAGTGGCTTAGTGCAGATTCCACTGATCAAAATGCCCGGTCTGCTTTTGAGTTCTTTGTATTCTCTTATATTTTTTCCAGTTAATTAGGGAACCCATACATATTTCTGGTAATAGGTTAGGCTCTTATTCACAGATGTTCCATCTACTATTGTTAAGCCCGACGTCTGTGAGTATATATGCACTTCCAATCATTGTGCCAGTATATTCCTAATGCCACCATTGGAAACACGGTCCAGCTGAAATCCAGAGCCAAGTGGAATTGCATTGTTGAAGCTTGCCAGGCACTTTATATTCCAGATGCTATATCTGATTCAAGCACAAGAGAAAATTGACTGAAATGCTGATGGCTATTTTAGTCAGGTATGCCCTTGATCAGGATAAATGACAGCCATAGTTTGATGACACATTTCAACAGATTCAACACTTGGAGGCAAAATCGTCCACATGAAAACTGCACCGTTGTGCTGCAAACAGAAGACATTACAATAATTCCTTAAAGAGGAAACTCAAATTACTGAGCTTCATCTGCGGTGAACCAAACTGGCAACCTCTGTCTTTGTGACGCTCATCTTCCACCCTACCACTACTAACGGAGGAAGTTGGATTGGTTGCTGGCCATGAAGGCAAGGCTGAACAGCTTCGTCTACGGATTATAAAAAAAATATCTTGGTCATTTTAATAGATGGAGAGAAGATCCTGATGGTTTCTTGCTTTTGCTTTTTAAAAGGTGTTTTAATGTGTAGTCTCCCAAGATGAGTAGATTCGATGTATTTTTATATAGACAAAGTATATTTACCAATGAGTGCAAGCTTAGTAATACAGTGCCTATTCCAAAGAGAGGCATATCTGCAGACTGCAGTAGCTACAAGCCAACTGTTGTTCTCCTTGCGCTTTCCTAAGTTGCAGAAAAATTCATTTTTAAGCCACGATACGAGTAGTATGTAAAATCCAAAGATTGTCAGCTAATAGTCAATATGCTGTGAAACGGTTAGGCACCTGCAGTGTTCTGTTAGTTTTAACATGCCATATGCAAAAAATCCTTGATAAGGGTTTGTAGTGTAGAGTAATTCGAATAGATTTTAATTCTGCTTTCGATTTAGTAAATAATAAGGCACTTATTTTTAAACTTCAAAATCAAACTTTGAAATCTTGGAGTGGGTGGATATGTTTTAGGGTTACTCAAGATTTGCTTACAGATAGACAGCAGCAAATTGTTGACGGGGTCTTCAATAAAATAAGACCTATCGTGCCTGATGTTCCACAAGGTAGTGTTCTTGGGCCGCTGTTATTATTAGTTTATATAAGTGATATGGTTAATTGCCTGTAAGAAAAGATTGTTCGGTATGCTGATGATGCAACACTTGTAGGTGTAGTAAAGTCTTCACTTATGAAAAGTGAAGCGCCCTTAGTCTTAGATGTAACATGGAAAAGATTAGTGAATGGTGTATTCGGTGGAGTTTGAAGCTGAAATCCAGAAAACGACAGCATTATTGATTAGTGGATCTCGTACTGATTTTCCACCCCATCCTCCCTCCAGGTGGAAGGGACTGCTGAATGAGTCCGAACCCGTAACTATACATTGTGTAACCTTGACGAGCATCTTACTTTTGAGAAACATATGAGGAAAGTGTTAGCAAATTCTACCCCAGGGTTAGACATTATACGCAAGGCCTCATATTTTTATAAGAATGATGAAATCGGTGCAACCTGTTTCAGGTCATATGTCCTTCCTTTACTAGAATACTGTTCTCCCCAGTAGGCATGTCCGCTTCTGTCAGAGATTTCACTTATATAGGGTGGCGCTTGATGGTAAGTTTCTGCAGTTATTCACATTATTTTCTAAAAGGTATAATTATTTTGAAATTGAAAAGAGATGTTATACGTATCTCAAGACGTCATTCAGATGCCTTGAAACGCGGCTGAACTTTCGTAGAGAATGATATATCGTTAAATTTGCCTGTACAAAATGTCTGTAGGATTTCATTGATGTGCCAGAGCAATATGTAAGTGAATAAGGTGGGCAATCGCCTCACCTCCCAAGTGCTGCGTATAATTGTGTTCTGTCACGGTAGTTTATTTAAAAATTCCCCCAACATTCAGTAGCATCAAGTGGTACGTATTTTCTTCTGCTCCTCTAGGCTGACTGAGGTGCTCGATGCTTTGCTCCCTCAAGCAATTCCAGACGCAGATTTCCGAGACGAAGTGAGCCACGTCTCCCCCAGTAGCAGCGATGCTCCAAGCACCCCTTCCCCAGCTGCAGAAGCCGCTGAGACCGTGTCTGAGGAAGGCCCTGACTCAAACCAGAAGGAGGAAGGCAAAGATGAAGAAGCTTTTTCTCTTCTACACCAGATATTCAATGCTGTTCCTTCCGTCCAGCTGCCCAAGGTAACATGTTCGCTCACATACATTCTTGTGCACTCTCTGTCTGTCTTGTCTGTCTGTCCGTCTATATTATATATCTATATATATATATTTATATATATATATATATATATATATATATATATATATATATATATATATATATATATTATATATCATATATATATATATATGATATATATATATATATATAAAAGAAAGCAGATTTTTAGAAGCGCGGAATTGAATTTAGGACGATGCAAGGGAGTGACTGATTACTGTAGATGGGAAGCTTTTAATTCGTTTGCAATGCGAATCATTCTGTAATAGAAAAACTACTGTTTTTCATTTGCTTTGTCTCCTTCTGTACTGTAAACGGGACGTGTGGTAGTAGAGCCTCTTTTTATATCGATGTCTTTCCTTTTGTCAGCTTGTGGACTCTCTCTCTCTCTCTCTCTCGCTCTCTCTCTCTCTCTCTCTCTCTCTCTCTATACTTCCTACCTCTCTACCGTGTTTTCCTCTTACTGCAAAGTTGATCTCGCCCCCTTTTTTCCTCTTTGTGGTGGGGCGGGGGGGGGGGGGTGGCGGGTTTGGCTTTGGCCGCCCGTTCACTCTTATTCTCTTCCACATTCTTTTTTCCATTATCTCTCTTTGCACCATTGTCTTTAGAACTTTCTTTGAGACTTGAGCCTTAAGCTTTTTATGTGTGTGATCTTTTTCTTTTGTTTCTTGAAGGGAAGAGTCCAATTTATTTCCTTTTGCCGCTGACTTCTTTTTTTTTCGGAGATGGCATTTTTTATTATGTATTTTTCTCTGTGCTTTCTGCTTTTTTTGTTTTACCTTTATGGCTTCCTTTAATTCCCCAGTCTTTCCCCTTTCTCTGATGTTTGGGGCTACTGACTCTCGTTCCCCCTTCATTAAGTAATCTGCGTCTTTCTAGTTATGACTATGGCCTCCTCTTCCCAGAATTTTGATTTTTTCCAGGAGATATATAAATGCAGCCAAGTAAACAATGCGCCGAAGTTTCTTCGGAGCAGTCAAGTTTTCTGTACAGACTGTAAAAAACTCGGCCACTGCCCATCAAATTCAGCCGTGGCTCATGAAACTTTCAGCCACGGCCCGGTGGTGGCCTGTATTGCTGGCACCTATAGCGGTGCCAGACGCACGATCATGGGTCACTTTAACCTTAAGTAAAATGTAAACTCCTGAGGCTAGAGGGCTGCAATGTGGTATATTTGATGATTGGAGGGTGGATGATCCAGTTTGCAGCCATCTAGCCTCAGTCGTTTTTATGTTCTGAAGGCGGACAGAAAGAGTAAGACTGACAGACAAATAGTCATCGCAATAGTTTTCTAAACTAAAACCACTTGGCCGTTGTACTACTGCCACAAAGTTCTTCAGTGTAACCCTGTGTAAATCTACTTTCGAATTTCTTGCAGAGTGGAGGTGGTGTCTTCCTCAGAGCTCAGCAAGTGGTGGAAGCTTGTCAGCAACATCCGGGAGTTCTCGCTGGGTCCACCATGCATAAAGACAGGTAACATCTTTAATTAAGGACGCGCTATGACAGGTTTCGTTTCCTCTGAGGAGTATTGTAGAGTTCTTCTGATTTAGAAGTCCTTCATTTATTTATAAGAATCATTTTCAATCAGGAATGGGTTTCACAGGAGGATCATTCTGATAGCAGTCTTCGTATCGCATAGACTCACACGGAAAAGAACATCCCAATATTGACACTACGTTTTTATATTTCTTTATTGTCTCCACATACTTGTCATCTGAAAAAAAGTCTGATTTTTATTACTTTTTTAGCAGTCACTGGATTTTTTTTCAAAAAAACTTTTAAAATGTTGTCCTGAATTCTTCTTACATTATAAGATAACAGTTATTTGGTGAATTATGGCATAACTGGTTTGCATACATTTGTGTAAAATTACTTCGGCAGAGTTAGAGATTATATATGAACTGCAGGTTTATCCACTACTGGTCATTTCAAAATAACAACCAGCTTGTTTCCTTCCCCGTTATAGGCATCACTACAAGAGCAGTGACACTCTTGCCACCTACTTGGAGAAGAATCGTAGCCTTGGAGATACTGTTAGCCTTTACCTCTCTGGTCTCATGCCTAGTGACTGGGGGCTCAGCGGGAAGTCTTATGGCTCCTTTGAATACCTGAACAATCTCTTCAATCTTAGCTTTACAACCTCTCATTCCCCTCAGCTTTCTATGGAGGCTGATTTTTAATTAAAATCTTGGTTCCGACTCCACTTTGATTTACAACTAGAAATCCCTTTTTCCCTCAAGAAGTAACTTTCCCTCATAGTCATAGTGCAAGGAAATAGAAAGTGTTATTACATACTACAGTGTTACGCGTACTTCTCAATATCTTTACCTTCGGAAGATAGAAATTTGATTTCATCGTGAACCTTTTTATATCGCTTATATCAACTACCATTCGCAGTCTTCCTCAAAGAAAATTCTGTAGATGATAAAACGTGCACTGCAATACGGGCGTCGTTCTGACTTCAAGGTTTATCATATTTCCTCTAATGGAAGCTTACAAAAAGTGACAAGGAACAAGCTTTATCTTATTTCCTCTAATGGTAGCTCACGATAAGTAGCAGGGAACAAGTTTTGTCATATTTCCTCTAATTGTAGCTTATGGAAAGTAACAAGGAACAAGTTTTATGATATTTCTTCTGTTGGTAGCTTACGATAAGTAACAAGGAACAAGTTTTATCATATTTCCTTAATTGGTAGTGTACTATAAATGCAGGGAACAAGTTTTGTCATATTTCCTCTAATTGTAGCTTACGATAAGTAGCAGGGAACCAGTTTCATTATATTTCTTCTAATGGTAGCTTACGAAAGTAACAAGGAAAAATTTTATCATTTCCTCGTGTGTTTCTCTCTCTCTCTCTCTCTCTCTCTCTCTCTCTCTCTCCATTGTTTTGTAGAATTTTTGCGGTTACATTTAAGTCTAGCATATGGTTTCAGTTAGCTCGAATAACTTTTCTGTTATTTTGATTTGATATCTGTGATGAATTCATACTTCGTAGAAGAAAGAACATGGTTTGGACGAGAAAACTAGATGTCCAATCATGAACAATAATGAATAATGTACTATAGCTAACAAACAGTTTAATATTCATTACCTTCTTTCAAGTATACTGACAGTTATACGTATCATATTCTATATACACCGGTAGAAACGTTCATTACATTCTGATTAATTTTCAAAATGCTCAGATAGACCAGGTAAAGTCGTCAAAATATTTTCTTAGATAATGTTCTCCGTGGATGAAGACAGTGCATGAGATAATGGGCATCATTTGCATCATTTTATTCTTTTCGTAAAATGAGTACATATTCTTAGTTGGGGTTTAAATTTCATTTTTCTCAATAAGGTCAAAAAATATAATCAAGAAAGATTGAAAGTAGAGGGTTTGCGAGTTGTACGCAAAATCTATTTATTTGCTTACGAAATCAGCTTTAGCATTTGGGATTCTACAGGAAATGTTCTATTATATGACTAAGGGTCTTCTGAGGTTAAAAAAAAGAAAAAAAAGTAATATCATTCAGTATTTGATCTAGATCTAAATCGCTAAATCAAAAATATCTGCAATGGAAGTAGCAAGCAAACTTTTACTCAGGGACTCAAAATTGCTGGCAAGAACGAACTGTGAGTTTCATTTTATTATTATTAATTATTATATACTAACCCCTTGTGCAGTGTGAACTAACAATGCTATTTTGCTTACAAGAGCACACGACGTTTTCATTAATGACATGGAAGCTTTTCTTGCCTCCTCCAACCGTAGGTCAGCGAGATTTAAAGATTGAGTGGAGATGTATTAGAGAAAGCATCAGAAACTTCTTGTTTGGCGTCCTTTTGTAGCAGAGCATCAATAAGAACGACAGTTACTCACTTAGTCAGCGTCTTTTCATGAAAGGGTACCCTACGTCCGATATGGAGAACATGTTCCACACAGCACCTAAAACAGGTCGAGGAGAACACGGCACCTTCGCTAACAGCACTGAAAAACGAAACAAAACCTAACTATGACGATTGTCGTGCAGTGCTGGTTTACATCAATCTATCACTCGGCCAAAGCCTTAAAATCCTCATTAGTATGACTAGAACTGGAACTTGAAACCCGAGACTGAGAGGATCGTATTTAGACTCGCAAAGGAATACGAGGAATAGGGCTGATTCTTTGTAACCTTTTCTTTTAAACCTAAAACAGTCGGAAATCAGATACCACGGTATTTACTTTTCACACGAAAGACCGTTAACCCCATGATTCTTTTCGAGGTATTATTAGAACAACAATACTAGACTTCATTTAACGATATCTTCCTCAGTTTGCTCTGACACTAACCACTTATCAAACATGTCCCTCTCCTCGCCAGCGAGTTCAAAAAAGGTTTACTTTCAAGACTCGTCACTGTCGGCCATTTTGTCTATCATTTTCAGGTTCAGTTTCATAGACCTTTGGTGTTGTTCTTTGAACCTACTGATAATATGAACTGTCGTCAACTGATAGATAATTATTTCTTTAATTGTGCTATAAATAACTCATGATTCGTTGCTAGTACAGACTTAGACGCCTTAAGCTTTTCGAGTGTTGCCTTTTAACAGCCACTATCACTATCACTAACTTTTCCCGACTGTCTGTTTGCGGTCTCTAATGAAGTGACCTCTTTGACTGAGATTTTTTTATGATGTGCCATTCGGCAGTTGTCGCTACAAGGTTCATTTGTTTGGCTCTGTTTTCCTACGGTTGATGTTTGCTTTTGTCTAACCAAAACGAATGAGTATGAGTTTTCAGCTCAGTCTTTGGCTTCTTAAGTCACTAAGACTTTCGACATCTCATACCCTACAAGGCGCAATTTTTGCCGATTGCTCTCGCTTCACTGAAAATTTAGGTTCCAGAAAAGAACCTGAAAAGAAACCTTTTGCAATGAACGTAATTTTAATAACCTCACACATTGTTAATGATGAATAATTAACTTCATATCTCTACTTATTTTTAGATTGTCATACTCCAATGTTTTTTTATTCTTCTGTAACTCATCTTGAACCGTATTTCTCCTATTCAGGGTATTAAGCTCTCAGATGAGCAACGATTTATCATCCATATTGGCATCTCTCCCACTGCACAGCCAGAAGGTAAGCATTCACACGGTTTTCAGATTCGAATTATTGCTTTTGAGAATGAATGTGTGAATTACGTGTTTATATATATATATATATATATATATATATATATATATATATATATATATATATATACACACACCTATATAAATTGTTTGTATTCCTATTAGAATCTTGTTGTATTGATATATTTACATTTTAGAAGAATTAGCATTAAGAATAAAAACTTTTTCATCGGCAGAGCGGAGTGTTGGAGGATTATAAGGTGGAGTTTCGTCTCCCAGGTGGAGTCCACCTGCATAAGCTCCATATTCCCAAGGAGACATATTCTACCCTTTGTGCTGATGTGCCAAAAGTAAGTCGGTCGCAATTTATCATGATATTTGACTCAGATATGCAGTGGAATAGTATATTAATCCATACTTCCTCATATTATTAGCTTTAACGAACGATTTTATACATCGGAGCTATAATCCTTGATGAAATACTTTTTGTATGCATGCTTTTTCCATTCTGTATATTTTGTCTAAGAGTCATTTTCTGCAACTTTTCCAAAACAATTTTTACCGTCAATGAAGACAAAACATAATCAGAGATGTGTGTCATTTTGTCTAACTGTGTCTTGGTTGTGTTGGAATGGAAGAATACGATCTTGAATCTTTCCAGTCGATGCCTCGACGTGGTGACCGCAGCCTTCATGGCGAAGTATCGTCAATGGATCTGACTTCATTTCGCTCCGTCCTCCATTCCAGACAGTCCCTCCATTCCTACCCTTCCACATTACCCACTGCGATGGAGGCTACAGAAGAGGTACTATGTCCAAGTCCCAGTGAAACACAAAAGCACACTCAAAATCCCCTCAGGGGACCCAGCCTTTTGGCCCGGATCAACGGATGCTCAGAACTAGACGCCAGATCATCACAGAGTTTGCCCGGATCTCCCAGGAAGATCCGGGTGACCGCGACTCTTCCGGATGTCGGGAGTAATTCTCCCGACCTCAGGTATAAGGTTCTCACAGGAAGGAAGCCCCGCCCTCCTGCCTCCACCCACTCATCCCCTCGGAGGTTACCCGGAGGGAGAAATGGTCTTTCGAGGACCCACGATTCAGTTAACAATGGGGTTGTCAGCTCATCTTCGAAACGAAGTTCGAATTTCGGGGTGCCAGATATATCTCGTCTCACAAATGACAAGAAAAATCAGCCAAATAATAAGCTGATGACTCATACGGGGGGGGACACATCCACCAAGTTAGGCTATGAATCTGAAAAAAGTGAAAGCGGCTTTGAGGATGGCGTGCAGTCTGACACTGAGCTCAACATTAAGAATACGAAAAATAAATTGAACTTGCAGTTTGCTCCTGACAAAATAAACAGACCCAGTCCGGAGATAGAACTTGACGGGTTAAGTAATGACGAGCCAAAGATCATGAGGGAGATAAACGGAAATCTTTCTAAGGACAGTGATTCCAATAACAAAGAAAGTCCCAACGATAATGTGCCCAACTTGAAGTCTCAAGCATTGGACTACAAAGATGAGTCAGACACTTCGAGGAGTGAGGAGTCTGAAATCAGTGTTCTAGATTTAAGCACATACCTGGAAACCAAAGAAAATGGAGACCGCCAGTTAGCTGAAGCTGTTCGAGGTCTGATGGAGCTGACGACGAGGGCAGATGACGAAGAGAATTTCAGGCAAGAAGCCTTCTCTGCTGACAGTCATCTGACAGAGTCTGGTGAGTATTGCGGGAGGGAGAGGGGCCTAAACCTCCACCAATATGATTTTGAGATTTACTTCTTATTGAATCTGAATTATTTTATTCATCATTTCATATTTAAGGTTGCATAAATTAGCAAGATTCTCGTAGCAAATTTTATTCATCATTTCATATGTAAGGTTTCAGAAATAGTAAAATCATAATCAATAAAGGAGTCCTGTCAATATATATAATACGGAGTGGATAGCTTTGGTCGACATGACTCATTCTTAGAATTGCAGGAAAAAAATTGTTAGTCTACAAAAATATTATGATATTTGTCTATGAAACTTCAAGAGGATTTCAACTTCCTGCATTTTGCTTGTCTAGCAATAATGCTTAATAAAAGCTGTAATTTCTTGTGATACAAAATAATAATTATGCATTTTTTAACTGTCACGAACTAAAATTGTATTTTTAAAGAATTATTTCTAGATTCATATGATTATGAGACATTATTATTATTTTTCAGTTATATTGTTCAAATTGGACTCAGTTTCCAAATGGAACAGGTCAAAAAGACCGCTCGACTACATATTCACCAGGCTTTCCAATATTGAGAGGAAGTGTTGAAAGTGTAAAAGAGAATGGTAGATAAGTAGAGATAGTTAAATCGGCATAAAAGAAAAAAATGAGGCTAAACGCTTGGCGCTCGAGAGTAACAACGAATCTCATATTATATGAATATGAGAGTACCGACACAAGCAACTCCGACAGAGGTACTATTGCTTTGTGGTAGCTACTGACGGAGCGCAAAATGAGTACCGCTCAGTAACTCAAGAGGTAGCAAGAGTAAAAGCAAAAATATTGCCATTTTTATTTAAGACTTATTGGAATGGAATATACAATTCAGGCCAAAGGTCAAGCACTGGGACCTATAAGGTCACTCAGCGCTAAACCGGAAATTGACAGATTGAAGACAGATAATATGAAAGGAGGTACAGTAAAAGGAACGAAAAGGGTTGCAGCTAGGGACCGAAGGTACGCTGCAAAGAACCTTAAGTAATGTCTACAGCGCACCGCATGAGGTACCTCTACGGGGTAAAACTTAGTGCCTAATGGAAACGTGTTCTGTCAATTGTCTAAATCGCAATTTTTGGGGAAAATGAAAGAGGCCGCCAGAGCCCTTCCATCGATTCTAGAAGATGAAGACAACTGGATCCCGCAAAAAATATGATGCTGGAGATAACGTTAAAAGTACCTTCAGGTTTTGCCAGATACTTTGACCACTTTAATAATACTTGATTAGCATTGTGGCACGAATGCTGTCTTGGCAGAATGAAAAGAAATTGGTCAGTTAACAATTTCATAGAACCCTTTCAAAGAATACCTAGCTTGGGTGTGGTATTAGTGGTAATCAATGATCAACGATAAAGTCTGGATTATAAGAAAAGTGCAAAATACCACTGGTTCCATGCAACGTAAAAACACTATATAAACAAACAATACCAAGTGCAGTGAAGTATCCCGAAATATTACTAATGCTTGTTGAATCGTGTCGCAGTACAGGAATTGGAAATCAATTGTTGTAGTATTGATTGAGTTAAGTTTTATATACAACCGATTAAGCTACTCACTGATTTGCTTCAGATCTCTGCAGGCGCCTCTTTTATTTCTGAAAGGAAGAGGAAACAACTACAGCGAGGTAACTTCCTTTGTAAGCAAATATCCTCTTGCTAAGGTTATTGGAGCTAAATATCACAAAGGTCCAAGAAATTATAAAAATGAGCCTAATGAATCATTTTATAATAGAAACAGGATTAAAATGGTTCACCTGGAGACACAAATACAAGCAGTGATATAAAAAAAAAATTAGGAAACCCCATTTGTAGGTGTTTTCCAATTCACCGCCAAGGTTATTCAGTGTCTTTCAAGCAGGAAGTAAATCTGGAGGAAAATGATAGACTGATGGAGATTAGGAAGAAGACTGTGTCAGGAAGAAGGCTGTATAATGAAAGTCGAATAATGAAGGGATAGTAGATGTGCTAGGCCCAAGGACAAGAAAATTTAAACGAGATTCACTAAAGATAGGAATGACTCATTTCTTGTAGTGTAAGCTTTAGATCAAACATGATAGTTTTTAACACATCTAAAACTATTTGTTTCACAGACTTTCAGTAAAGCTCTGGTAATTTAGCTAGAGGCAGTAACATACATTGCAACCTGTTCCCAAAGCAAGCTGATAATCAGTCTAATTTGCAGTATTCCTTTTAGGATAGGATAAGATAAAATTTGCAGGGAAGTTTTATTTCATAACATTTCTTGATAAGAGGGAGGTTAGTATTCAATTTAGACATTTTATAGTTATGCAAGCAGTTTTTAGTTTTTCCAGTAAGCCCATGAATCTAGCTATTCAGTGATTTCATTAGTGGTACTTGGAATAAGCTGAATAACACAGATGTCCATCGATGAGGCATACTGACCACAGATGTCAATGGAATCGGATATTGACAATATCCGATCTAGAACTAAATCCTCATTGGAAAGAGGCAACTAGAAAGTTAACAAAATTCTCAACACTGCTGCCATGATCAACTGAGCTACAGCATTACCTCTCTTTAGCACTGAAGTCATTAGAGGTGATAATATACTTGAATCCAGTCTGAATGTTGTGTCAAGAAAATTTTCTCTAAAAGCCACTTTTTGAAGCACTTTAATAAGGCGAAAAAACATCTCAAATGCTAGAAAAAAGGCAGCAAAAAAGAATATCACATAAGTAATCATACAATTTCTTAAAATTTACCCATTACCTCTTTCTCAACTTTATATGCCCTTGTTTTCTGTATTATCAACTAATACAGCTACTGAGTTATTAGGTTATAAAACTGAAATAATTTCATAGAGAGAAGGAGTTCAGCTGTAAGATGCAAGTTTGGATGCTAGACTACAGACGGGTGTGGAAAAAATGTCAATTATGTCGGTATTCTTGGGAAAGAATGATCAGATATGTGGAGGACCTTTACCTCACTCATTATATACAACCATACATATTATCAGTGAATATAAAGTTATAAATCTATATTAATGAACAATTGATACATTTCGACGATATAAATGTAATGTCTACAGGAAAGTACCTTAGGGTCAGGTATTGTGAACTTGTTCAACTGCAACCATTTTGGGAGGTGAATAATGAAGATAAAAAGTGAAGGTGAGGTGCCGTCATTTCCATAAACTTTGCCGCGTTTCTGAAGACTTGGGCATTTTTTAAGAACAGAGCAGCAAGAGAAGACAAAACAGTGAAAGAGTGATGGGGCTATTTGCAAAGCAGCAGTAAATGACTTCAATGGGTAAGGAATAGGTTACTGAAAGGATGAGAGCCAATTATGCCTGAGTTCTGAAGATGTTTGAGGGACTACATGAAACCAAATTTCCATTGCGTCAATAAGAAATGTATTATTTATAAAGAGAGGCATTTAATTTATTCCTTACAACACTGAAGATAGTGGAGCGAAAATTAGGGTAAACTTGATATCACCGAACTGTAACCTGGATGAAAAGTTAGCTACGTCTTATCACATCTAGGAACAGAAACAGAACAAATGATTCCTAATGGGACGAAAGAACAAAGTTGGGAAAAGTAATTTATATTTTGAGGTTCAATTGCTTTTTAAAAGCTGTGCTAATAATGTTAATACAAACCTCACCTTAGGAAAAAAATAATCAGTAAGTAGATACAAATGTATGACAATGTGGTGCTTGAAAAACTAGAAAAGCATGAACATTTTTAACAGGAATGATGAGAAACTCAAGTCTGGCAGCAAATGTTATTTCATGAGCATTATGAAACTGGAAATATGTGGCTGCCTCAAAACATTGCCTAGGATAGAATAGATAATTTTGCTTCTCGAAAATACTGAGTAAAATGAATTGATGTTTAGGATCATTTATTTTATTTTCTACTCATTGCAGGTCAACATGAGGCCATAGCATCCGCAGAAGGCTGGGAAGTGTTAACGCTGTATACTCAGAAGCATTCAGATTGCATTCTTCACCTTCTTATTACATGCAGGACTGCAGCTGATCCTAAGCTTATCTATGCCTTGGTAAGTTACATGTTCTTGAATGTAGTAACAGTAAAAGATTGGTGCAACTTGATGGAATATACTACGTACCATGCTTTTACAGTAGATAGTTTTCTCCTTATCACTGTCACTGGGTTTCTGTACATTAACAGGGATAATGTAATATGTAGGAAAGCTAATGTATTTGGCATTTATCAATGATTGTGGTGGAAATTGATACGGGTCTTACCAACCGGTGTTTTTTAATTAGCTTGTGTTCATTAATGGAATGGAATGTTCAGAATTTGGTACCCGGAAATGCTATAGAATAGCACTACAAAAAGAAAGAGGAGAAAGTTGAAATAATGGCAGTTGATTTGAGCACACTACGCCTCTTTATTCTGTGCCCTGGATGGCTTTTCCTGGTATTATTCACTATAAAGACGGAAGCTGTGGGAAATGGTTTGGGAAGTTCAATGGATTGTGTGAATATTATGTTCGGCCTCTTGTATGTACGTGCAACATCTAGATATTCTCTTATAAGGGTCTTTTAAGAGTATTTGTCCTTAGTTATCAGAAACTCTTTTAACTTGTATTTACAGTGACAAAGTTTCTAGATCAGATTAGCTAATAATTTATTCGTATTATGTGAATATTCATTCTCCTTATCATTGGTACCTGGCTTTCTGTACATTAACAGGGATAATGTAACATGTAGCAAACCTATTTCTTAAAATATTGTTCAAAGTCCTGTAGGAACACCCCTGACTACAGAAGGGAGTTTTGTTAGAATTATGTTTGTGAAAACCTTGGTAACTAAACACGATAATAAAAAGTCCCTTTGATTGTTTCAAAATTTTCCACATGGACTTTATTGTAATTACCATTACTCCTAGATAATTACATGCCATATTTTACATAAATCTTCATTCGGCATTTGGGCGCACGTACTTCATTAATGTTAAGTAGAGAACTGACCCTAAGTTCCCTTGCTTATCAAAACCAACGACAGAGATGTTACTCCTCTTTCTACTTCATTATATTGAAATCAACAATTCAAATCATATTCTGTCAGATATGAAAAAGGAATGACTTATGGCTCATCTATACTATACAAATACAATTGGTTCTTTCATTATTATGGAGCAATTTTTTTCCTCAATGAGTAGAACACTTAACTATTAAAGATTGAGTTACCTTCAACAGACTTCTTAAAGAGCTCCAAACTTTTCCAGTCTTTTCAGTTGGCCTATCTTATTTATTAGTACGCAAGAGAACTTGGAGTAGCTAGGTTATGTAGGAATTTATGATGAAAATAAGTCAATGCCTGAAAGCTGCCTTTGGGCTTAGGCCGGCCACTCACGTCAGGTGGGATTTGTAATGCCCGATCGAAATGGACGGGGTTTAAGCAAGTTTGAATGTGAGTGGAGTATTTTCTAGTCAAGTCAGACCTGATCAAGCCCGGAAGTCAAGCGGGATCGACAAACCTGGCAGTTGAGGTTTGAATGAGCAACTCACGGTCCGACGCGACAGTCAAATAGGGGTTTTTCAGATGGTGTTTTTGACGAGGCTTGTTGAACTAGGTGGTTCATCTACCAAGAAACGGCATAGAAGAGGATATCGTTCAACATGTCAGATTTTCGATAGATAAAGAGTTCTGGACGGGGTTCTTCGAGATTTATAAGTCGTAGCAATGGCTGTGGAATGTAAAAAGTAAAGAATATTCTGACAACCACAAAAGAAATGCAGCTTATCAATCGATATTTCAAAAACTAAAGAAAAAGTGTCCTGATGCAACGAAAGAAATGGTGCTATCAATATAAGACCTTCTTATTGGAAAGAATTAAGGAAAGTAGATGCTCTAAGAAATCAGGAAGTGGTGCGTAAGACGTTTCGTCCCTCAGACATGATATATATACATATTTTTCCTATTTCTTTAGATACTGAATTTTGTAAAATTTTATATAATTGCACTTTACCTTATGAGTGTAAACAAAATTAAATTACATAAAACTTTCATTCACCACAGTGATGTTGGAGACAAGGACGTAACGTTTCTAGATCCTGTAGTAACGACACGACAAGGTTTCAAAGTACCAAATTACGTTATTTATATATATTATATTATATTATATATATACATATATATATATATATGTGTGTGTGTGTGTGTGTGTGTGTGTGTGTGTGTGTGTGTGTGTTTAATAGTAATGTATATTTTACAATACGTAATCTCTCAAAACAAAACAACAAATTGGTGCCTTGCTCAGGACGTTTGATCAGTTATATTCCAAAGTAAAAGAAAAATAAGAAAATAAACCTAGGATATTTCTTAACGCAATAAGAATGTATGCTAGAAAGATCCTAAATGATATATGATTTAAAGGAGAACTGGAGACAATGCAATAGTAAAAGCACAATGGGAGGCAATGAAACTTCCCTCACACCCTTATAGTTTTCTTGTAAATCGTTTATTTATCATAAATATATGTAATCACGAAAATACTAACATGACATAATAAACCTAGCTTTCTGTTTGGAGGTATGTACTATGTGTCCCGTCTTTCTAAACTACTCACGTATTTTAGATATGTTCTATACACTAGTGCTATCCTAAAATATGTACCAGATACAGTAAATATCATTTCAAAATCATCTCACCACACGGGAAAATATCGATATACTGTAGTACATAAAATGTAGGCATGCAACGATTCGCAAAGTTATGTAGGCCAATGAAAACTTGTCTGAATGCTAGGGGATACTTAGAAATAACAGTTGTTGGCTGGTACATAATTTTGCAACATGACTTTGAAATTATATTAGGGTGTTCTAGGATGATATTTTGAGGTATATTTCTGTCAAGTTTGGCGATGAACTGTTAAAATTGGCAGTTATAGGCATTTTAGGGATGTATGTATATAGCTACTTAGTAGCAGTAGTAGGAGAGTCATGTAATGTTAGGTCACTTTGGGTTCTTTCAGATGATGGTTTGGGGTGTATTTTTAATTGAAATTATATTAAATTGTTTTAGTATGTAATTTAAGGTATATTTTTGTTTTAACTATCAAATGAAGCAGTGAAATGTTAAAATAGACAGTTACATACAAGCATTTTATGAAGGGTTACTAGGTATTTGGCAGTTATAAACCAATTATAAGCATTTTTAGAGTGGATTTTTACATTTCCGCAGGAGGTTCTGGAACCTATTCCTACGTAAAAGTGGGGAACACTGTCTACAAAAATGTGAAAAGTGACGATAATGGTAATAAGGTATTTGTATAAAAGATGTGCGGGAGAGTTTGCTACACTCCAAAAGCAGTGGATTCTAGGAACTCCCCACCTCACTCAACTCACTGAAATTTCCCTTCTCAATCCATAAGATTCAGGGAACAGCCTTCTCCTCCTTCACATGAGAGACTTCAAATGAGAATCTTGCCCTTCCCAAGTAGTAATCTTGTATTATCCACCCAATCCCATCCGAAGTGTCTGTACCTTCTAGAGGGTAATGATTTATCCTGGACTTCTTTACTGCCAGGCAGTGATGACACAACTGCCTTGGTTCAATTAGTTCAAGCAGGCTTCCCTGATGGGGAAAAAATGTGCTTTCTTTACTTTTTATATCGCCAGGCAGTGATTATACACTGCTTAGCAGTGTTGCCAAGTCAAGTGATGATCTTGAGCTAATTTATCCTCACATAGAATGTGAAATGACTCTACATTGTTTTTAGGCAAAATTTACAATAACATTAGTAGCGGTTGTATATGGAATTTTTAGGCTATTAGGCCAAGTGCTAGGATCCTTGAGGATCCATCAGTGCTTCTATACTACTCCAAGAAATTAATTTCCATAACAATAAATTCATCTCTCTGACCCCACGACAGTGTGTAGTGTTTGATACACAGTGAATACGTTTTCTTATAGCAGGAACGTTAGGAAACAGATAATTTATTCCCGAATGATATAGGGTAAAAACTCAGTTTGATTCCTGTTCCGTGAAATAAATACATTTAAGACATCTCTAGTACTATGACAACATTACAGGTACGTAACAGGTTGGGATAGGAGAGGGAGATGGTTAGGAATTAGGATGGGGGGAGTAGTCATTAAAAGTGAAGTTTACTTTGACAATATACTTGCTATTAATATATATATATTATATATATATATATATATATATATATTATAACTATATATATACATACATTATATATATATTTCATTATATAATATATAATATATATTTATATATATAATATATAATACTTATATACACATACTTATATACACAAATAAACATAATTTACTGTATGCGAATTAGACCGTTAATATTCGAAATAGGATATTATTATTATTGTTGAATGTAAGCCGAATGTAACTATCTAAAGCCCGGGATGCAGTGTTACCATACACAAACACCAGAGGCGGGTGGACAGATGAAAAAAAAAACGAGTATAAGTTATGCTGCATCCATTGGAAGCTTGATGAATGAAAGTACATCCAACTGGGAAGGATATTGTATGATGACAGTTTTAGATTAGTGGTGATGCATTCAGAAGAGTGATGATGGTGTTAAGTAAATACTTCAGTATTTGCCCAAATCAGAAGTTCTCGGAGGAAAGGCTGTATATCCCATGGAGGGATGTTAATGAGGTTAATCCAGATTTGAATAAGGAGGATAGATGACCTAAACAGTTTAGTCCTTACATCTTTTAATAATACACTGTATTTAGATTTATTACAAAAACCAAGGATATTATAATCAGAATAGCCTTCATCACCACACAAAGATAATGGAGATGTTGAGCAAAAAGCAGTCTCCAGAGAAGATAAGATACGACAAGGCATTTTTGCCCTTTTTCCTCCCCAAGGGTATGCTATTTTACATCATAATATGAAATACATTAAAATTCACTGAAGTAAAAAACTCATTTTAACACTATAGTTCTAGAGGATTTTCCACCACTACCCCTACAAACTGTACGTGTGGTGAGTATTTTGGCAGTATGTAGAATGTATTCTTCATTAAAATGAAGTGCAATATCTTTTATAAAAAAAATGTCACAAAACTTGACAGATGGCAGTTCCATCATTCTTCTATCTTTCTTTCATTAAATCTTCACTGAAAACCCTATGGACAGAGTTAACAGACTATAAACCCAAGTGGGTTCCAAAGGGAAGTCAACTCGCAAAGAGAGACAATTTAAAGGAAAAGTTGATTATTAAATATGAGGAAATAGAAAATACAACTAGTACACCTACATTCAGAAGACACATGAGCAGAAAGTCTAAAATTTCTTAACAAGCAAAGAAAACCCAGCAAAGTAAATTAGTGATTCAAAATAACTCAAAATGACAATCTCCAACTACTTATGACCACTCAGTGGAGCAAAAGTTGGTGTATAACTATTAAGTATATTAAGACAAAATTTATCAGTCAACATGGTTTTCATTATAACCATTTATTATAATTTAAAGGCAACAGGGAACAGAAATATTTCATGTAAATTATTGTCAAAAACCTTTTCTTCTTCAGTGGCGTGTTGGTTTGTCAGGGTTGCAAGATGTGCAGACAGCAGTCGAGAGGGCTATGGAAGTTTCTGAAGTAGGAGACAATGGTGATGCTTTCTTGCAGTGGTCTTACAATATCCTCTCCGCAGTTATGCCTTCTTCTGTAGACCGAGCTTTAGTTTCAATGGCCCATCAAGACTTCAAGTTGCATCAGAGTCTTATGGAAGTTACTTTACGGTAAGAGAGATTTTCATTATTATTTTATTGCTTTAGTGTAAGGCTTCTCAACAAAGTTACATACTACATGGTTCTGACGTAGACTTATAACTTAAATTTGATAGAGTTATTTGTGAGGTATGTAATAGAATTTGTAAGTTACTGTATTGCACAGATTTCAAGTTTACCACAGAGTTTATTTTAATAATCTTTTCTTTTTCTTTTCACTAACTTCCTCAGTGATTTTGCGAGAATAAGTGAGATTTTCAAGGACTAATTGGGTTTTATAGAGTAATAGCAAGATGTCTCCTCCATTCATGCCAATAAAAAATTACATAAGGCTCTAGTGGCGATCTTGAAATAAATGTCTTACCATAGAAACTAACTGGCTTACAAATTCTTAGTTTATGATGCTGTTTGCAGCATGTATTGGCTCTTCCGAAATTAATTCCTTCATACATTGTCATTTTTTTGTGCTTATGACACTATCTATCGTTACAACACTGCCAAGTTATTTCTTAAATTTTCCTCTCTGAGTGAGATGTTTTTCTATTGCTACATGAAGTCCGGTTTTCATTTTCATATGAATGCTTATCATTACGGGTTACACATTAGGAGTCACAACTGTGAGTAGTGTCTACATTGTATTTCATGTCTCCTAAGCCATCTGTTAGTAGGTGAAAATACGTTGCACAAAGCATGAGTTTAATAATGAATTTTTCCTTTTCCTCAGTTCTTGAGCTATGGAAATCACACAGCTGAAAGCTTTCATCTGAAAATTTCAATGCATTAATACTCCTCTGTTGCTTTTGTTGGTTCCGATTGTCTCCCCAGGTTTGAGATTCAACTTCCCTTACCATGAAGAATTTTGGATGAATCGGCTATTGCATGACATATGACAAATGTTAAATTAATTTGTATTTTTCATAGCTAACAAACTTGCGGTCTTAACATTAGGATAAATCTTTTAGCACCAGCTGTAAACCGCTAAAAAACTATAAGAATCGTTTATGCAAGGAATTGGTGGTATCAGTCACAGACATGAAGTAGAGGGAGGCCAGCAACCCAACTTCAACCTCGTGACACATTATTAGTTTTTCTTCTGGCCCAGGGTTAACTGAAAGAGGGGTGGTTAGAGGTGGGCAGTAAATGTTAAGACCACAGGTTTGTTAGCTGTGAAAAATGTAAATTAATTTAGAATTTGTCATTTGTTCATATGTGGAACAAACCTTGGTCTTGACATTAGGATAGACTCGCTCTTGGTGTGAAGTAAGAATTCTGAACCAACTAGAGATTCGGCACATTCGGTCAAACTTCCAAGATAAGAGAATTCAAAGGAAGGAGACCTAAACCTCTGAACTGTGTATCGAACATTCAGACTACTGGGCCAAAATACTGTCCTGGTCCGACAGAAAGACTTTCGATGAGGATGTCTTTATGATCATTCCCAAGTAAAGAATTCTTTGACTAGGATGAAGAGTGGAGTTTTCCAAATTTAGCATGATGCCTTAGCCGTGACAAAATTGGAGAAGACCGTCCGTCTCAAATTACCTTTTGCTGGAAACTTGCTAAGACCTCCCAGATATCTTAGAAGGTGATCCCCTGAGCATGAGCCCATGTCAACACGAGGATGAAAACTCTTGTGAACACATTGGGATCTGTTGTCAGTCTGGAGTAAAGGACTTGGAATTGGTACAGCATTTCTCCAAGATTGAAGTGAAGAAATCTCTGGGAGAAGGGATAGATAGAGATCTGGAAGTAAGCATTCTTCAAATCTAGTCATCATGTAGTCATTGACGGCTGATAAAACTATTCAAGGAGTCTCCATCCTGAACTTTGTCTTCCTGATGAAGAAGTTCAATGTTGGAAGGTCTATCACAGGCCTCCAATCAGTGGCTTTGGGAACCAGGAAAATCCCACTGTAGAATCCTAAGGAAAGATGCTTCACTTGCTCTACTGCTCCCCTCTCTGTCATCTCACTTCTTCTTGGAGAGCTAGGTGTTTGGGAGAGCCCCGGGCATAAGTCAAACAGAGAGAACAATCGGAGAAAGGAGCAGTAAAATCAAAAGGAAGTAGATATCCCACCCGAAGGACGTCTACCACTCACGGGTCCGCCCCAAAACTCAGTCACATAGCGTAATGGCTCACCAGGCGCTTGCCAGGCATCCCCCGCCACTAGTGATGAAGAGTGGAGAGGGGCACCCACTCTTATCATCTACCTCGTCTGGCTTGGCCTCTGTTCTCCCCTCCTGGTCTTGAAGAGCAGGTCTGAAAGGGACGTTGCTGAGGCAGTTTCTTTGGAGACAAAGCAGGTTGCAAAGTTTTGTTCGAGGTAGCGGGTCTTAGGCTTTTTGGGAGGAGACTGCTGATTCTGCCTGGGAATGGTTGGGCAAGAAGGGGTTGCTGATTTATTCACTGCCTGCTGAACGAGATGATCATTGTTGTCGACTCGACGCCTGTCCATAGTGGCATCCAGTCATTCTGTAGGGGAAAGCAAAGCAGCTGGGATTCCAGAATGTTGCCATTCCCTAAAAACAGACAGAAGTCTCTCAATGTCAACAGACCGAGCTATCTTGGAGAGTGTTGTGTCCCTCCTCCTCAGCAGCATATTCGCTTTCAAATGGATAAGGTACGAAATGACCTTAACACCAGATTGCAACCATCTGATTTAAGATGCACTATTAACAGTATTTCTTGAAGAAAAGAAAATTCTGGTCACTGATGTAGACCACAAGTCAAGCCAAGAGACAGTCTAGAAGGCAGAAGAGCAGCCGACTCCAAAGAAGCAGCTTCTTGGAATGGAATGTAATATGGAATTTAGGCTTGAAGCCAAGCACTGGAATCCAAAGGATTATTCAGCACTATAATGAATTTGTAAATAAAAATGATTTCAAAACTATGGTAAAAATTTATATTTGTTAAAACTAATACGCATTCTCCATAAGAAAAAATTACAACTTTGAATTTAGGATATGCATATGAGTGTTAAAAAGTAAAAGATAAAAAAAGATTTATATATAAAAATTTTAATATACACAGCTACAAGTGTATATACAATACTTTGCAATGTACCAAGAGGTCAAATATCAAATTTCATGATAGAGGTTAATGTCTCTTAAGGAATGCCACAATGTTATTATTAACCTCAACATCAAGGCCAAGTACTAGTTCTGCTATATCCCTGCCCACTAATCCATGTCTCTGCTGTGCTGCAGCATACCTATGGCAATGTAATAACGTGTTCCACAGTACACAGTAAGAGGAGAGTCACACTATACAAACTTGGGCCAATCTTGATGTGTACACCTTTCCTCCATTCTTCCTGATCCGTCAAGTTCTGAATAGAGAAATGAGTTCTCGAAATCTCAGGATGACCTTGGTGGCACCTCTGTGGCTTCAAGCAGAGAGGTTCCCAGACCTTCTGTCTTTCTGTCAGAAGTTCCAAGAGAAATTCCCCCATGGCAACAGCTCCTTTGCCAATCTCATGTGGAAAGGTTTCACCTATTAGTAGAGTCCATCTCTTCACGGCTGAAGACTACAATTAAGTATCTCCCCTGAGTGAGAGGTTTTTTCGAAAGGCTGCAGGCCAGATGTGCGGCTATCTCAGGAAATCTTCATCGGCAGTTTGTCAGGGGAAATGGGCAGTCTACTGTGATTGGTGTCGTCGATGGGGTTTCTCTCCACTCAGAGCTTCTATTTAGTGGATAGCGGATTTCCTGTTCTTCCTCAGGGTTGAGAAAGGTTATCCTGAGAAATCTTGTTGTTCAGCAGTTTCGAACAATGCTGTTCAGCAATAGAACTCAAGCCTCCTAAGTGGGATCTGCCTCTTGTCCTGAGAAGTCTCACTCGAGCTCCATTCAAGCCCCTACTTTGGTCATCAGACAGGGATCTGACTCTAAAGACAGTTTTCCTGTTGGCCTTGGCTTTGTCAAAAAGAGTTGGGGAGCATCATGCCCTAAGGTTTGATGTTAAACACACCAGCACACCAGGGATTGGGGGCCTGAATTTGTCCTGGAATTTGTGACTAAGACCCAGAATCCCTTGGTGCATGATGACAGATTTGCCTCGTTTTCTGTTCCCTCACTGTATGACTTTGTGGACAATGATCCACAGGAGCTCTTGCTTTGTCCTGTTGGAGCACTGTGATGCTATATAAAGAGGACTCATCACCTAAGACCTAGGTGACATAGCCTTTTTGTTAGCAAAGGCTGGTCCAGAAGGAAAGTGTCCAGGAACATGATTTCATTCTGGATATGTGAGACAATTAAACAGGCTTACTCCTCACATACTAGTTCTGTGACTAAGTCTGTGCTGGCTAGAGCACATGACATCAGAGATATAAGTTCCTCTCTGGCATTTAAGAACTTGTCTATTCATAGAATTTTGAGGGCTGGTTCCTTTTACCTAAAGGATGTTGCCCAAAGGTCCTTGGACACTTTTTCCTTGGGTCCGGTGGTGGCTGCCCAACAAGTTCTGTAACTCACCCAGTGCCCCTGGCATGACAGTTTGTATCTTGTCTAAGATGATTCTGTAGAAGAGAATGAGTGAGTTGGCTGGCCTTTCTTTCTTTTCTTCTTCCTATGGGTGGGTTGAAGAATACACACGTCATATGCTGGAACTGGTCTGATACAGGTGAGCATGGTGGTCACACTAGTGGTGGTTTTGTATTGGTTCTATATACAATAGACAAATCTGCTATTCAGTAACAAGTACAGTCCAGTCCTGAATATGCATGTTTGAATTGTGCAATTCCCCTTTTATGCGGTCGCCAGTTCTCAAAAATAGATTTTCGGTATCTGCAAAGCCGTTCAAAGTCTGCGAGTCATGCGCTGCAAACGTATCAAGCATATCAAATCTATTGCCTTTCAAGTATTTTAGGTGGGGTTGGGGGGGGTGGGTGTTCGCTGGTGTCAGAGAAGGGGTGTGGGGGAATGTGAGAGAAAGATTTCTTGCTCAGCCATAAGCCAATTCGGAAGGCTCCGCTTTTCACAGAAGTGTATTCTGATCATCATCATCGCCTTAGGTATTATTCAGACCTATTAAGTGTATTCTGAAGGCTTCTGCTCAGCCATTAGCTAAGACGGAAGGCTCCGCCTCACGCATTTGTGATGTCATAACGCACTGTGTATGAATGATCGGTATCATCAAGGCCAATACAGTAGAGGTCAGACGGAGAAGAGATTATCGGTGACTCACCTTCCAGAGTAGGCCACAATTCACCCCACGCCGACACAAAATTCCCACCAGACCTTTTTAAGTGACCTGTGGCCGACAACCACAACTTAGAGTCTTTCTGGAGATGTGGCCCACGAAATTTGTCTTGGCCGTTTCTCTCCGACTGAACTGTACTATATTGGCCTTGGGTATCATCATCACCATACGTACTATTCAGATCTGTGAAGTGTATCCTGATCATCCACATCATGTAAGCATCTGCCTAGAAGTCGAAGAGGAAGACCTATTTTCTCGAAACCAAAAAGCTTGTCCTTAAGTTATTCTTTTTATTGTTGAAATAGATTTTGATGAAAATGATTAGTAAAAGTGATTAACAGAGAGAGAGAGAGAGAGAGAGAGAGAGAGAGAGAGAGAGAGAATCGTTCAATCTAAACTTTTCAAGAAACTGTCATTTTATGTTGAATTTTGAATTTTTATTCCTTTTAAAGAAATTTTGATTTCATATCAAATTTTGAATTTTCATCAATTCTTTTTTTATCGTCGAATAAATCAATTTAGATGAAAACGATTACATAGTGAACGTGACGGACAAAGAAACTGAGACAGGCGCTCAAACCAAGTTTGTTAAGCCTAACAGGAGTAAAGACACGCATGATCTGACAGTCCCCGAAACCTCAAATGGTTCACAAAGCCTTCCTTCAGCAGAAGAACTCTTAGCGGAGGATTAGATAGAGGAGTTTGAAGGTTTTTGGCAGAGGATAGGTAGAGGAATTCCATCCAAAAGGTTTTTTAAAGGAAATGACTGTATTGTACAATACACTTGCATCCAATGGTGGCATTGTTTACGAGTGGGAGTTTTCACCATCCTGGGTGTAAATTTAAACGTTTTTCAAGTTATTAAAACCCTTTTAATGTTTTATTTATCCATAAGGAAAATTTCTCATTAGAAAAATTTACATTATAGTACATAGAAAGTATTGAAAATGGGTAGTATAAAAAAGTTTGACTTGGTAAGTTGCCGTTTGCCTCAGCCCTAATGGAATTATTCCCATAAGGTATGTGTATCGAAATCTGCAATTTTCCAGTTCTGCGAGGCCGTGGATCAGCCAAATTCCCACATAATTGGGGACCGTACTGTACTCCTCTTTCTGGCAAGAGGAGTGAGGAGTGATGACAAACCCCTGTGGCTTGTGTGGTTTGTTGCTTGTACAGGCAGAGTTTTCGTTATCTTCCTGGAATGCAATGAATCTGGCCATATATCACCGTTTCAACCCAGACGGCTGAGCTCTTAGTTATCCGATTGTCTATTCTCTCATGGGCTTGGACCCCCTTCTTTAGAACTTCTTCTAGGAAGGGTGGTCAGGTGGGTTAAACCAACGCCATCTTGAATTCAAGCTGGCGTTGGTTAAACTCCCAGTAGGTTTAGGGTTCCTCCAAGTATAAGTTTAGGTATCCTATTGTTAAGACCGAAGTTTTGTTCTGCGCATGAACAAATGACAAATTTTTAAATCAATTTCTATGCCTGGTTGGTGACCAGCTTCCACCTCATACATGCATGAGTTGCCAGATGCCAGGGATTCCTTGCGTTACAATCTTTTATTGTTTTTAACTGGTTTCCAGCTGGCGCAAGAAGATTATCCTATTGTTAAGACCTCAGGTTTGTTAGCTATGAAAAATGCGAATGAAAAACTTGTCATTTCATATAGGTAGCAGGAATATGGTGGAATAGAATGTCATCTTTAGTAATGACATCTCTTGCTTACATGGGCAATGACCCAGAAAAATTGGACTAATTTGAATTTGGAAGCAAGCCTATACAACCATTCTTGAATATATTGAATAATTGGATGTTCAGGGTTACATATTGCTTAATGGCCATGAGTGCACTATAAGAATCTGAGTATTTGGTGAAAGTATTACCCAGTAGAGTAGAAGCAATCTCAAGAGATCTGGCTAATGCAGTTAATTAAGCTTGTTTAGAGTAGAAGCAATCTCAAGAGATCTGGCTAATGCAGTTAATTAAGCTGTAAAAATATGTAGAGGCATTATTAGTTAATCTGCCAACCTATACTATTACCATGAACAACAGTATAACCAAAACAACTTGATGTTTTTGATCCATCAGTTAATAGTTTAACAGAACCCGAATGTATTTGATCATGAAGAAAACAAGCCCTCACTGCCTTGACATTAACTGATTGTTTAAAGCAGCTTTTTGACAGACCGATGTTTCTGGGATCAACCAAGAAGGCAACTTAGAGCAATGCATTGTCTTATTTTTTTGGATTTTAATAGACACATTGTCAACTGTAGCATTAATTCTAACATGAAAAGGCTTGGATACTCTAGAGTATGCAAACTGATACAGTCGTTTAGGTTGAGAATGGATGCTGCAGGGTTTTCAAGGGAACCTCTTCATTTTGAACATATACTGCAATCCCAGTTCCTTTCAACGTAAATCTAAAGGGAGCTCTTCAATGTCAGTGGATCAGCTTTCAATTGATGATGTCTTGAATTCACCAGACCATATTCTTAAACCAGCATGATTGTACTAGCTGAAGAGAAAACTTGGCAACTACTCAAGCTTAGATTTACATAACGAGTCACATAACCATAAAAGTAACCTCTTATCATCACCCCAGTTAAAACCTGAGACTACTTATAAAATGTTAAGGGATTTTTTTACCCTAATTTTCAAGAAGTCAATATGACTAGCCCATCTTAGCTGCTTATCGAAGATCATCCTAAAAACTTTATCTTCCCTTCCTATGGTATTAGAGTTTCTTTCAGCTTAATATTTGGGTCGATTTCCTTTTGAGTAGGCTTCTAGTAAAACAAACTGCCACAGTTTTGGAAGAGGAGAAATGAAAGCCATTGTCATCAGCCTGACTTTTGCAAGAAACTACATACTGCAATAGCATCATAACTTGTGACATTATATACCACGGTCATCTACAAACAAAGTTATCTTTACTGGAGGTGAGACATTCAACAATACTGTTTATAGCCGCAGCAAATAAGGTTACACTCAATACTGCCTTGTGGGATCCATTCCTCCAGCTCAAAACATTAGACAAGATGTATTTCCAATTCTAACCTTAATATACCTATCACTTAGGGATGAGATGATGAAATTTAACATATTACCTTGTATTCCCTTGTCATGAAGCCACTTAATAATACCAAAATGCCAAGTAGTGTCATAGGCTTTTTTGAGTTTGAAGAATACTCCAATGGTCTGACCGCATTAGATTGAAGAATACTTCAATAGTCTGACTGACTGCATTTTGAGAAATCTTGCTGAATTTGGATGATAATCTTACTAGTGGGTCCAGAGTGGAATAATTTCTCCTAAAACCAAGTTGGACATATGATAACAAACCATTTTTCTCTAGATGCCACATTTGTCTAGAGTTCACCATTTTTTCAAACAATTTGCACGCAAATTGTAAGAGATATTGACCGTTAGCTTGCAGGAAGATTTGGATCCTTCAATGGTTTCTTAATGGGAAAACCAACTGCAATCTTCTAAGAAGGAGGAAGACTGCCAGTTTCCGATATTTTAAGGAGATATGATTTAGCAGAATCTGGAAGATTTTTAATTGTGCTGTGAAGAATGTTATCAATCCGAGGATGTGGATTCAGAAGATTATAGAGCATCCCTGAATTCTCATGAAGTTAACTTGGCATTATAAGATTCACAATTTCCAGAATTTAAATTAAGGGAAATGGTTGAATTCCTAACATTCTGGAACTGACTTGAGTAGCTCCTGGAACTCGATATTTCAGAGAAATACTCACCCAATTTTTCAGCAATTTCATCTGACTTGGTGACGAGGTTTCCATTGATTTTCAGACAAGGTGTTAGCCATGGAACTTATTTCTAGCCTAGTTTTCTTATTTATTTCCAGATTAACCTTGTTGGGGGTCTTGGAATTTATGACATTTATATACTTTTTAAAAACATCCTCTCAGTTTTGCCATATCTCGTTGGTGAATAGGTTTTCCTGTTGCAGATTGACTGGATTCATAACACCCAAAACATTTCCTGGTAATTTTCCTCAAATTACAACAGGTTTTATCTCACGGTTTCCCTTTGGTCTTAGGTATTGAGTTTTCAGCACTATTCATGATTTCAGAGGCAAAGTACTCATAAGCGTTTATATGGGATAGGGTAATACCTTCTTGAAATTTGAGCCAATCTGCTCCCTTCCATTTAACAGGATAATTCAAGGGGATATTTCTCACAAACTTCAGATGAAAGGGAAGTGATCACAGTCATGTAGAAATTCATCTACAGACCAGTTAAAATCCAGATAGAAGAAGAGCAAATATGCAAGTCTAGCAGATGAATCACCTGTATAGATTCATAATATTATCATTAAAAAGTGTAAGATCATTGTATTATTAACAATGTCATCAATGATCCTACCCTCTGTGTCTAAAAAATTACCACCTGAAAGTGGATTGTGAGAATTAAAATCACCAAGGACGAGGAAGTTGATTAATTAATCCTTGAATGTTCCCAAGAGTAAACCTACATCATGGGAGAAGTAAAGAGAGCAGATTGTGATTTCACAGTCAAAAGTAGCTCGGATAGCAATTGCTTGAAGCTGCGTATATAAAATGTTGCAGTGTTTTAGTAATAATTATTGCAACACCTCCATGGGCACGATCCCCGTTGGGCTCATCTTATAGATCTCATAGTTTAGATCTGGATTGTATACTGCATCCCCTAATTTAGTTTCTTGGAGACATAAAACCCCTGTATTATGCTCATGCACTAATACTTTTAGAATTTCTGAACGAGTCCTTGGTCCTTTACAGTTCCATTGTAAAATGTCCAGATTGAATTTTTAGTGCTAGGATCTGCCAAGGGAAATTCTACCGTAATCTATACTACTGGTTTTTTTTCTCTCTTCCTCTCTCCTTATGGGACTTTATATGGGACTTTGATTTGGCATGAATGAGGACACTGCCTTTACCAAACCTTGAGATCCATATCAATACACCCAACCTTCTTTTGAATGTATCTGCTAAATTTGTAATAGTTGTACTTTTCCTCCCTAGCAAATAACTACTAACCACATTGGAAGTTTGGGAGCTCTTTCAAAAGTAGTATTGTCCTCCAAATTTGGCTGAAACACTTATACCCAGTGAGATGGTCTGTAAACATCCATGTTTTTAGGGGATCTTATCCAACAGTGCTCTTTTGACAGTTGATTTACAAATTTTGATATTATTAATATTGCTGCTGGCTTAAAGTGCAGCTTCATGTTTTTCAAAACTTACCCATGCTCCCATTTTCCTTCATTTTCATCAAAGTTCATTCTTATCTCATTATTTTATCATAATTACCAAAAAAAAGAAAGAGTTCCGACCACATTCTGCTTTAAGTACATGTAATACTTTCAAATTATCCATTGTGTTCCCAAACTGGCAAGTTTTCAATTGTGATGACTACCCTGAGAGGTAGTCGTACCACCACTGGAGCATTCTATGTCCATTGTCAAGTTCATGCCAAAATTTGCCATTTGTGGCGAGGCCTTGTCATAGTTCATCTGTGCCAAATCATCAGCAAAGGACCCAGGGGTACTAGAATCCTTACAGTCACTACTCTTAAAGACTTGGGTAAAAAAAAGACAAATTAAACTGAAGATATCAAAAAAATATCATCAGCCTTTCATGAAATTTATTCCTCCACCAACGGCACAAGCAAGAACAGACTTCTAAATGTGATAGCCCGTACCCTAATCCACAGGGGATGGTAATGATCAGAGTGGTGCAAGTGTAAGCCGAAGCCACTTGCTAAGACTGAGAGTATTACAAGAATACAATCATCCCCACCCTAATCATGTTATGGGCAAACCGGAAAGAATGCCTAGAGTCCTATCCCCAGAACCAGACTTCCCTGGAATCCTTGATCTAGTCCTGCATTATAGTTCTGCTGCTATCACTCAGGTCTGAACATTATCAGGCAGTTGATGGTCCTTCCACAGTTCCCACTATTTAGTTTCGGAAATAAACCCAATTCCAACAGATTTTTTTTTATTCATCAGGTTCAGTAAATTTAAGCAAAAGTGGAAAATTCCACAAAAATTAATCCAAAAATATGTGTATATATAATGATGTATGGGACTCTTTTGTTTGAATTGGTAAATTCCTGGAGTTCAAGAGCCCCCTCACCACGTCAATTGGTCCCAATTCAATGGGGCAGCTTCTTGAAAGGTGAGGGAAGGGCCCTCTGCTCTAACCTGATCCAAGGTCAGCCCTCCCTTCAAACGGAACATCAGAGTTGACCTGTCTACCCAGAAGATGCACATGAGAAGTTGCATAATCTCATTTATGGTGAGGAAGAGGAGGGGGGAGAAACTTCAATGACCCAAAATGAAGAAATTTGCATAATTTAGGGCTGCGTCTGCTTTACTGGAGCAAGGTAACTCAAAAGATATTTTTGAGTCCTTCCTTAGTCCCAGCAGGGCTTCTATACCTGTCAAGGCAATCACAGGAGGAGTCAGTCTTTTTAGAAAGAAATAACCTCTGCATAAGAGAAAGAAAACTGATTCTCCAAATCTTCTGCTTCCTGAACACGAAGAACCCTGTCTACCTCCTCCAAAGGAACCGCAGTTCCGTACTGGAGAATAGGATCTATCAGACCCTAACACTCCTGCAGGAGCCTGAACACCAGAAGTGAAGGGGAGAGGTCTCGATCTCTGGCTTGAGATACAGAAGACCCCTTCTCTCACAACGGACATGCAACATTCTGCGGCCTGAAAAAGTTACATCCGCAGATGCTGGAAGGCGAACAACAGTCATGGCCTTTCCTAGAAGATCACGATGTGGAACTTTGTCGAAGTGAAGAATGATGAGTCAGGAAGCATGAACCATCTGATGAATGATGGTGGTTTTATCCATCCCCATGGTCCGGCCTAGCCAAACTTCCATTTCTATCATTGCAGCTGCTCCTATTCACGTCCACAGCCGTGGGAATCAGGAGGAATCATGATATCTTCTGGACAAGTGAGACCTGGAGCAAAGGCAAGATGAATATCTAGAAGGCCTACTACTGACTGGGCGTCTAGGGGAACAGATGTGACCGTGAACTGAAAGAACATCTCCCATAGCTTAGCTGAACTAGGAGAATCAACCACTGAATTTCTTGATCGGAATCTTGTCACCCTTCCTCCGAACTCTCATAGGACGAATAGGAGATGAAGGAACTACCGTAGAGTTCCTCTCAGAACGAAATACTTGAAGGTGAGAGGGGCAACAGATGAGACACATCACCCTCGGGAACATGTACATGTGCAGGAGAGTCACAAACATCATGGTCATGAACCTCGGCGGGAGAGTCACGGCCGTGATCCAAGGGCAAGTTGGGAAGTCACAGCCATGGTCAGAAGGCGAAGAAGAGATGGTCCTGTGTTTCTTAGAAATAGGATCAGCAACAAATGATAATGTTCAACATTATCTGAGGCATGATTCTCCTTCCTTTGATCTTAAATGACCAGGAAAGAGGACCCAGGTAGGCAGAACTACCAAGGTTTTGCATTCATGTAGGAACAAATGACAAACTTTTTAAGTAATTTGTATTTTTCCTAACATACAAACCTGAGTGGCCCACCTGTAGCCACCCTTACATATAGGAACAAATTACAAACTTTTTAGAAATTTGTATTTTTCCTAACATACAAACATGAATGCCCCACCTGTAGCCACCCCTCATTCTGCTCCCTAGGCCAAAAGGTTAGGGGAATGTGTACCGTCTGGAGGACAGAATTCATCCCCTTCTGTCAGTAGCCAAATACTGATATCCACCTTGTTTTACGATAAACAGCCGACTCCAGCTTGCTCTGAAAGTAAATCCCATATGTAAAGATCTCAGGTTTGTATGCTAGGGAAGATACTAATTGGTTTAAACTTTTGTCATGTTTGAAGATGTTTAGTATTATGTATGTTACCAGTAGTAGTCTGTACAATAGAACAACAGTTTGAGTGAAGTATCATTTCCTTTCCTTGTTAAATTTGGAAATTATTTTGCATCTCCTTGGTTTTAGTGAGACAATTCTTTTACACATGTGAGTTTACCCTGTATTCATCACTACAAGAATATCAGTGAAGCAAGCATCATTGTATATTCAACACATAAGAAAAATGAAATGAAGTTGAATTTTGTGAAAAAAAAAATCCAATGAGGCAATGGTTCTTATTCCCTATGTTAAGTGACCTCAGCTAACTTAATGGCGTTTCATTTTCCAATGAGAGAAATTGGTACTGATCAATTAAGTCTTTTTTTGATTTACCAGATTTTATTTGCATTAAAGTGTGATGTGTTCCAGTGACTATGAATGTATATTTTTCCTTTGTAGTAGTGGAGAAGCAGTGCTATGGGCTCACAGACACAGCAGCACAGAGACCTTTTATCAGGTGAATGCAGCCCCACGTCCAGGATTACCAATACCGTCAGACATCATGGCCAAAGTTCCCCACCGTGCCCGGCGTCGTTTGGATAGAGATCACAACATCACACTCCTGTAGTTTTTCAAAGTATCACTGTGTGGCTCCCATTTTGGTCAAGCAGTCTTTAAAGTTCTTTTCATGGAATTTCATCTCAGACTTTCAATGCAAACTTGCAACTTGTGCTCTAAACAGTATTTTGTAGGGTATAGAAATGGTGAATTAGCTGTTTTGATATGTGATATGAATAACTTTGAATTGTTGCTATTTCCAGGCAAATTTATATTAGAACTTTATTCTTACAGAAAAGTAATTTAATGTTAGCATTGTTTTCCATCATGCTCTTGAAGGGGTAGGAGATCTAATTATTTATGAAAAAATGACAGTACGTATTGAACCCGTCCCTCAGGTTGGTAGGTTACAACAACCAAGAGACCCAGACTTTGGTCATCATGTTCAGGTTATTGAATAAGTGTTTAGCTGTTGTAATGCTAGCGATCTCAACACAGATATAAAATGAAATAAACGAAGATGATATCACTTTCAAGTATCAGTGTATTGAAAATTGTTTGGCCTTATTTAAGAGCAATGCAAACCAAAGCTGCCATATAGTGCGTATATAAGTCACACTTAACTTTCATATCCATTTGTAATATCATCTACATACTTCTCTATCATAAAGAAGTGCTTTTTTATTCATTGCCATCTGAGACTGTTCTACCAATGGAAGTCATGAGATACTGAACAGACAAGGCCCTGTCCTGAATTTATTCTAAGCTCTCTCAATCGCTTTGCCTCTCAAGTTTAAGATGTTTTGGAGAGGCTTAAATGGGCGGGGAGGGTTTTTGAGGTAAAATTCGAATATCAAAAATGAATTGCTTCTCAGTAATGCTCACCTGCAGAAAGCAGTCTTGTATTTATTATAGAGTTTATGTGTACTACTAATATGAAGGTAATTTAAGTGTACAGTTGTTTATTGCATTCCAAAAACAGATTTATTACGAATTATAGTACAGCTCAGTATTTGAGTGTTGCTTTATAGATATAATGTATTCAGGTGTCTTTTTTGTTTGATATACCAATATTCATGTAGAATATAATATATGCACTAATATTTTAAAGATATGGAAATTGTTGAAGAGTATGGGTGTAACACGAGGTGTTAATGTGTGGCAATCTGCAGTAAAAATAGTCAGCAATGTCCTCTCATAAACAAAACTATTCGTTTTCATTCCACACTAGGAGGAGGATGTATCTTTAAAAGGTTATGTTTCCTGTGCACGGAAAATCAAGTCCTCCTAAATGGTCCCAAACCGCAGATATTTAAAAAACCCTTCTGTTGGTTGGTGGAAAGCTTTGAGTCTAGTAGCAATCATAATTACATTAAATTTTTTAGCAAACCTGTTTACATTAATTATATTTAGATATGAAATATTTAATATTTTGTCTCTGTGATCCTTTGGTGTTAATCTTAGTTTACCTTTATATATTTTAGAGTTCCCTTAAATATGTCCAGCTACAGTGATTAATTATAGAACTGACTTATGTAATTTAATCACATTTTGACACTTATCTTTTGACAATATTTTGCACCATAAGCTACCAACAATCTACATATAACCAATTGAAGATTTGCCTATTAAACCAATCTTTTCAATAGTACACATGACTGTAACGATGCAGAGCCAATATTCTTCTGAATTGGTTTTCAGGTAGCTTGACTTGTACTTAACATATAGTGAATGTAAAGACATTTGAAATACTTATCCCTGTTACCAAACAATTTTAAGGTGTTTACTGTTAGATCTACCAGCCAACAGAATATTCATTAGATTTGTGAATACCCTGATGTTAGAGAGATTTGTGTAGGATACTCAGACAGTGGCTACATCTAATGTTGTATGTTATGAAAGCGTACAATATATCCATAGGCTGTTCTCTGTGCAAATTGTCCCATGTGTTAGCTATATATTGTAAAATGTACATAGTCTGAGTTTCTTACCAATCTTCAACAGTGAATCCCTCCACTTGTACAGATGAGTCCAATATGTATGATGTGTACTATCATGCCTTCTTTGTTAAAAAATGAAAATTGGATATTTTGGAACTAAAATTCTTTTCAGAAAGAGCTTCGATAACTTGGTTATAGCTATATTAAGGCGTCTATATTCATTATGCGAGACTGAAATTTTCAAGGAAGGGTTAATTGAACGTTAGAAGTTTTAATGTCATTTAAATATATCATACATGAGTGACGACATGTGCATACGAGTTGTCATAGTCTAGAGCTTATTGGCAGCCGACCCACTCATACGTCCCTGGTTCACCACAGATGTTGAAGTCATTTTTAGCTCATCCCATGGAGTGAAAACACTATTGGGTGTCACAAATATAAGCTTGTCATGAGGTGCTATAGAACCGGCCTATAAGTAATGTTAAATGCACTTGTGTGAACTTGGAGGCGTCAAAGTGGATTGGCTGACCTCGTCCATACCCAAAGTCCATCCATGTGCCAACTGTTGCCCAGTCCTGATACTCCAGTTGAGGCCCTTAGTACCTTCCTGCCCCACTTTCCTTCCTGTTCCACTCCTCTACTCCCCATGTAGCATTATTTCTTCCAGCCATAAAAATAAAGGAGCCAGATATCAGAAGTTTTTTCTTTTTTTTATCTTCGTTATTATTAGTACTATCCTTCAAAACAGATTCAACTACTAAACAAAAGGAGGTGAATTCTCTCAATTTCCTGTGCATGGCTCAAACAATCCAGTGGTACAGCACTGTGAGAGAATGAGTTTTGCAATACTTCTCCATTCTTCATATATCATGGTTATTTTACTGGTGTTTATTGTAGTTAGCTCTTATAAAAAAAATTTCAGTTATTATAATAATATCTTTGCTACTGTATATTGAAATATTTGTTCATACAAAGCACAAACTTTCCGGTCTTTACATGTGGAATAAATCTAAGCTGCAGCTGGAAACTGGTTAGAAATAGAACAAGGTTGGTGGCTTGTCCCCATTAGCCAATGAGAAGGGAGAGGAGGTGGAGCCTTGCCTGCTTCATTTCTTAGATGTTCAGTTGTCTCAATAACTGTCTTCTGGCAAGACATATGCCCATCTTATCCAAGACACCACTTTATTTTGCACTCCTGTTCATTCTGGTTTTTCCTCTTTGTGTTGTGCTTCATATTCTGAATATCTGGGTGTTCATCTCATGTGTAATTGGATTTCATTATGCAAACCCATGAAATGTTGAAGGTTAAGACTCAAGCCTCAACAATGCCTTGGGGTTGGTATATTTGCAGTGTAAGTAGCCCCTGTTCAGAGTGTAATGATTGGTCTCCAGAACAAAAGTAACGCTTTGATAGGAAGAGAAAGCTGGCTGATTCATCATGCGAGGGGTTTTCACCTCCAATGGCATCAAATACTTCCTTTCTCCTTCATCAAATTCGTCTCTTGTTGCTATCTCTCCTCGAGGAGAGTTCACCCCCTTCTTGTTCTACTATTGCTGTATCTCTAGACAGTCCAAATGGGGGAGGGGGTTTGTTGTCTGCCGATTATCTCCCAGAGCCTGACTCTCGTGCTGCAACATGTTCAACAAGTCAAGATTCCACTAAAGATTATAGATCTGCAGATCAGGCTCCTCCTAAAAGATGCAGTCACTACACCTTCCATTCATCCTTTTCAAGAGACAAAGGGTAAGGCCACAGCTGTGAGGAAGGAAGACAACATCACATCAGAGAGACAATCCACAGCTGTGTTTGCATGATCGGGACCATTCCACTCATATGATAAGAGCCCACAGCTGCGTTCACATGGCTGTGACCATTCGCCTCATAACAAGACATCACATGGTGGGACAGCACATGGCGTGTTCACAAAATCATACTGTTCCCCTCGTATGAAAGCCAGTCCAAGGCCGCATTCGCACAGCTGTGACCATACACATTGTAATGAAAGTCCTTCAGTTCCCTCCACCTCTTGGAACACAGATGACAGGTCTAAACGTTGTATCCAAGACCAAGCCCCTTCTCTTTCATCAGAACAGTATGTACCAGTATTGGTTCTTAGAATACAATATTCAACAAATAAATCACCTGCCAACAAGAAAGGAAAATACTTTAGACCTAGTATTTGTGAACGAGATGAATTATGTTAAAGAAATAATAGTTTATAATGCGAGTATTTCAGACCATAATGTCATAGAATTAACAGTCATTCCAAAGCAAGTGAAAATAGAGATAAGCAAGAAATGAAAAAGTGGGAAGGATATGGAAAATACAACTTCTACAGTAAAAATATAAAATGGTCAGAAATTAATGAAGAATTAAACAAAGATTGGGATAACATTTTCGTAAGTGATGACATAAGGGTAAATACGGAGATATTATATAAAATATTGGAGATAATAGTGGAAAATATATACCGAAGAAGAAAAGTAAACATCATTCATGCATACCAAGAGACAGAAGAATCTTGTTCCAGAAAATCAGAAAGTGGAAAAAAGGTCTTGCAAAAGAAAAAAATGCATGGAAAGTTATAGAACTAAAAAGTAAGATAGAAAATGCAGAAAAAAAAAGATTATACAATCAAAAGAAAATGAAAAACGGGACTTGGAAGAAAAAACCCTATTAAATATCAAGCAAAACCCCAAACTATTATACTCATATCGAAGAAAATGAATAAAAGAAGAATAGAAATAGGCCCTCTGAGAATTGAAGGGAGATTAACGAATGAAAAAAAGGAAATTTGCAACATACTGGCAGAACGATATAAGAGAGAATTCACCCCTAGAATAGATAATGAAGATAATGATATAGAAGTAAGGGATGAAAATAGTGAATATTTAGCTGACATAGATATTAATGAAGCTGATATTGTGCAGGCTATTAATGAAATTAAAAATGGAGCTGCTGCAGGGCCTGATGGAATTCCTGCTATTTTGTTAAAGAAAGTAGTTCATTCTATCGCAAAGCCACTTGCAATATTATTAAGACAAAGTGTAGATACAGGCAAGATATATGATGAGCACAAATTAGCGTATATTACCCCTACTTTCAAAAGTGGATCAAGACTAGAGGCAAGTAATTATAGGCCTGTGAGTCTAACATCACATATAATGAAAGTGTATGAAAGGGTAATGAAGAAAAATATTATGAAACATTTTAATAAAAAATAATTTGTTTAATAAAGGACAACATGGTTTTCGTACCCGGAAAAAGTACACAAACCCAACTGTTAGTCCACCGTGAAAACATATTCAAAAATATGAAAAGCGGAAATGAAACAGATGTGGTTTATTTAGACTTTGCAAAAGCCTTTTGATAAAGTAGACCATAATAATATTAGCGAAGAAAATTAGAAAACACAATATCGTGGCAATAAAGTAGGAAGATGGTTTAAAAGAATTTTTACACAACAGAAAACAGATAGTTATTGCAAACGACGAGAAATCGGATGAAGCCAAGGTAATATCCGGTGTGCCGCAAGGTACGGTGTTAGCTGCAATACTGTTTTGTTATTATGATTGAAGACATAGACAATAATGTTAAGGATTCGGTAGTGAGTAGTTTCGCAGATGACACAAGAATAAGTAGAGAAATTACTTGTGATGAAGATAGGAACGCTCTACAAAGAGACCTTAACAAAGTATATGATTGGCAGAGGTAAAATAGGATGGTATTTAACTCTGATAAATTTGAATCAATAAATTATGGAGACAGAGAAAGAAAGCTATATGCATATAAGGGACCTAATAATGAGTCCCATCACAAATAAGGAAGCAGTTAAAGACCTTGGTGTGATGATGAATAGGAACATGTTATGCAATGATCAAATAGCAACTCTGTTGGCAAAATGTAAAGCAAAAATGGGAATGTTGTTACGGCACTTCAAAACAAGAAAAGCTGAACACATGATTATGCTTTATAAAACATATGTTCGTAGTCCACTTGAATATTGCAATATGATATGGTACCCACACTATCAAAAGGATATTGCACAAATAGAGAGTGTACAAAGGTCCTTTACAGCTAGAATAGAAGAAGTTAAGGACCTAGACTACTGGGAAAGACTACAATTCTTAAAATTATATAGTCTGGAAAGGAGAAGAGAACGCTACATGATAATTCAGGCATGGAAACAGATAGAAAGGAATAGCAGAAAAATATCATGGAACTAAAATATCAGAAAGACAAGCAGAGGTAGATTAATAGTGCCCAAAAATATACCAGGAAAATAAGGAAAGCACACAGGACATTAATCCACTACGCACCAGCATCGATAATGCAGCGTCTATTCAATGCGTTGCCAGCTCATCTGAGGAATATATCAGGAGTGAGCGTAGATGTGTTTAAGAATAAGCTCGACAAATATCTAAACTGCATCCCAGACCATCCAAGATTGGAAGATGCAAAATATACCGGAAGATGTACTAGCAACTCTCTGGTAGACATTAGAGGTGCCTCACACTGAGGGACCTGGGGCAACCCGAACAAGATGTAAGGTCTGTAAGGTAAGGTAAGGCCATAACTGGTCATATACTCCAGTTTTAAACAGAGATGCAAGGAGCATCAATGATCCAGTAGACAGGCAAGATGGAAGCTCATGGCCTGGAAGTAGAAGGCCTGCTCCCTCTTAATAAAGACAATCCAGAACAGCAAAAAACATATGCAAGTCTTTAAACTAACTCATGAATACATACAATGGTTTGGTGAAAGAGACTTGACTTCCCACTCAGATTGCCTTACAGGTCTTGAAACCCCTGTAAGACTGCAAAAGGAATCGAGGAAGACATCGTTGGGGTTTCCATGGTCTAATCACATGGACTCTGTTCCATACCAGGTAAATTCCCTTATCTCTGGACGGGACAACTCATTTCAGTCGGCCCCAGATCATTCCTTGGATCAAATCTGAGGAGAAGGGCCCTCCTTTACCTACCAAAACTGCTACACTGGAGTTGACTCCCACATCAGCATTCCATGTGGTCTCCTGGCTCAACCTGTGGTTCATGATAGTTGACAAATTTTCATATGCCTCTAATTCTAACAACAGTAAAGAGTTTTCCACCTTCCCTAGACTGTTGCAGGGGAAGACCATCTCTTATTTAGTTCACCTTACAGCAACCATGTAGGCTAATTGGGTTTTGAAGAGGAGACATGCTACCCTCTCTAAGGTTACCAGATTTGTTGGCCCAGATTCTACCTTGGCTCTGAGGGATGGGCCAGTTTTTGTTCCTCTTCCTTAAGGACCAAGTAGAGGCTGCAGTGGACAGATGAAGACCAGATGATGACCGACTTGTCCACCAGGCTGTTGAAAAGTTTTCAGAACCTTCACATGCCACTGTAGCAAGCTTGGTCTTCGTCTCAGTCTGCTACATATCCATCCAGTAAGAGGCCTCAAACCACGTCAGGTCTTTGCAGGGCCCCCCGGCTTCCAAACTCAGCAGCATCCCTTTCAGCCCTGTCCATCCAAAGCTAGGAGAGAAGGCAAAGGCAGGGCTAGAGGATGTAAATGCTAGATAAGACACCCCTCCCAACTTGCTGCTATTTGATGGGGGGTGGAGGTTTGCCTGTAAGCAACTGGGCAACATGGCAGTAGAGACCTTGGTAGTAATGAGTCTATCAAGTTCAAGGTGCTTTAATTTGGTCTCTCTACTGTCCCACAGGTGTTCACAAGTGTTCACCCTAGTCTCGATCTGGGCCCATTCACACAGGATGTGCCTCTTAAGGAAGCGCAGCAATTGGGTGGTTTTGACGAGTTCTCAGCTAAAAATGATCCAAGACAGAGACTGTCTACTCCAATTTTGTCACAGCCTAGGGATAGTGATCAATTTGGAGAATCAAATCTCATACTTGTTTAAACTGGGCATGTTAATACACACAGCAGTAGCAAGGGTCACACCCTACCATTGAAATGTTCAAGACCACTGCACAGTCCTTCCTGTCCAGACAGAAACAGCCAGCGCATCAGTGGCAGATTGTTCTTGGTCACATGTCATCCCTAGAGAAGTCTGTCTGACACATGACTCCACCTTCAATCCCTTCCATGGGAAATGAAAGAGTTCTAGTCTTCATCAAAGGACTCAAAGGACCCTTTCCTCGGAGTTCCCCTCTCAAGGGATGTGAGACAGGACTTGGATTAGTGACTAGATGACAGGAACCTAACCATAGGAATGCCTCTTCACGCTCCCCCTCCAGAGATTCTTCTGGTCTAGGATGCGTCAAATGAGGGTTGGGGCGCACACTAGGTAGATCTTCTGACTTTAGGTGCGTAGGATCGACCAGACAAACAACTTTACACCAAAGTCCTGAGAACTAAAGGCAGCCTTCTTAGATATTCAGGAGTTTAAAGATCAGGTGACAGAGCACTTTGTGGTGTTAATGCCCAACAATACCACGGTGGTGGCACATCAACAAACAGGAGACTAGTCTCCCAGCAACTTCTCTCCTCCCATTGGCTATGGGGACAAGCCACCAACCTTGTTCTATTTTTAACCTGTTTCTAGCCGGCAACCAAAATTGATTCCATCTGTCAAGACCTATAAGTTTGTGGTATGAAAAATACAATGGATGAAAAAATTTGTCATTGTCATTAGCAACTTTTCCTATTTAGATAGACTTTGTGCTAAAGTCAGTCTGAATTGCGTAGATGAGTTTATAATTACTCAAAAATTAAGATGTGATAATTCTCTCATGTAATGTGGTAATATAGACTTAAGCAAAGAAATTATATCTTTGGACATTTTGAATGTCATGCGTTATAACCGCTACTTATGCTGTCTTAGATTACCTGATATCCTGGCTATAGAAACAGATTTCAGTGCTCTTAACTTTTCTAATATTAAATTAAAAACGATTTTATTAAAGCCATTCCCCAGCACAAAATATGTCAGCTTCCTCAAGATGGAGTTTGGGCTAAGAAACACTTGTAAGGCCAAAAGTAGTCCACCAGATGACACACTATAGCTTCCAGAATTTGTTGAGTAAATTATCAGCCTAAGATATTCTCCTAAAAGAACATAACCTTGACACTCAGAACCTTTTCTAATCTCGTTCTTATACGTATACTTACTAAAACATCACTGAAATGCAATCCTTATCTTGCACTTTCATTTTGAAAATGGCTGTATGTTGAGAATTATAGTTTCCGTCAGTAGTGTTGGTATTTCTTTAAAGTTTTATTTTTTAGGAACACCTCTTAAAATTTTAAAATTATGAGAGTTTACAGTTTTTAAAGTTCCAACCCAGTTTTTTTAGATTGCCATATTTTTCTGGTTGGTATGAAAGTTTTCAATTCAGTTGATTTGTGTATTTTGTGCATTACCAGTCTGGTTTAAGCTATGTAATGTCTCTCTTGCTTTGCAGCACTACAAAAGTATTTTGAACTTAAAAGATATTTCTTATTTTACTCAAAAACCGTTGTTAGTTTTCTGTATATTGTGCAGAGATATTGATTTTCTAGAAGTTTTCATGATTCATTTTCTATACGTAACATACTGGAGAGGTTTTTCTTTAGCATTAAATGCAAGGATGCCTGTGGTTTTGATCTCGCGGAAAAGTTCAATTTTATCTTAAACTGCCAAAGACACAATCATCCTAGATATTACATTGAATATAACACTGGGTGCTGTGTAAAATACTGTTGAAAAACATGAGGGAATCATGTAGAGACCTTTGCTTCCTGTTGCTGGACAGAGATCCCATAAAAGCTACTTTAGTTATATGTAATCAAGGTTAGCCAGTGGACATAGGGACCTATGAAAATTCCTTGTGAGAATCAAGAAGAGATTTAGAAAAAAAAGGCCAATACAACCCATAATGATCAAGATGAGAAACCTGGGTCCAACACATTAAGATGGCAACTAAAGGATGATTTTAAGAAAGAGCAAGTCTCTGGAAGGCAGTAAACTATTAATTCTGGCAGTTGTTTTCAGTCTTTTCCTTTCTAACCCTTTTCTTGTATCTAGCAAACTTGTACTGGACTCATTACTTCTCTGCCTTCACAAAGAGATTTATAGGCTTGATTGGTGTTGTATAATCATTTACCTCTAACCCACTAATATAAGTATATATCACTTGACTCTAATCCACTCATATATGGTTTTAAGTTAACTAGGATTGGGGATCCCTTGACAGCACATCTTATTCGGTTCACTCCAGTGGTCACTGAGCATCACTGCACGGTATCAGAAAGAAACTGGTCTCAAAATTCTTAAACGGGCTAAATGAAGGTCACAAAGATATAACAATCCCATGTCTCCTTATCATGAAATAAGTCAAAAGGCCATGACTTTGCTACTAGGCTTCCAAGAAATAAAATTCCCAAGTGTGAAGAGGAAAAACCATGAACCACTAAAGTAGAAAAAATATATGCGGCATATTAACTAATAAATAGATCTCAACGTACCGATCTATCACAAGCAACAATAAGTATGTACCACATAATTTGTTAATAAAAGACCAAACAAAGTATATTTGGGTTTATTGATTAATGAAAAATAAACAAGGGAAGGCAATATTGCTTGAATGCACCCCAATGAATGGAACTCGGAACCAAGTTTGTAGTAGGCAATGGTGTTGGGGACATGGAACAGCCCACAATTTTAGATGATTCTGATTAGTTTTCCATAGTTGAAAAGAGCCTTGTTCTATAGTTTGATGGAGAGACGAATTGGATATGTTGAGCAGTATTGTGTCTTTTTGCAGAGATGGGAGATACCCCATCATAAAAGTTGAAATACAACCAAGATCCAGAGTTGTGGATTTGTGATCATAGCCAGAAGAGGATTATGATATTTTATTCCTATTGGGTCTTTGCTGGGGTTGATGTAATTCTCAGTTACTTTTAGGAATGATTCTTTGTTAAGAATATTTTAGGCTAATGGGTAACTCATCATTGTCACGATATTATAGGAAGTCTTTCTTTGTGTGTTTACGCCTCAGGGGTTTCTGGGTTCAGAGCTGACCAATAACTGCATGCAAAAAATGTGACCAACTGCATGCTAAAAATGTCATGTTTCAGAAGTCCATTTCTACTGAATCATGAAACCTTTCGCCCAAAACTTGAAACAATCCTTCTATGACTAATGAGTGACACTGCTCCAAGATATTTTCCATTCCCTTCCTTTCCTTCTCAGACCCTTTTGAATGTATTCCTGCATATTGTTTACCTAAACAAAAAATACAAACAAAAAGAGCCAACCCTTAATAATTCTGTTCAAACTTTACTACTTGGTAGTTGCTCTTGCACTGTATTTATGAAACTTTTGTGAAACAACCACATATTAGAGAAAGAGGAAATGCATCAGCCATAAGAGGCTTTTTCCTGTCTTAACAGTGTTTGCTTAGCCCCTATTAGAAAGAACCGTTTATACTTGATAAATCCCATGAAAACGTTCCACATTATTTAGA
>NC_087205.1:67606348-67708848 GCF_015104395.2 Macrobrachium nipponense
TAAATCCAGAGCGTAAAGTAATGAAACAGTACGTTATATGAAGTAAAATTTTCTAAATTTTATTTTTTCTATGTACGATTTACGAACTGTTTGGTAAAAATGGCGCCGGCCGGATGGGGGATGGAGGGAGGAGAGACGGGAACCCTTTTGAGCAAACCGAATTGATTGCAGTATGCAAAGGATGATAACAAAATACATTTTATTCACATTAGGTACAAAGATAATTAAAGGATTCGATAGTGTGTGTGTCCGATTGTGTCTGAGAGAGAGAGAGAGAGAGTAATCAGCATGTTTACACTTGGTTCTTAAGTGCACGAAATAGATTAATTATGCCACAATACATCAATTTACTGTTGGCAAACGTAGACTTTATTACAAACATGAGGATTTTACAAACAACTAAGTAATAAGTCAGGAATGCAAGAAAAGGAAAGAGAAATAAAATAACTTTTCACAAGGAAGCCGTTTAAACAAACAATCGAAGGCATGCAGAAGCTGAAAGCGGCGCCAGTTTGTTTTTACAGAGCTGAGTTACTTTTACAGTAGTAAAAATATCGTAAAAAGCAATTATCACTAGATTGGTATTTTACCGTAACAAAAATAAAAGTGATTTGGGCAGATCGAGTGCAAGTGAAAGAAATGGGGGGAAAATCATCCCAGATCAGTTAATAAGTCAATGGGAAGCAGAGCCGTTCTCTCTCTCTCTCTCTCTCTCTCTCTCTCTCTCAGCACACCGAACACTGACTCGAGCCAATGCCTTCAAGAAGGCATTGCTCGAGCAAGCATTTTGATCATTATGTTAAATTTATTGTGAAATAACATTTTATTTTTTATGTGAATTGGTACTGCTTTTACGTACATATAGTAAAGATTTTACTGTCTCTTTTTCTCTCTTCAACAATACCACGACGCACGATAACTTAAAATCATTAATTCACTATTCCTAAAACATATAAACGCTACCTCCCTCTACAGCAAGTTAGCTGTGTATCACAGCAATGACGAATGATTTTATTAATCATTTATGCTAAGTTTTATTGTGAAAAGCTTTGTTCTTTCATTTACTATTTTGTTAATGCTGTTCAACTCGAGGTCCAAAGAGTATAGGAGTTCTTGTCAGCCCTGACCCAAAATATGCTTCTGCGCAGGTCGAGAGCATGACGTCAACTCAACCTCGCCTTAAACTACCACGAGGAAGGTCCTTTATTAATCCAATGGAGAACAGCAAATACTACACGTGTTTGCGGATGCTCTACATCTAGTTAAGCTTTTTAGAAATAATTCTCTTGACCAAGGATACACATTGCCGGATGGTACAGTTGCCTCAAAGTGTCCCTTTACCCCGTCCCCTTCTGTTTCATGATAATGGTCTGGTAACACAGCAATGAGGCCTGTTTGTCTTGTAACGACGGACGTGAATGGTCGAGCTATTGGATGCCAATGTTCATATTTTCTAATCACTACTGTAGACAATATGTTAATGATATACGAATAATAGTTCACATTACCAGTGAACTGGGTCGATGTTAAACAAATAGAAAAATAGTATAGTAACAGAGCAATAAAAATAGCAATGGTAAAAATCATATTCAGTCCTTATTAACCATAATCGTCAACCTTTGTTCCATTCAGGTGTGGCTGTGCAGGCGCTTGCTGGGATCCTACTTTTGTTCATGGTAGATCATTATTAGGAGTCACTTTCAGAACGTTATTTGAATGGAAATACGCTTTGGATTTACACAATCCATCTGTTTATAATGTAATGAAATTGTAAACCGCAAATACCGAGACCTATAAATATAATTTCATAAAGGCAATTATGATAGCCATTGACAGGTTACGATATGGAAGGCTTTGGGGAAAAATTATAGACCATTAGGTGTATAAAGGATCTAATGTATCCAGTGTGTCACTCATGCTTGATTTTTATTCGAACCACTTCTCACCAGAGTAGCCTAGATGGAAATTTCTCTGGCCAGTATTTAACTCTAGTTATCCGAGTAACAACACACCTTAACCACCCTGATAGTCCTTATATACCAACCCAAGAGTGGATAAAAAGGAATAGTTTGCAGTCGATATGAGTTTTCATTTCAGCCTTTCGTCTCGTGGGATTCGTGACTGGATTTCTTGTCGCTTCAGTCTCGAATTTGTCGACTATTTATGATCCCGTGGATTTGTCAGTTCAATGAATTCAAGATACAGTTTGCTATTTTCGCGTCCTTGTCCATTAATTTTCTTTTTATTTTTAATAAAATTTTAATTGAAACTGAATTTGATTAATTTTTTGTTTGTTAAAATGAGCACCAAACTAATCTTGAAGGGAAACGTAGTTCATTTGGCTACAGCCACTATAATTGATATTCATTCTTTCTCATGTTTAGCAAGCATTGTTCCTGATTCCAGTAATTGAAGTCTTGTATTATCCTGACTCTTCCCTGATTAGAGCATCAGTGTTGATTTTTGCTTTCCTTATCGTTAGGATCAAATTAAATGAGAGTCCGTTTAACCAACGGCTCCTCCAACCCCCATTACCGATTCTCCATGATTAGAAAGCAGCTGTACTTAGGTCTAACAGAATTTAGTATTGCCCTGGACGTGGTAGCCAAAAGGCTTCTACAAATGATTAACCTGTTATTTAATTTTGTGAGTAAATTTGATTTGACTGGCATTTCACCAAGCTTAATTTTCCTTGCGAAGCAATGAAATCGGTTATGACATGTTATATATGTTTATAAGATGCAGACAAAGCTTTCTGACAACTCAGGATATAATTATGAGATGAAAGTGTTTTTGGAAGTAAAGCAACAGGATACACAAACTTTTTTTTTTTTTTTTTTTTTTTTTTTTTTTTTTTTTCTTTTTTGGTGCATTTCCTGTCAATCATGAACATATTATGCAGGCCAATGCCAACCAAACCTACATATGAGAAGTGAAAAACGTTTTACATACACACTGCACTGAAGGTAGTGTAGAGACCACGAGGCTGAATTCTTCTGACCTTAGCCTAGGCCTATGTCTGACATCGGAATACCATGACTGACACTGACATAGTCTCCTTGTCTTCAGCCCTCGAAAATTTAGGACATTCATCGAATGTCCTTGATTTAATCTGAAGCCGCAATATATTTAATCTGAAGCCGCAATATATTTGATGTGTTTTAATAGGAGACTAAACACTGTTCTGCATTGAAGTCTCGAGGTATATAGATAACTACTTACTGAAGAGCAAGCAGCATTGAAGTCTCCAGGAATATGGACAACTACTTAACCCTTATTAGATAGGTAAATATATCAATATGGAGCTAATCAAGCTGGGTAAAGTTTGAGGTGGGCCAGTTTACAAAACAATGCATCAATGGAAAGAGGAAGATATGGTAGGAATATCGATAACTACTTACTAGGGAGTAGCATTGAAGTCTCCATGAATATAGATAACTACTTACTGGAAAGAAGCATTGAAGTCTTGAGGAATATACATCACTTCTTTCTGGAGAGAACCATTGAAGTCTCCAGAAGCGTAGATAACTACTTACAGGTGGCAGCATTAAAGTCTCCAGGAATATGGATAACACATTGAAGTCTCCAGGGTCACAGATAACTACTTACTAGAGCAGCATTGGAGTCTCCAGTCACAGATAACTACTTACTTGAGGCAGCATTGGAAGTCTCCGCCAGGTCACAGTTAACTACTTACTAGAGGCAGCATTGGAGTCTCCAACAAGAGACTGCAATGCTGCTTCCAATAAGTAGTGATCCATATTGAAGCCCTCCAGGAAATTGAACCTCCAGGAATGTAGATAACTACTTACGGAGGCAGCATTGAAGCTTCCAGGGGTATGTAGGTTGAACCTACTACTTAGATGGCAGCATTGAAGGTTCCAGGATGTTCAGATAAACTACTTACTGGAGGCAGCATTGAGTCTCCCAGGCAGTCAGACAGATAACTACTTACTGGAGCAGCATTGAAGTCTCCAGGAACACAGATAACTACTTTCTGGAGGCAGCCTTGAAGTCTCCCGGATGTAGATAAACTACTTACTGGAGCCAGGGCATGCACACGCGCAGCACGACACCAGGTCAACAGATAAACTTACTTGGACTGGCAGGCAGCTTGGGAGTCTCAGGTCACAGATAACTACTACTAGAGGCAGCATTGGAGGTCTCAGGAACACAAGATAACACTAACTTGGAGACAGCATTGAAGTCTCCAGGGCACAGTTAAACTACTTTACTAGAGGCAGCATTGGAGTCTCCAACAAGAGACTGCAATGCTGCTTCCAATAAGTAGTGATCCATATTCCTGGAGACTCCAATGCTGCCCCCACTAAGTAGTTATCTGTGACCTGGAAACTTCAATGCTGCATCCAGTAAGTAGTTATCTACATTCATGTAGACTAATTTTTCTCTCTAGTAAGGTGTTATCCATATTCCTTGAGAATGGGCCACAGTTAAGTTAAGGCCTGAAAGTATTTAAGTTCTAGTAAAATACTATATTAATACTCACAAGTAAACAATTTATACTCAGTAATCTTGTGGGTTTCTTTTTTCAATGAAAGGAATTTTACAAGAGTGGAAATTTGACAAAAAAAAAAGGACATATAGCTTATATCAATCTGTATTGCTTGAGTCCTATAACAAAGGTTAATACGAAATTATGGTTGTGAAAAACACTGAATATGAGAACTGTGTATTATTACATAGTTTTTAGATAGGTGCTATAAATTTATTTTAAAACCCGGTTGATTTTAATAAAGAAAACTCATAATTATATAATTACAAAAAGCTTGGGTGTTTTACTTTTTAGTTATGATTATGACCAAGGACCAGCTCAAATAAGGGGAGAAATTCAGCCATTTAAATTAAATGTAAAGAAATAAAATCAATACCTGATGAATACTGACAGTAAAAGCAATTCTATCCAGGTCTTATTTCTATGTATCTACCCATTTAAGGTGCATCTGGTTGCAAGGTCAAATTGCTAATTGTATACATATAAATATTCAGTATTAAAAGAGAAATACCTTACAAAGCACTTGATTACATTACACAGGGTAATTCCATTGTCAAGTGGGCCTTTAACAACCGATGAAGTCTCGAACTACCACCATAGTTGTCATGAACTCATATGAACCTCACTATTCTGCGAATGATCATCGTGGAGTTTACTTTCATAAAAATGAAAATACAAATGATTTCTTCTTGAATTTTTGTTAGGTCACATGTGGAGGGAAATTTTAAATATTGAACGAGATATTTGAAACAGTTAGTTTGACTTCAATAACTTTTTTCACACCCTCACTAATATCGCTGTGTCACCGTCCACGAAGACACAGCAATATTGGTGAGGGTGTGAAATTGACACTAAATAATGATCTACCATGGACCAAAATATGATTCCAGCAAATGCCTGCAGCAGCCACACCTGAATGGAACAAAGGTTGACGATTATGGATAGTAAGCACTGAATATGATTTTCACCATTGCTATTTTTATTATTGTTATTATACGATTTTTCTATATATTTAACAACTTAATTCACTGGTAATGTAAACTGTTATTCTTATATCATTAATATCATTAACACATTGTCTACAGTAGTGATTAGAAAATATGAGCATTGGCATCCAATATCTCGATCATTCACATCTGTAGTTACAAGACAAGCAGGCTTCATTGCTGTGTTACCAGACCATTTTCATGAAGCATAAGGGGATGAGGTAAAGGAACACTTTAAGGCAACTGTATGTAGTACTTACATACGCTCACAATGGTCCAGTTAGAGAGCTAATAAAGAGGAATGAAGTGATCTTCGGACAGCTTATAAACTTTCTGAAAAACATATCAATGTTATTATAGGTATGCAACGAATGAAAGTTAAACTTGCCGTGCAACTGCGGTCCAAAAGTACTTATAAATCTTTTGATCACTTCGACAACCAAGGATATTTGAAGAGAAGGGCTGGAAAATTACAAGCCATTTCATTCGCACCTTTGATACCCAGGCCGTTAGCCATCAGGTCGCATTTACCATGGCTCATATGGTGAAGGATCCATGACCCCGAGCTATAAACCCGGGCCCTGGCATCCCAGGTTCCATTCTCAGCCAGCGAGACAGGACTCCCATCCCTACCTTAGGATGAGTCTCCTAAGTAAAGGACGGAAGGTTTGTATACGGTGTAGGAACAAATGACATTTTGAAAGTAAAATGTATTTTTCCCTAACCATACAAACCTGGAATCCTTTATTTGTATGGTACCACCAAACACCCACCCCCTTGATTCTGGGGTCATCATCAAAGTCCTGGCTGTAATCAAAGTGACTACTCAGTGAGCTGGTGGGGAGGCGGTGCTTCCCAACCGCTGGACAGGTAACTACCGTCCTGGTAGTTAACTACCTCGGTATATAAAAGAATGTATTAGCCGGTAGTTTCAGCTGAGCTGCAATCTATCCTAGGTAAAGGTTTGTATGGTTAGGGAAAAGTACATTCTACTTTCAAAAATGTCATATTTTTTATTAAAGCTTAAACAGTGCCAAAAATTATCAGTACCTTGTGACCATTTAAGTGACTGGCATGGCATCATAGAAGGAAGCTCAGGATATTCTCCTACTATCTCACCACATTTTCAGTAATATGCTAAGTTTGAAGAGTTGGGAGTACAATGTACGTACCTGGAGCACCCACCACTCAGTGGATGAGTCATGATTTAATTTCAGTGTAGGTGTCAGTGTTTTCTGGTTTTTATTTTGATGCTGTGCCCACGACAAGGGCTGGCACCTATCATGCTTTGCTAGCCATTGGAGCACTTCCCTTGCTGCAGAGTTCCCCCCGAAGTAGGAGGCGACCCTTGGCTATACCGCCACACTGCTACGAGTTAAGAGTAGCACCAACTGATAGGAGACAAAGCATAGTTTTCAATGCTAGCAACTTTTCTATTTCAAATTCATTACATGGCTTAATGTTTTGGAGTAGAATATGCCCATGATCTCACCTCCTTTCGATTTGGAAATCAGCTATGCAATTACATACTGGGTAAGTGACTTATATGGAAATGACATTTTTATATAAAGTGTTGTATATATACTTACCCAGCAGTATATATGATTAGAGCTCTCCCTCCTCCCAGCTGATGGATATTATGCATAAAACTGGGTGAGGTGGTTAACTGAGTACTTAACAATATTGCTGTTAGGGGGTGGCACTTTATACCTACACAGCAATCGAAGCGCTACACACAAAATTTGAATTCAAGCTGCTGTATGAGGAAAACTATATAGCTGTGTAATTACTGGGGAAGTAGAATATACAAAACTTTATTTTATTGTATAAAAATGTCATGTTCTACACATATTAATCCCTTTCTTTTTTTTTACTTTCCTTTCCTGTAGGGCAGAGAGGCAGTTAGCGAGCCATCACATGCTGGACTGGTGTGTTATACAGGTGAGTCTAGATAACTGCATACTATCTTGTCTAAAATCTAGATTATTGTAGATTGTTAGATGCAATTTCCCCCCTGCTCTTTATCAAGAGGTTGAGAGGGGCTGACAATAAGAAAACATGTTATATTAGCCTTTTATTATCTCCCAACACCATGGGTTCATTCAAGCCCTTTGTGAATCATTGACACAGAATCATTAATTTGAAAGGCCCAGAAGTCTGATAGTTGAACATCATCCCACATGTTCAACAGATCAGAGGCATGGGATTCATTCCTTTGCTTTTCAAGACCAGGAAGTTAGGCCTAGGTGAGCAGAACTACCGGTTGGTTCAGAGATACAGTGTACTCAGAATCCAACCACCAAGTGTAAGTCTCCATACATTGAAGGTTTGCATTTGTGCAGCAACAAATCATAAATATTTTAAGCAATTTGTATTTTTCCCAACATACTAACCTGAAGGTCTTTTTATTTATGGCCAACCTCAGCCACCCCTCAATCTGATACCTATTCCAAAGGGCAAAGTGAGTGCTTACTGACTTGTTGGGGAGGCTCCCACCCCTACCGTTGGTAGTTAAATACTTTGTTTAAAAGTTAAACAGCCGTTCCCAACTCGCACTGGAAGGAATATTTATATGTAAAGACCTTCAGGTTTGTATGTTAGCAAAAATACAAATTACCTTAAAAATGTGTGTAGTTTTTTGCACCACAGTCATACAATGCAAGAATATCTTGAAAAATTTAAGGTAGAGGACAAACATTTTTCTGGATCTAGTCGTAAGTCGTGATGTTGATGATGTTCCTAGTAAATTAACCCTCAGTCTGTGCTAAATACATACGAGTATTAAGCACACCCCTAGACCCGGCTATATTTAATAATGGCCAATTCAAAAACATCAATGGAAAGAAGATATGCATACACACATGGTATAAGAAAAAATATTCGAATAAATTTTCTGTACTTTCCAGAGAAAGTGAAAGTGAACATTTACAACCCAGTGTTGTGGCCTCTTCTCCAACAGACAGTCATAAAAATATGCTAAGTTTACCAAGTTACAAGTGTTTTTTTCTAATGTTTTTTTATATTTCATAAAATTGTAATCACAGCTTACACAATATTATAATAACAGATAAGAACTAAAATCAGTAATAAATTCTGATATATTTATTCTAAAATATTTATGAGTCATCTTTGGATGGGAAGTTGGGACAGCATTCCCCTTTACTACCACCACCTCAAGCAATACATACTACGGACTCTCTCCTAGTGCACTGAGTGATCACATACTGTTTATCAGAGTTGCCAATTGTGATTTATGGCGCATGGAACATTTTTTCCTGCAAAATTCTCTCAAACTGTATGGTGCAAATATATTATATATATATATAATATATATAATATATATATATATATATATATATATATATATATACATATATATATATATATATATATATATAATATATATATATATTTACTATAGGATATAATATAGCATATATATATATATAAACACACATATATATATATATATATATATATATATGTATATATATATATATATATAATATATATATATATTAATATATATTATCTATATATATATATATATATACACACACACACATACATATATATATATATATATATATATATATATATATATATATATATATATATATATATATATATATATATATATATATCATCATCATCATCATCATCATCATCATCATCATCATCGTGGATACAAGAGCAAACTAAAGTAGAAGATATTCTACCAAGTAAGAAAAAGAAATGGGCGTGGGCAGGACATATAATGAGAATGTCAGATAATAGATGGACGAAAAGAATAACTGAATGGGTCCCCAGAGATTGTCGAACGTTTCATGTGTCGAACTTTCCGTTTTTAGAAAATTTTGTACCGTTTGTCGAACAAATGCTCGTACTTCGAACTGACTGATTATCTAGTTTATACTTGTATTCGACAGCCTACTGGGTCTTACAGGTTAAACTGTATTAATTTTTTTTTTTCATTTATAATATATAGTTTAATGTAATCATTAAAGTATAAAGCATTTAATAAAAAATTTAGCTTTCACTATAACATTTAGCATAAAAGATGTATAAAATCGTACGTAACCTCGGTGACGTCACGCCCAGCTGACTTGAGACTAAACGAGGGAACATTGATATGTCGAGGAGAGAAAAAGAGAGAGTTCAAATATTACTGTATGTATGTAAAAGCAATAACAATTCACATAAAAAGGGAATTTCTCAATAAAATTAACAATATAAGGTATGAAAACAATCAAATGTAATACACACACACACACACAAAAAAAGTCTTAATTGCGCCTGTGTCCAGTGCCCCGAGTGAGAGGGTCTAGTTGAACAATATTAACAAAATAGTAAATGAAAGAACAAAGCTTTTCACATTAAAATTTAGCACAAATGATTAACAAAATCATTCATCATTGCGGTGACACACAGCTAACTTGAGGTAGAGAGAGGGAGCGTTTATAGTTTTTTTTAGGAATAATGAATGAATGATTTTAAGTTATCGTGCGTCGTGGTATTGTTGAGGAGAGAAGAAGAGGCAGTAAAATCTATACTATAATATGTACGTAAAAGCAGTACCAATTCACATAAAAAATGAAATGTTATTTCACAATAAATTTAACATAATGATAAAATATGAAAACAATCAAATGCAATAGAGAAAAAAGGAAAAAAAAAGTCTTAATTGAGCCAGTGCTAAGTGTGCCGAGTGAGAAGGTCTAGTTGAACCAAGATCTAGAGAATAAGGTCTTGTCATGCGCAGCTTAAACTGGGGTACAGGATTAAACGGATAGGTGCGTGACGTCACAATAACCGCAGTCAGGCCCCTTAACCTGTAGCAATCCTGCCTTTACTTTATTTTTTTTTCTATTTTTCTAAATACTCTAAGCTATTCGATAATTAAGTTAATAGTCAGATGTAGGTTCTTCATTCTACTATGTTAAGAAGAATAATCATAAGAGTGATCCTTAGAACATTTTCGCCAAATAACATTGAAATTATAGGAAACCTACCTTTGCTTTTTTCTTTTTATCCGTTATTAAATACTATTATCTGTTTCCGAAGAACAATAATAGTCAGAATAAAAACTATATTTTAATATCTTAAATAATCATGAGCGAGTTCTAAAGAGCATTCTAAACAATAATATAAATATATGTCTAAATTACACATTTAACAAATCCCCATAAAATCACATTTTGCACATATATAGAGCTATCTCGCTAACTTTTTCAATCTATGCACCACTTTCCTGGAACTACTAATGTGTCTGTTCAAATTTCGAATTCTAAAAACTGTATGGCATGGAGCAAACTATTTCGATTTCTGAAGGTATTTGGATGTGACTGCTAATTATATCCGCTAATTTAATTACCGCTCGTTTTAAGGCTGTTAAAACATTTTTCCTCCCATGGTGAGAATCAAACATCTTATCCATACATTTCAAATGATCAAGAAACACTAGGTTTAATTAGTGTTTCCCTTCACTAAAGCTTATGGCACCAATCTTTGTGTCATCTTCCTTTGTTACTTTTGCTCCTAGATGTTCCAGTTGTGGAAACTTGCGAGCAATAAACCCGCCAACATATGGCATTTCCCTTATGGATTGTTCTTCAACTTCCTGGTCTTTGAAGTCATACACTTTTGATCATCCTTATTGAACACTGGTAAGCAAAATAAAATTGCTGATATACTGGGTTCTTTCTGAAGGGAATTTCCTTCGTCTTCGAATGATGCGTCTTGCTTGTCAGGGACGTGGGAAAATGAGGCGGATGTTACATTTTCACTGTTGCATTTTAAACGTTGCTCTTTGAGCTTACAAGTGTGCTGTCTTTTCCTAAAAGGTGGGCTCTGTGACGATGTTTAAATGCAACTGGTGATTGTTGCTAATCGTACGCTCCCATTTGACTTTTGCAACCAAAAAAGTGCCCCAACCCAGCCTGATTTAGTCTGTAATTTAGAGTGTACGTCATGCCAAGTTTTTATTTTGCCATTTTCAGCAAGTTAGACAAAGGATAGAGCATTGTACTTTTCTTCACTTTCATTTCTCTAGCGGTTCTATTCATGTCTTGAAAGATTTTGTCTTGCATTTACATGTTGAGTCACGTAAGGATTTCTTGATTTTCTATCTATTGGCAGTTGAGAATAAAACGGATCAAACTATCTATCAACAAGCCGAACGAAATGGCTTGTAATTTTCCAGCACTTCTCTTCAAATATCCTTGGTTGTCGAAGTGATCAAAAGATTTATAAGTACTTTTGGACAGCAGTTGCACGGCAAGTTTAACTTTCATTCATTGCATACCTATAATAACATTGATATGTTTTTCAGAAAGTTTATAAGCTGTCCGAAGATCACTTCATTCCTCTTTATTAGCTCTCTAAACTGGACTATTGTGAGCGTATGTAAGTACTACATACAGTTGCCTTAAAGTGTTCCTTTACCCCATCCCCTTATGCTTCATGAAAATGGTCTTGTAACACAGCATGAAGCCTGCTTGTCTTGTAACGAAGGATGTGAATGGTCGAGATATTGGATGCCAATGCTCATATTTTCTAATCACTACTGTAGACAATGTGTTAATGATATTAATGATATAAGAATACTAGTTTACATTACCAGTGAATTAAGTTGTTAAATATGTAGAAAAATCGTATAATAACAATAATAAAAATAGCAATGGTGAAAATCATATTCAGTGCTTAATCGTCAACCTTTGTTCCATTCAGGTGTGGCTGCTGCAGGCATTTGCTGGAATCATATTTTTGTCCATGGTAGATCATTATTTAGTGTCAATTTCACACCCTCACCAATATTGCTGTGTCTTCGTGGACGGTGACACAGCGATATTAGTGAGGGTGTGAAAAAAGTTATTGAAGTCAAACTAACTGTTTCAAATATCTCGTTCAATATTTAAAATTTCCCTCCACATGTGACCTAACAAAACATCAAGAAGAAATCATTTGTATTTTCATTTTTATGAAAGTAAACTCCACGATGATCATTCGCAGAATAGTGAGGTTCATATGAGTTCATGACAACTATGGTGGTAGTTCGAGAATTCATCGGTTGTTAAAGACCCACTTGACAATGGAATTACCCTGTGTAATGTAATTAAGTGCTTTGTAAGGTATTTCACTTTTAATACTGAATATTTATATGTATACAATTAGCAATTTGACCTTGCAACCAGATGCACCTTAAATGGGTAGATACATAGAAATAAGACCTGGATAGAATTGCTTTTACTGTCAGTATTCATCAGGTATTGATTTTATTTCTTTACATTTAATTTAAATGGCTGAATTTCTCCCCTTATTTGAGCTGGTCCTTGGTCATAATCATAACTAAAAAGTAAAACACCCAAGCTTTTTGTAATTATATAATTATGAGTTTTCTTTATTAAAATCAACCGGGTTTTAAAATAAATTTATAGCACCTATCTAAAAACTATGTAATAATACACAGTTCTCATATTCAGTGTTTTTCACAACCATAATTTCGTATTAACCTTTGTTATAGGACTCAAGCAATACAGATTGATATAAGCTATATGTCCTTTTTTTTTGTCAAATTTCCACTCTTGTAAAATTCCTTTCATTGAAAAAAGAAACCCACAAGATTACTGAGTATAAATTGTTTACTTGTGAGTATTAATATAGTATTTTACTAGAACTTAAATACTTTCAGGCCTTAACTTAACTGTGGCCCATTCTCAAGGAATATGGATAACACCTTACTAGAGAGAAAAATTAGTCTACATGAATGTAGATAACTACTTACTGGATGCAGCATTGAAGTTTCCAGGTCACAGATAACTACTTAGTGGGGGCAGCATTGGAGTCTCCAGGAATATGGATCACTACTTATTGGAAGCAGCATTGCAGTCTCTTGTTGGAGACTCCAATGCTGCCTCTAGTAAGTAGTTAACTGTGACCTGGAGACTTCAATGCTGTCTCCAGTAAGTAGTTATCTTGTGTTCCTGGAGACTCCAATGCTGCCTCTAGTAAGTAGTTATCTGTGACCTGGAGACTCCAATGCTGCCTGCAGTAAGTAGTTATCTGTGACCTGGAGACTCCAATGCTGCCTCCAGTAAGTAGTTATCTACATCCCTGGAGACTTCAATGCTGCCTCCAGAAAGTAGTTATCTGTGTTCCTGGAGACTCCAATGCTGTCTCCAGTAAGTAGTTATCTGTAACCCGGAGACTCCAATGCTGCCTCCAGTAAGTAGTTATCTACATCCCTGGAGACTTCAATGCTGCCTCTAGTAAGTAGTCACCTACATCCCTGGAGACTTCAATGCTGCCTCCAGTAAGTAGTTATCTACATTCCTGGAGGCTTCAATTCCTGGAGGCTTCAATATGGATCACTACTTATTGGAAGCAGCATTGCAGTCTCTTGTTGGGGACTCCAATGCTGCCTCCAGTAAGTAGTTATCTGTGACCTGGAGACTCCAATGCTGCCTCCAGTAAGTAGTTATCTGTGTTCCTGGAGACTTCAATGCTGCCTCCAGTAAGTAGTTATCTATATTCCTGGAGACTTCAATGCTGCCTCCAGTAAGTAGTTATCTGCGTTCCTGGAGACTCCAATGCTGCTCCAGTAAGTAGTTATCTGTGTTCCTGGAGACTTCAATGCTGCCTCTAGTAATAGTTAGTTTCTGTGTTCCTGGAGACTCCAATGCTGCCTCCAGTAAGTAGTTAACTGTGACTGGAGAACTTCAATGCTGCCTCCTAGTAAGTAGTACTGTGACCTGGAGACTCCAATGCTGCCTCTAGTAAGTAGTTATCTGTGACCGGAGACTCAATGCTGCCTCCAGTAAGTAGTTATCTGTGTTCCTGGAGACTCAATGCTGCCTCCAGTAAAGTAGTTAACTGTGACCTGGAGACCAATGCTGCCTCCAGTAAGTAGTTAACTGTGACCTGGAGACTCAATGCTGCTCTAGTAAGTAGTTATCTGACCGGAAAGGACCTTCAACCTGGAGAACCTCCATGCCCGCCCTCCAGTAAGTGAGTTAACTGTGTTTTGGAAGACTTCCAATGCTGCCTCCAAGTAAGTAGTTATCTACATCACCCTGGAGACTTCAATACTGCCTCCAGTAGAAGTAGTTATCTGTGACCATGGAGACTCCAATGCTGCCTCCCCAGAGAGTAATTATCTGGGAACAATGGGAGAATTTCAATGCTGCCTCCAGTAAGTAGATTAAACTGTTGTTCCATGAGGAGACTTCAATGCTGCCTTCCAGCTAAAGATAGTTAAACTGTGTTCCATGGAGACTCACCAATGCTGCCTCCAAGAGAGTAATTATCTGTGAACCTGGACCGGAACTTCAATGCTACCTTACCAGTAAGTAGTTAAACTGTGTATTCCTGGGAGACTTTCAAATGCGCTGCCTCAGTAAGTAGGTTAACACTGTGTTCCTGGAGACTTCAATGCTTGCCTCCAGGTAAGTAGTACAACCGTGAACCTGGAGACTTCCAATGCAATCGCCTGCCTTAGTTAATTTTTAAGTAGTTATCTGTGATCTTGGAGGGACTCCAATGCATGCCTCTTAGAAAGTAAGTGAGTTATATCTGCGACCTGGAGACTTCAATGCTTGCCTCCAGTAAGCAGTGATCTGTGTTTTGGAGACTTCAATGCTGCCACAGTACCAGTAACAGTAGTTATCTACCTGATCCCTGGATTGATCTTTCAATATCTTGCCTACAGTTAAGTAGTTAGCTGTGACCTAGGAGACTCCCAAATTGCTGGCCTCCATGAGTAGTAATTTATCTTGGGTGGACCTGGAGGACTTCAATGCTGCCTCCAGTAAGTAGTTAAACTGTTGTTACTGGAGATTCACAATGGCTACCTCCAGTAAGCTAGTTAACTGTGTTCCTTGTGTGGAGACTTCAATGCTGCCTCCAGTAAGTTAGTTAACTGTGTTATGGAAGAATTCAATGCTTGCCTACCATGTAATGTGTAGTTTGAACTGTTGACCCTGGAGGACTCCAATGCTGCCACCACCAGTAAGTAGTTATCTACATCCCTGGAGACTATTCAATGCTGGCCTCCAGTAAAGGATAGTTATCTACATCCCTGGAGACTTCCCCCCCAATGCTGCCTCCCCAGTAAGTAGTTAATCTAACATACCTCACCCCATGGAGACTTCCAATGCTGCCTCCAGTAAGTAGTTTTAAACTGTGACCTGGGATGACTCCAAATGCTCGCCTCCAGAGAGTCAATTTATCTGTGGACCTGGAGAACTTCAATGCTGCCTCCAGTAAGTAGTTAACTGTGGTTCCTGGAAGACTTCAATGCTGCCTCCAGTTAAGTAGTTAACTGTGTTCCTGGGAGACTTCAATGCTGCCGCCAGTAAGGTAGTTAAAACTGTGTTCCTGGAGACTTCAAATGCATGCACCTCCAGTACAAAGCAGTTAACTGTGAACCTGGAGACTCCAATGCTGCCTCCAGTAAGTAGTTTATCGTACATCCCACTGGGAGACCTTCAATGCTGCCTCCCCAGTAAGAATTAGTTATCTACCATCCCACCGCCAGAACTTTACAATGCTGCCTTCCAGTAAGTGTAGTTATCTGTGGACCTGGAAGACTCCAATGCTGCCTCCCCAGTAAGTAGTTATCTCGTGACCTGGAGACACCAATGCTGTCTCCAGTAAGTAGTTATTTCTGTGTTCCTGGAGGGACTTCAATGCTGCCTTCCAGTAAGTTGTTGATTCGTGTTCCTGGAGGACTCCAATGCTGCCTCCAGTACAAGTAGGTTTATCTGTGTTCCTGGAGACTTCCAATGCTGCCATCCAGTAAGTAGTTGATCTGGTCGGTTCCTGGGAGACTCCAATGCTGCCTCCAGTAAGTAGTTAATCTGTGGTTCATGGAGACCTTCAAATGCTTGCCTCCAGTAAGTAGTTATCTGTCGGGTTCCTGGAGACTTTCACCAATGCTGCCTGCAGTTAAGTAGTTAACTGTGACCTGGAGGACTCCAATGCTGACCTCCAGTAAGGTAGTTATTTCTTACATCCACTGGAGACTTCAATGCTGCCTTCCAGTAAAGGAGCTTATCTACATCCCTGGAGGTTCAATGATGCCTCCAGTAAGTAGTTAACTGTGTTCCTGAGACCTTCCAAGGCTGCCCAAGTAAGTAGGGTTAACTTTGTCTTGGAGACTTCAATTCTTGCCCAGTAAAGTAGTTAACTGTGTCGGGAGACTTCAATGCTGCTCAAGCAAGTGTTAACTGTGACCTGGAAGACTTCAAATGCTGCCTCAGTAAGTAGTTATCTACATTCCCTGAGGAGACTTCAATGCTGCCACAGTAAGTAGTTATCGGTGGTTCCTGGGAGACTCCAATAGCTGCTCCCAGTAAGTAGTTATCTGTTGTTCCTTTGGAGACTTCAATGCTGCCGCAGTAAGTAGTTAAAACCTGTGACCTGGAGGACTCCAACTGCTGCCCTCCAGTATAAGTAGTTATCTGTGTTCCTGGAGACTTCAATGCTGCCTCCAGTAAGTTAGTTATCTGTGACCTGGAGACTCCAATGCTGCCTCCCCAGTAAGTAGTTATCTGTGACCTGGAGGACGCCAATGCTGCCATCAAGTATATGTTATCTACATCCCTGGAGACTTCAATGCTGTCTCCAGTAAGTAGTTATATGTGACCTGGAGACTCCAATGCTGCCTCGAGCAAGTAGTTATCTACATCCCTGGAGACTTCAAGCTGCCTCCAGTAAGTAGTTATCTGTGACCAGGAGACTTCAATGCTGCCTCTAGTAAATAGTTATCTACATCCCTGGAGACTTCAATGCTTCCTCCAGTAAAGTAGTTTATCTGTGACTTGGAGACTCCAATGCTGCCTCAGTAAGTAGTTATTTCCGTGACCTGGAGACTCCAATGCTCCCACCTCCAGTAAGTAGTTATCATTGAGGCTGGAGACTCCAATGCTGCCTCCGTAAGTAGTTATCTGTGACCTTGAGACTCCAATGCTGCCTCCAGTAAGTAGTTATCTGTGTTCCTGGAGACTTCAATGCTGCCTCCACTAAGTAGTTATCTGTGTTCCTGGAGACTTCAATGCTGCCTCCTGTAAGTAGTTATCTGTGACCTGGAGACTCTAATGCTGCCTCCAGTAAGTAGTTATCTGTGACCTGGAGACTCCAATGTTGCCTCCAGTATGTAGTTATCTACATCCCAGGAGACCCCAATGCTTCCTCTAGTAAGTAGTTATCTGTGACCTGGAGACTTCAATGCTGTCTCCAGTAAGTAGTTATCTGTGTTCTTAGAGACTTCAATGCTGCCTCCACTAAGTAGTTATCTGTGACCTGGAGACTTCAATGCTGCCTCCAGTAAGTAGTTATCTGTGACCTGGAGACTCCAATGCTGCCTCCAGTAAGTAGTTATCTGTGTTCCTGGAGACTTCAGTGTGGCCTCTAGTAAGTAGTTATCTGTGACCTGGAGACTCCAATTCTGCCTCCAGTAAGTAGTTATCTGTGACCTGGAGACTCCAATGCTGCCTCCAGTAAGTAGTTATCTGTGTTCCTGGAGACTTCAATGCTGCCTCTATTAAATAGTTACCTACATCCCTGGAGACTTAGCAATGCTGCCTCCAGTAAGTAGTTATCTGTGACTGAACTCCAATGCTGCCTCCAGTAAATAAGTTCTACCATCCCTGGAGATTTCAATGAGCTGTCTCCAGTAAGTATTAACTGTTGACCTGGGATCATGCTGCCTCGAGCAAGGTAGTTATCTACATCCCTGGAGACTTCAAGCTGCTCCATGTAAGTAGTTAATCTGTGACCTGGAGACCTCCAACTGTGCGTGGAGCTCCACAGTAAATAGTTATCGACATCCTGGAGATCTGGAGACTTCAATGCTGCCTCCAGTAAGTAGTTATCTGTGACATTGGAGACTCCAACGCTTGCCTCGAGCCAAGGAGTAATCTACATCCCTTTGGAGATTCAAGCTGCCGCCAGTAAGTTACCGGTTATCTGTGACCTGGAGACTTCAATGCTGACCTCCTTAGTAACATAAGTTATCTACATCCCTGGAGAATTCAATGTTCCTCAGTTAAGATTTATTCCTGTGACTTGGAGGTACTTCCAATCTGCCTCCAGTAAGTAGTTTTACTCTGTGACCTGGTAGACTTTCCAATGCTGCCCTCCAGTTTAAGTAGTTGATCTAGTGAGCCCTTGGAGATTTTCCCAATGCTGCCTCCAGTAAAAGTAGTTATCTGTTTGACTTGAGACCAATATTGCCTCAGTAAGTAAAGTTATTAAAAATGAGTTCATGGAAGACTTCAATGATACCTCAGTAAGAAACTTTATATTATTTTATTCCTGGAGAACTTCAATGCTGATCCAGTAAAGTATTTAATTTCCTGTGTTTTTATTGGAAGGACTTCAATGCTGAAAAATAATTTAACGTAAGTGATCCTATAAATTCTCTAAAGGAGAATTTCAATGGATGATCCCAGTAAGTTAAGTTAATCTACATCCTTGGTAGACGTACAATGCTTCTTTTCCAGTAAGTAGTTTTTCTTACATCCCTGGAGACCTCCAATGCTGCTTCCAGTAAGTAGTTTTCTACATTCCTGGAGACTTCAATGATGCCTGCACTAAATAGTTATCTACATCCCTGGAGACTTGAATGCTGCTTCCAGTAAGTAGTTATCTACATCCCTGGAGACTTCAATGCTGCCTCCAGTAAGTAGGTATCCATATTCCTGGAGACTTCAATACTGCCTCCAGTAAGTAGTTATCTGTGTTCATGAAGACTTTAATTCTGCCTCCAGTAAGTAGTTATCTACATTCATGGAGACTTCAATGCTTCTCTCCAGTAAGTAGTTATCCATATTCATGGAACCTTCAATGCTGCCTCCAGTAAATAGGTATCCATATTCCTGGAGATGTCAATGCTGTCTCCAGTAAGTAGTTATCCATATTCCTGGAGACTTCAGTGCTTCTCTCCTGTAAGTAGTTATTTACATTAATGGAGATTTCAATGCTTCTCTCCTGTAGGTAGATATATACATTCATGGAGTCTTCAATGCTGTCTCCAGTAAGTAGTTATCCATATTCCTGGAGACTACAATGCTTCTCTCCAGTAAGTAGTTATCCATATTTCTCGAGACTTCAATGTTTCTCTCCTATAAGTAGTTGTCTACATTAATGGAGACCTCAATACCACTCTCCAATAAGTATTTTTGCATATTTTTCGAGACTTCAATGCTTCTCTCCAGTAAGTAGTTGTCCATATTCCTGGAGACTTCAATCCTTCTCTCCTGTAGGTAGTTATCCATATTCCTGGAGACTTCAACGCCTCTTTCCTGTACATAGTGATGTATACTCCTCAAGACCTCAATGCTTCTCTACAGTAAGTGGTTATCCATATTCATGGAGACTTTAATGCTGCCACCTGTAAGTAGTTATCTGCGTTTCTGGAGACTTCAGTGGTTCTCTCCAGAAAGAAGTGATGTATATTCCTCAAGACTTCAATGCTTCTCTCCAGTAAGTAGTTATCTATATTCATGGAGACTTCAATGCTACTCCCTAGTAAGTAATTATCGATATTCCTGCATATCTTCCTCTTTCCATTGATGCATTGTTTTGTAAACTGGCCCACCTCAAACTTTACCCAGCTTGATTAGCTCCATATTGATATATTTACCTATCTAATAAGGGTTAAGTAGTTGTCCATATTACTGGAGACTTCAATGCTGCTTGCTCTTCAGTAAGTAGTTATCTATATACCTCGAGACTTCAATGCAGAACAGTGTTTAGTCTCCTATTAAAACACATCAAATATATTGTGGCTTCAGATTAAATCAAGGACATAGAAAAACTAGACTAAGTTAATAAGTCATTCAATGAATGTCCTAAATTTTCGAGGGCTGCACACCCATAAACTGCTTGAGTCCAGTTTCAAAGTCACCTCTACATCAAGCTCTCATAGCAATAGGACGAGGCACTAATTTGCAATAGGACAAGGCACTAATTTGCTAAGACAGCAATTTTGATCACACCACCTCAAAGAAAGATGCGTTAGCATTCCTAAGCTCATCACTTAAACACTCTGTCTCCAGGGAAGTTAAATGATGATTCTCCACATTCTAAGAAATGTCATAGCATATCACATCATATATTATTAATCATATTATCTTAGCAAAACCCCTCTTTTATGTAACTTATATATTGCTACTTTCAAAATGCATATATCCCCTCTTTGACTGTATAAAATGTTTGAACTGCATTTTGCAACATTTTTTCAGATTCCTAGATAGCTTAGAGTTAGGATGTTTTAAATGTATGTTCAGATTTTGCATAACATATTATAAAAAGAATATATATAACGTAGAATGTAGAAAGAGAGAATATCTTTGTCCGTTCAAAGCTAGAGATGTTTTTCAAAATCTGTCAACACGTTTGATAAGCGAGCTCGAATCTTCAATTTGTTTTGGGATTCTGTCATCAAGTAAGATAAAGGGCTTCTGCTTCGGTCGATCGAATCGAGTCTTCGCGTTGTTATCAAAACATGTCAGTCTTAATTATCACTCAACCTCCATTTCGATCGGGTACGTGTCTGTTGAGCAGAATCGTTTTGAATGCATATGTATTTGATCAAAGCCATGTGCACATTACAAATTTTGTATGTAAAGTTCGTGTAAGATTTCGAAGCTTCTAGAAAGAATTGTGTCTCAAACGTTTTGTGACATCTCTCCAGTCCAGCTTCCGTAAGGGAGAAGTTTTTCATTAGATTTTAGATACTCGAACCATTCACATCTCTCTCTCTGTCTCTGTCTCTCCCTCCATCTCTCTCCATCGCATAGCATTTTTGAATTTAAAGTAACATAACGATTTCGTACTTATTGAATGGTCACCCGTAACTTGAGAATTTCATATTTGATATTTCTTAGAGTTTATTTAGTGTTATTTAGTGATTTTTTGTGGAATCTGAACAAACATTGTTGAGTAACGGCGCCTGGTTTTGTGAAAGTATGAAACAAGCTGCAGCAAAAGAAGGAAAGAAGTTGGTATACCAAAAAGGTAAAGTGTGTTATATTTTTATTAGTTGCAACTAATAACTGATAGGAACAGTGGTTAGGTAACAACTAATAACTGATAGGAACAGTGGTTTGGTAAAAACTAAAAAACTGATGTTTACAGTGGTTTGAGAGAAACTATTTAAGTTTTTACACATTGCAAATTTTTGTGTTTTGTGTTTGTTTCATTTTTGTGCATTTGTTCATTTTCTTATTGAAGTGTGCCTTTTTATTTTTTTTCATTTGTATTCACAATTTAACTGACTTAGTTATTTTCATTGCTTAATCATTGCACAATTAATTAAATTTAACACTTGTGAATTAATTTGCATTTACTTAGAATTCTTTTCAAGTTTTATTATTGTTTAGCACTTGTGAATTAATTTCCGATTTTCAATTATTGCCTAACACTTTTGAATTTCAATTGAATTAATTTTCTTGAATTTTGTGATAAATTCATTTTGATTTAATTTTACTTAATTGATTCAATAATTAATTAAACTTTACTCTGTTTTCCTTTATTAACTTGAAGTGACTTAGAACCAGGGAAGTACTTAGACTTCTGAAATCAAGGAAATACTTAGACTTTTAAAGTTGTTGATGGAGTGATGCCCTTTGATTAATTTAATCACTTGCAAGATTACCTCACACCTGTTTTGATGAACTTAGTCTGATTATCTGCAACACTGGTAAGTTGTTAAGGGATCACTGTTGCCTTTTGAGTATTCAGTCGTTTAGTACCTGTGATGAGGGTTCAGGTGTCTGGCTTTTATGAGGTATCAATTAATGAATGGTAAGTGTAGTAACCACATATTTGGCACTTCGTCACAATATATATATATTCGGAATTTAGAATTTCTTGAAACAGGGTTTTTACTTCTTGTACGTCTTCTGGGGGATTCATATAGAGTCATCACTGGAGTGGCGACCTCCATGACGAACATGTGTCCTTGCAAAGTCTCGGTCCGGCTCATAGTACTATTATTTTATTACTATTAATATTTTTATTATTGTTATTTTTTTACCATTTTTACTATTGTTATTATCATCTTATTATTACTATTAATATTGTTATTTTTCTATTATAATTAACGTAGTTCACTATTAAACCATTTGACATTTTCTTTAACTATTATTTATCTTGTTTGTTTATTTGTTTGATTGGTGTTTTATGTTGCATGGAACCAGTGGTTATTCAGCAACGGGACCAACGGCTTTACGTGACTTCCGAACCACGTTGAGAATGAACCTTTATCAACAGAAATACACATCTCCAACCCTTCAGTGGAATGCCCACGAATCGAACTCGCGGCCACCGAGGTTATTTGCCTTGTTATTTCCGGACATTTATCATTGTAGCTTGACGTCAATATACTTTTGCCATAGACTGCAAAACAGTTGATACATATCTGGTCGCCTGTCAAGTATTCCTCAAATTACACCTGCACTCTTGGCTTTTTTTTCTCCCTCTCAGATATTATTTATGCTCTCAACAATAAATTCATCTGCTTTAAAGTTGGTTTTCTTTCTGTAAGTGGTAGAGTTTTCAGTGCAAAGCCTTTCCAGATATTTATACTAAATGTAACTAGCTTGTGTGTTAGAGATATCAGGCTGAATATTCAGGCTCAACTTGTCTGGCACTCACTCACAATCCGGTCGTTTTTGTTTTGTATCACTTGTAGGTCAATGGTATGGTCCAATGATGACGTTGCGTCGGTTTCTTCACAACATTTACAAGGCCGTGGCTTTCAAGTAACTCTTTAAATTCTTTGACAATTGTCATCGTTATCATCTAAATGTAGGATGAAGTCGCAACAAATCAGTGTATTTTTGTTCTCAGCTAACAAGTCGTGGAAGTCGCTGAATTTGCCTAGGAACGATCTCTACTTCTGCTCGGTGGTTTGTAAACTGTTATGATGTGTATGGTTGTTTATGTGTGTAATTTTGGTGTTGATGTATTCAAATGTAGCGAACACATTTTGATTCATTATAGATACTTTGTATACCTTTTTTCTTACAAAGATTCCCACTCCAACACCATTTTTGTTTTCTCGGTTCATTGTAAGACGCTGGCGTCATTTCGTCTACTTTAGGATAATCACTTACATTATTACTTAGTCAAGACTCCGTTAGCATGTACATATCTAGATTGTGATCATTTATAAGCTATTTAATAGTGTTGGTTTTATTTCCTACGAACTGTATGTTCATTAAATTGCACTGAAGATCATTAGTCAAAGCCATGATCCGTATTATTTATTACCTTCACCCGACACATGTTGTTTATATATATAGGTAATATGCACTAATTGCCATCATGTGTTTTATGTTTTATGGCCTTTCTTCACAAATTTTACACTATAGTACCTTCATTTGATTTATGATTGTCCCCACATTTAGGGCAAACTTGGTCATTTTTGCAATTTGTTTCGCTATGACCAAATTATTGACATTTATGTCATTGATAGGAAATGTAACATTCGCACACACTGCAATGGCTATACCTAAAGTGCTATTAATCCTGATACAGTGTCACATAACTTATCACCTCTATCATAGACGGACTTTCGTATTTGTGGTGTGCATTTCATGATATAGTGCCTGTATTTGTCATCTTTGGCTTTCATTTCCTTTGCAATTTTCAGGTCGTCATTTTCAGAAATGAGAGTAGTAGCTATTACCTATCCATGATTTTTCTTTACCATGTTATTGACAATGTTATCTTCGTCCTTCGGGTCATATACTACTTTTATTTTGGGTTTAAGTTTACCCCTCTCATTTATTGATATACTGCTGATTTTCTGAATCTCCTGTTTTGCCTTTTCCGAGTTTTCCTATCAGGAATTCTTACAAATAATTGCCCATCTCTCGACGTTTCAACATATCAAACTGGCTCCGTTATGTTGCTCATAATTTGCATCTTCTTTAGCTGTTGGGCTCTATTCGTTTGTAAATTTGATCAAAAGCACTTTTTCTTTTTGTCTTTAGTGATTCTGCATAAGTTCTGTCCGTTTTGTCATAATCTTTACGTCTTCATCAAAACTGTCAATTTTTTAAAATTTCATCTATGTTGATCATTACGTCGCTAGTTCTCTGAACCAAATCCTGAATCAACTGCTAATATCTGTGTTTGTTTTTATTTCTTCAAGTTCATCTTCAACGTTTTTATTTTTTATTTTTTTTTTATTTTTGCCTCCTGTAATTGTTACAGATGTACAATATGTTGTCACTGCAAAGTATGGGTCTGTAGCTTTCATCAATTCCTGAACATTTGTAGTGGAACTGTGTATCAACATTCCACAGCAAGTTCCTTCGTCATCAACATCAGAGCAATCAATGTCTGCAAGTTGCCGACTCTCTCGGTTTGGGGTGACTTGTCTTCCTCCAGTATTTTCTTTACTGTTGCATCTTTACATGTTGCTCTGATAATTACTTGATAAAGTTCATGTGATAGTTTGAGCTTTCTACTTCTTGTTTTAAATTCAACGAAACTTGTTTTGATTTTCCTTTCATTTTCTCGTATTCACTTTGAACATCGTGCTAGCCATGCACTTTACACAGAGCACTTCCCAAACACGTCCTTTCCGCACGATCTCTACAGCTTCACCTTCAGGCTTAACCGTTCCATTTTGCACCTGCTGTCTCCCTTGACATTTCACTTCTCAGCCTCGAAAACCATCATTAACTTATCCCTGCACGGTGTCCAACAATATTTGAACTTACAACAGTTCAGTAACTGAACACCCAATATCAACCTGTGCCATAGTAATACTGCCGTTCACCTCAACATCAATAATTCGTAGTAGTGAATGCACCTTTAGTCCTCTAGTTGGGTGACCGACACTCGTTTCTCTAATTGCACCGTAATGCTATATGTGATGGTTTGCGCGACATTTATAACAATATCTCTACGCCCTTTGGTACAAAATTTCTCATGCTTGACATTGGCCTAGCCAAAAGGTCTTACTGCTACAGCTACAGCCTCACCCTTACTGGCTGTTAGCACTCTTGCCCTTGATATCACTCAGTCATATCAAGAACGCCATCAGTCTGTTCAATTCACAAGATATTATATCAGGAAAACCATTAACAAACGATAAAACAACCAACATTAACAAGCTAGTAGTAGTACCTGAGAAACCAGCTCATTAGCATATACGTCTACGCGTTCACCAGTCCACCTCTTTTGATAATTTAGCACAAGCTATGAACGCACAAACAGTGAACGCCGTTAACAGCTTTCGTTCAGCAACATCACTATCTGACTGCTCTGTATCAGTTAACTATAAGTGTACAATGTCAATGCGTCGTCCTCTAAGTATAAAGGCAGAAAACTTGCTACATCCGAAATTTTCTGCAGCATGGCTACCAATTAAACTTTCTTCTATCATGCTACTGCATCCCCCTCATCAGTAAAGTGTTTCAACATTTCACTTTTCACCTTGGACGCCATAATAATGCCTAGATAGCTTGTAAACTCTTACCTTAAAACGATGGAAGACAACTATCTTACAATTAATTAGAGAAGCCACAGCATACCATGAGAGCGCGCTCTAACCTACCTAAACCCCCGATTCCCCGAGCACAATTTCGACAGACACTCCCCCCCCTAACTGTCTAGGGTTGCCAGAATGCCAGAAAGATATAGCTGCCAATACTTAATTCTTAAATCTACCACATACATGAAGATAGAAAATGAATTTTCAATACCCACTGGGTATTCGCTGTTTTGTTCCACTCGCTAAAAGTTTTACAAGAGTAAAAATCTCGTTTAATAACCATAGTCTCGATTACATTTGTCATGAAAAGAAAATTCAAGTTACAGATATCACGACACTTGTAGCTGCATTCTCTCTTCTACTGTAATATAATTATAAAGTATTTGAAAGTCTTGACAAACATTCAGAGTAAACTGGTACGTGGTTTACAGAGTGGGTGTCACGTTCACTCTATAACAAAGACTTAAACGATTATTATGTTCCAAGATAATGTCCAATTCACGATCCTAAGTATTAAAAATACTAAACAGTTAATTGTACTCTCAAAGTTTTCTTGTTGTCGCATTTACAGTCGAGTCTACTAGAGAGTAGAGAGCCAGCCGGCCATTGTTGTAAAAATTTCCCCCTTTATTGACAGATAAATTTATCACTAAATTCAGATATTTTGCCCCAATTATCCTTGTAGTGATATACTGGACTCAGGAGTGAATACTGGTATCATTCCAAAGACCTTATCAATCAGACAGAATTCTTCACCTTGGTGGTCGGTTTTCCAAACGAATACAAAAGTCATTATTACCACCGTTATAAGGCGATACTTTCGCATTTGTTTAATAAACTTCTGTATTATTAGTTCCTCCCTCTTGCTAAGAGGATAACTGATATAAATGGAGAATTTGTAATTTTTCCCTAGGGTACGCAACGCCCCACAGGTTGAGAACCAATTAAACCCTATAACGTTTTAGGGATGGCTGCCTGCTTTCATATCGCAAATGAACGCATTCTTAGTGAATTCCAAATTCCTGCTTTTAAACCTCTGACCACGGGGTTGAAGGATATACTTAAGGTAAACAGTGGCCTCCAGTTATGTTGTCTGGTTTTCTATATGTAGGCGTTTTATTAATAAGTTTATTTTGAAATTTCAAAAATGCTAGTTTGGTGTAGATAACACAATCGCCGTTGCTAAGGACTGTCACCCTGAATATGGATTTAAATGAGATTTAGTTTATAAACCGAAATGTTACTTTTATTTCGCACATAACTGAAAACTATTCATATTTTCATCATAATGTTGGAGTAAAATTCTCCACCGTCATTCTTGGTTCCTTTATATTTGTGAGGTTATGTTTTATGTAATTTTACTAGGAAAAAAATAGATGGAAATGTACGAAATGCCCTCCCTTCAACAGAATTTATTTACTGAACCTGTAGCAAAGTGAGGTAAAACTCGTAGCAAGGTAAAGCCCTATCTTCAACAAATGCACATATAGATGTTAGGTAGATACCTAACCTAGGCACTGGCCACAATCCACAGACACCCCCATCCCTCTAATCCTAAAAACGGAAGAAAACTATCAGTCAACAAGATCACGATCATTGTTAATAACAAGTGTGACAGATATGAAAGTTGTCAGCATTAAATAGCACAGTTAATATAAGGATCTCCCAAAATATGAAAATAAGCATTGATGAAGGATTATAGATACAAGCTTATTTTCGCTTATTGAGGGAGTAAGCCTACAAACTACTTTGCCGTTGTTGTTCTTGTTGGGGGTAGGAAAGGCCAATGTTAAATACCTAAAAAGGTCTGAAAAAGATGTTTCGCATCGAGTTAAAAATACAGGAATTCTTGGAAAGGATATTTATGGTTTATTAGAATGAAAATGTAAAAAATAATGCGCATGTTAAACAGTACAGAACAATTATTATTTCGAATAAAATATAGCATATTTTATTTAGTTTAATTTTCGTTGGTGAAACAACTCGCTATTTAACCATAGATTTTACCACGCGGTCCGAGTAAGCTAAAGGTCGGATTGCGCCTTGTTAAGGCTTGATGAAAGTGCAGCAAGAAAAAAAAAAAAAAAAAAAAAAAACAAGAGGGGAGGGGGGGGGGGGCGTTGGGTGTGGGGCAACTTCAAGTGTTGTCCGGTGTACCACCAAGCAGAACGAGACTTACCTCGAAGAATACCGCCTTGCGCTGGTTTGTTCGGCTGAGAACGAATTATGTTCAACAACGCATCCCTCAGTCACCAATATTGATTTAATCTTGAATGGCGGTTTCCTTGAGCGTAGACAACACAGGATCCCATGTCCAGCCCATCCATAAAGAAGGGATGATGAACACACGTGAAATTTCACACGAATCTCATGTTCAAAAAATTGTAAATCAGCTTACGACTTCATGCAGCACTGAACGTGAGATTAGCGTTAGAATAAGCCTCAGTGTCTTACGCTCGCCGTGAAGGCGGTGAAGAGAGAACGGTATGTGCCCCGTCTGGGGCTCCGGGCTAAGGTTAACCCTCGCTCAGGTAAACAGTAGTTAGAAGTGAAGGTGGCGATGAAACACGCAACTATAACACTAAAGGCAATTACGCTCGAAAAAGGTCTATACAAGGAATCTCGAACTACTTAAACACACAGCAAGGCATAATCAAGAAATTTGATAATAAGATTCTTTAATCTTAGCGCGTATATAAGAAATCAAGGAAACTGGAATTCTAACAGCTGAAAAAGAAAACTAAAACTATTCTTTTGTACTGAACTTTCTAACGTATGAGCTTATTTCTATTATAACGTTTCTTTCCATTATTAAGGATATGAGGATACAGAACGCAGATCATTTGACTCTTGCTATGAACTTTCCAACTCAGTAGAATTCATGTTAGTTGGGTGATGAGGGACCAAGCCTAATAAAACTTTCTACAGCATTCGATCAAATTTTTCTAGAGAAGCAGTCATTGTTTCTAGATTTCCTATGTCTACAGAGATGATGATCTAAAAAGGGCTGGACTAACTTTATAACAAAAGAGGAAAATGAGATATCCTTAATTAATCACGAGATGCGATTTCGTATGTTAGTGAGAAGTGAATGGTGTAACATAATATGGGTGGTGAAAATGTTTATGGAAGTTATTGTTGAGGGCACGAGGAGAACAATTCAAGAGGTTGAAGTACTAGAAAGACACCAGGAGTTCATGTTGTGACAAATGAGATGAAGTTTCATGGTGAAATTGTGACCGTGTAGCTAACCAGGGTGTATGAGGCATTTCTGAATGAGTGAGAAGTGTAGAAAGTATGTCACATTTTTTTTTTAATTATTTGAGAATTTGAAAATAAAGGGAAAAAGGCGCATGTGGCATACCAGGACCTAGAGAAAGTTAATGTACGAATTAATGGAGAGGCAATGTGGTGGGTGCAGAGTGAAGTTTTTATGAGGGAGATGATGCATGTGTTATAGTTTACAGAAATGAGAAAAACTGCTTTGATGTAAAAGTGGGCCTGAGGCAAGGATGTGTTACACCTCCAAGGCTAATTATGTCTTGATGGATGGAGTGATATGAAAGGGTGCTAGATGTAGGTAGAATGACTGGTGGGTGATAGTCAACAGAAACTACAGAGTAGTGAGAGTGTTTGATATTGTTCACGGAAGTCTGCGAGTTAATGTGAGCAAGACGCGAGTTGGGCAAAGAGGGCAAATGGAAATAAGGATGACAGAGCATTGGACTTTAATACAAACAAGGAAGAACGGAAGGAGTAGAATTATACAGGTATTTTTCAGGGAATATTTTAGATACTGATAGGATGAGAGATGAGATGGGTCACATAGAAGGTGCAGCGAGGAAGGTAGCAGGATGTTTGAATTAAACTGAGAGAACCCCTGAAGTGACTGTGGTTGGCGTGAATGTAGGAATCCTGAACCAGATCTCTATGGAAGTGAAGTGTTGATTTTGAATGCAAAATTGAAGGAAAAGAGAGGAAGTTGGTGAGATGTATTGTTAACGTGGCTTATGCAGCCCAAGAAAAATGGACTTGTTGAGAAATAATTAGCTACACAGTGGCAGTGAAAGGGTAAGTGTGGGTGAAAGGATAAAACAGATTGGTCATGTGGTAAAAATGGTTAGTGAAAAGTTATAGAGTTTGTATAAGTAGGAAGGAGGGGTAGATGCTGTGAAAAAGGCATTAGGTAAGAGGGCCCTCAATATCCAGGAATGAATGTTGCAGTATGAGAAAGGGAAATATAGAGATGAATGGTGCAGTGTTTGTGTAAGGGAATCAACATACTTCTGATGAACCCTATGCATAAAGATATCAGACAGCTATGTTATGGAGGTATTCTGTATAGGGTGCTCATCCTTACTTCAGCCCTTCTAGTGTGGATGTAGTAGAGAATGTAGTGTTTCGATTTGTTGGGAGCCAAGCTCTGTTAAGGAAAACTGTTGAATGATGAAAAATCTAATAAACAGCGGAGGAGGGAAGTGAAGGAGACCTACAAGATCCTCCATAGATGGCATGTCAAAGATATTTGAAGGAGGTGCCATAATATTTATGAAGTGCGCGATTGAGGTGAATGGTAGACTGTGTGGGAAAGCTCAGTATGCTTTCTCTGGAGCCAATCTCTTAAACAGCAGATGACTTAATGTTAAAAAATGACAATACGGGGATCAACCATCAACTTTCCCATGGTAAAGTTCAGTAATGTCAATGCCACCAAATCATCATTTCCCTGTAGAATTTTTAATAACAAAGTTATTGAATAACTTTGTTTATTATTTATAGTTCAGTATATTATCAATACATGAAAACTTTCAAGTTAGTCATATTGCATTTCGACAGTTGAACTATGCGCCAGCATTTAACTGGGAAGGTATTACATGTACCACGCTATGAAAGTATAAACTGGATATAGAAATCAAAATTTGTTTATTAAAAGATTTATGTATAAACAATTCAACTAATTTACAAAACAAAATGAAGGTAGTGACTGTACATAATAAATATCAGTGCTAATAATCATAATAGTAGTCGGGATCAGGTTGGCGCACTTGTCCCCTTTGCTGAGATGACCCCGGCCTGCCAGATCCGCTTTGACCCAATCGTCTAATTGGTGATCGAGATAAACCTGGTCTACTTCTCTTAGGTTCAGCAGCCTCTGTATTAGAGCTCTCAGCTACGGGAGCTGCGTCAGTCTCAGAAGGCTCGTCTACTGCAACCTCTTCTTCCTCGGTAGTGACAGGGCCTGGCCTATTTCTAGGGAATTGTGGTCTCAGACGTGATGGTCGTGGCCTGTCTGATTCAGGTGTTTCCTGGATAGGAAGAGGTTCCAAAGGCACCGCACCTTCAATAGGTTCCTTGCGACTGCTGAGTGGGTTCTTCCTAACATTGACCCTTCCTGGGCGAGTGACTCGACCTCTCGATTCTTCTCCAGTTGGCTCTTCTGCTTCAGTGGTTGTCGTTGCTTCTGTTGTTGTTGTTGTAGGTGACGATCGATTTTGTGGTCTTCTTTGAGAGCCACCAGTCCTGGTACGTTGACCAGGTCTTGCAGAACGTTTTGGAGCTTCTGTTGTTGTTGTTGTTGTCGGTTCATCAGCATAGTCATAATAGTATTCATAATATTCATCTTCTGGAGCAGATTCAGTTGTAGTAGTAGTTGTTGTTGTTTTCTTGGGAGGTCGAGATCCGGGACGTGGCTTACGACCAGGACGTCTTCTTCTTGGTCCTTCTGAAGGACTGTCAGCTGGAACATCTTCCAATTCTTGTTGGTTTGGCGCCGATGCCTGTTGCAAGCGGGATGAACGAGGGCCTTGAGAGGGAAGTTCAGCATCCAAAGGGACAGGACGATTTATCCTTGGACGTTTGCGATCTTTAACACTGAAAACATTCCCAGCTCTCTCAGACTGCCTCGCCCCTCCTTGACCTCCTGGTCTTCTCTGAGAGCTGAGAGGACGCCTTGGTCTTTGAGTAGTAGTGGTGGTGGTGGTGGTTGACTTGCCATCTGCATAGTCATTGTAGTAATCGTCATAATATTGATCGTAATACTCGTCATAGTATTCGTCATAGTAGACGGGGGCAGGAGTTGTAGTGGTGCGTCTATTACCTGGACGTCGCCTATTTCCACCAAAAGGACGAGGTCGTTTAGGTCTGATTGCTCCAGGGCCGCCCAAAGGCCTCGGGGGAGGCCTCGGTCTCTCCACATAAATGACTTGAGGTGGAGCATGTGTCGTTGTGGTGGTCGTCGTCGTTTCGTACAATTCATCATTTCTGCAATGTAAGAAAAACAGATCATTCTTCGTCCTCGTGGTTTCAAAATAAATTGATAGACTTTTAATTACACATGAACCAACTGCAATTGTCTACAACTTTTGTAAAATGATATTTATGCGCAAATATACAGAAAACAAAAATATGAATCCAAAGTATTATATCATTTTCCTCTTTTCTGGCGAGGGCCAGCCAGAATTTGCCATTTCTCTTATCCTGGAACTCAAGTTAGAAAAGAAATGCATTTTGTCCAGGAACTGTAAAAATTATTATCGTTAATCCAGTCCATGATATCCTGCAGATTAGTGTATTGATTATATGGCATAAAAATGTCACGTTCCTCCCTTTTAGTGGGGTTAAACTGAAGTCTCACCTGTCATAATGCAAGGCTGAGTTTTTACAGTCTACTTCGCTTACGTAATGGCAGATGAAATTCTTTTGATCGAAGACGGTGTAATTAGCACACAAAAAGTCATACCGTTGTCCGAAGAGGCAGTTGTGATACACCTGCAAAATTGTTCATAGGATTAGAAAGCTAAACTTAGATATTAGGTTTAATGTCCATCAACATCAGGAAATGTAGCACAGATACAAGAAAACTTGAATTTGGATAACATCTGCCAACTGATTAGTATGTACACACAAGTTATAGGAAATTTCGATGTTAAATTTTTCAGTCATATAAAGTGAATGCATATTTTTCACTTCGCCGGACTTTCTTAAAATGACTAGTCAATGCGTTAAGAGAAAAACCACTGTATAAAGGCAAGTTTAAGTGAACAGATACGAAAACACTAAGCTCCTCTTCAACTGCATCAGTCTGGAGGCCTTCCTTGGGTATCTGCATTTCTTGAGGCGTCCCCTTGTTGCTGTATAAGTAACCGAGTCGTTGAATTCAATTCATGCGTCTACGTAATTCCCAGCACAGATTGTGCCCTTGTACCCAAGTCTCCATCGGGGAGATTGAAAGAGATCGCTCGGTCAGATTAGCTGAGCATCAAATATGCATGTAAGACCGATGCTAGGAGCTGTGCCGTCGCTAGCCATGTCTTAATTTAAGACATCAAATTTCTTTTGACAACGAAAGTTACTCGCAAGAAGCAAAATACAAATACAAATAAAAAAATAGTCTAGGGGGCAATCATGAGGCAGTTGGATCTTTTCAAGGAAACATGGCCTTCACTTCTGAAACGTTTTTCACAGATCGCTTCTATGCCTAGATGCTGTGCAATGAGATATCTTAGAGGAAATGGCTCCCTCGGCAAGCAAGTAGGCGCCTTCTAGAAATGAAGAAACTTAAGGAAGACCCCCAGACAGTTTTCATTTTGAATGCTCTCAATTTTTCTGTTTTTATTTTTTGTTTTTACTTTTTATTTCTTTGTAAACGATTTGCAATTAATTTTCAGTAGAGCTGGAGAGGACCTTCGTGAAGGCCGAAAGTTATTTTATATTTATACACGAAACTTGGTTTTATACAGTGGATTTTTTATAACCATTCAAGACAAACACGAAGAATGTGTTTTTATTACTGGATAAAGCCTATACTTTAATTTCCAAGATCCTACCACTGATATACCTACTACCATGAGTAATTAATCATAGATCAAAACAGCTCTATTTTCCTTCAGTTTTAATTCTTATTCTATTATCTTTTGAAGAAAAGATTTAGGTTGCAATGATTTCATCACACAGATGAGATACAAATGTATGCTTGAATAGAAATATGGCTCTGCAAGGCCATATATTGAAAAAGTTTGCCTGTGCACAGAATGCTGGATTAAGTCCGCTTTGACTGTCGATTCTCACCTGACACTTATGAGGGACAGAGGCGTAAAACCCATCATGGCGGTTGTCGCAGGAGAAATTAAATGACGGGAGTAGGAGGTCCTCTGGAAGTCTGGCATAGAAAGGATAATCGCTCAGGTCATATCCCCTCAGCTCATGAGGCAAATTGGGGTCGTGAATGTAGTCGATCTGAGGGTTGCCTGTCAGTGGGGCCTTGGTGGAGGTGTCGGTGGTGTTGGTCTCCGCTGGAGCGTTTTTGGGATCCTCAGGAGCACTGGTGGTCGAACTCTCCTGACCTGTTGCCCTCCCCACTAATGCCAGTCCTGAAAAATAGATTTTTATATTAATACATAAGCACATGTGTCGAGCTGCACGAAAATTTTTGGGTCTAAACTCTAAAGTATCAATACACAAGATATTTTTTCTTTCTTCTTAGGTATTCAAATAATTTAAATTGATTATTGACGTTCCTAAAGTTGACCTCTCTGCCATAATCTCCGATTCCCAGCTACCCAAATAGCGGTCTCGTTCATTTCAATGAATTATCTACTCGAGTTCTAAGTAGCTCGAAATCCATTGTTTGTTGCAAATAATAGTATGCTATATCTATCTCATCAGATGCTCTCTTGACTCGAAGTCTTCTTTATTTTACTTGTAAAAGAAGTGGAAGAAATGCAATCTCATCGTCTAGAACTCATGGAAATTCCTGTTATTAAAAGACGTGATGCTGTTGCTGATTGCAAAGCTTGTTATTGACGGAGGGGAGACAGACTTTGCATTTCTGTGTACTCATTCATTGTCTCGTGGCCTTCCTTCCTTGGCGCTATCAAGGATTTGGAGTGTGGTTAGTGCCCGCCCTGTTTGAGTCTATGAATTGAACTGAATATAGAATTAAGGCCAAAGGCCAAGCGCTGGACCTATGAGGTTATCTAACGCTGAAACAGGAATTGAGAGTAGAAGGTTTGCAAAGCGTAACAGGAGGAAAACCTCGCAGTTGTACTACTATGAATCAATTATTAGGAGAGGGTGGAAAGTAAGATGGAAGAAGAATATGAAAAGAAGCGAAGTAAAAGGAACGAAAGGGGGTTGCAGCTAGGGGTCGAAGGGACGCTGCAAAAAACCTTAAGTAATGCATACAGTGCACCGCACGAGGTGCAATGACGGCACTACCCCGCTACGAGGTGTTTGAGTCTATGTTAACAACAGTGTTTGGCCATATGTAAAGATCCAACTTTGATCATGAATAATATTTTTATACTAACATAAGTGTTCTCCATTTTCATTCCTAAGTAGGCATTACCAGCTTATCTAAATGCAGCATCAACCGGCGGCATCTAAGTCGCAGACCAATTTTTGTAAACTCAAAAACCAGATTGCTCTATTTCTTATGTGACTACGCTGTACGGCTGGCACCCATTCTGATAATTAGATTGTCGTTATTTCTTTATCGCCATGAACTTAAAAACCAAGGGCAGAAACAATTTTAAGTAATAAGACTGCAACAGGCAATTCTCTAGTAGCTTACCTACTGACTCTGTTGATCATTATAATTGATTAATACTTGGGAGTGGAGTTTCTTATAGTGTTGAATGCATAAGTGAATGAATAGAATAGTTTGTTACATCTAGCAAGGCCGACGTAAAGTATCTGTCCTGTTTAAGATGAGGAAAGCGGATGCATTTCTCCCTTTCTCTTAGTTATCAGTCACTCAGTTATCTCCGTATTGAATAATGAATAACAAAACTTATGCAATGATACGATTGCCGCTTTGATAATACTACTCTTTGACGAGGAAAGCCATCAAGCAAATATGCAAAAGTGTTCATTGTCTCATATTTATTTATTATTTATTTATTCATCTATTAGTCCTCTTCAATGTCCAAATAACATCAGAATGGCTTTCAAGCTGCGATGAAACGCCTCTTATGAACACGCCCGGCTTCCTGCTCTTCATTATTAGGATTACCAGGCTCTGTATCTGGGGAACAAATATACACACAGCTGTCACCCTGATTCTGTGGTGAAACTGCGGCAGGAAAGATTGGCTGGTTTTCTCTCCCTCAAAGGAGAAATGTTGCTGGACCACTGAGTATCTTTTCACGGTATCTTATTCCTGCTCTCTCGACTTCACCCTCTCCCGCTCTAGTTGTTCAGCAACTTGAGAGAGAGAAGAGAGAGAGAGAGAGAGAGAGAGAGAGAGAGAGAGAGAGAGAGAGAGAGAGAGAGACTTAGGTTTAAAACCTTTTATTTTCATAACTAACTGAGACGCAAGATATTTCATTCTGTTCGTTTCTGCGAAAGCTCTAATCATCCAACGACTCGAGATAAATAGATAATAATAATAAAAAAACAGTTATTCACTATATACCGACAGCTAATACTTTATTCGCCTATTCCATGGATGACCTAATTTTTTAAATGTTCCTCGGTAATGTCGTCTACCTAAATGTGATTTCCATTGATACCCAAAACTCACGCGAACACACACACACACACACACACAACTATGAGCACACATGCAAACATTTGCCACAACCTTATGGTATATTTTTTACGGATATGCAAGAGGTCACTTTTTACTTCAAATAATTTAGAATAGTGGCACAACTCTCCATGCAGTCAGTAGCCAGTGATCATGCACCCATCCGGGACCTCACTCATTTTTTGAACTGGCCAGAAGACTGTGCTCGAAGCAAATTTAAGATTCTGCATTGCCAACTTCGCCTCCGTCAGGCGGTGCTTGGTGGACACAGGTGCCTTCAAGTCCATATTTCCTGCATCAGAAAAAAAGACTACTGCTATTCATTCGACACCAGTAGGATTTTATCGTCGTTGATTTCCAGACAACCCTATTCTGAGGTGACTTATTAAGACACTACAGGTTGCTAGTGGTTGTCGTCCATCAAGATTTTCTGGAACTGTCCTCCTTCCAGATGGCTCCACTCACCATTGGCCCCAAGCAGCCATCCATCTCTTCAGTAGTCCCCATGCACCTACACGCCTTCCTACAGGAACTTCCCAAGTTCCAAGCCGAACTTACGTAGACCCCTTTGATCATGCTAAGAACAGCATTACCACTCAGGGACCTGTTCTGCATCTGCTATGCAACATCCTCATCTTCTCTAAAGATCTCAAAGACCTAAAAAAAACACATCAGAGTAATACTGTCCCCCGTGTGGGATAATGGTCTAGAGGTCATCCCAACTAATGTCCCTTGGTCATCAAGTTTCAGCAATTGGCGTCTGTTCTCTACCATCCAAAGTAACAGCCATCGACAAATAAATACCCAACTCCAACTAGTAACAAAGGAATTAAGAATTTATCAGAATGGTAAATTACCACCAACCTTCACAATGCCCTCATTTGGAAACACCTGCAGCCTTAAATGGAGCCTCACATAATGTGATGCGTTCAAAGCCATCAAAGATGCACTGGTAGAGACCACCACTCTGTCATTACCATCATTCCAAACTCCCGCTCGCAATGGACACAAGTAACATGACAAGAGGGCGTTGTTTAACCGCCAATCAATGGGACAACTTATCCTATAGGTTCTTCAGCAGGAAACTAAGCCCAGCATAGAGGAAATATTGCCCTTTAGACATCCATTTGAACATTGTCAGCATCCGCCTGTTGACGACATGCCATGACGTCACATTGTCACTACCACAAATGCTCCAATATCTTGACCGCAAAGATGTTAATGGTCCTTTGTACTGATTTTTCTGACTCTTTTCTCAACCAGTTTCATTCCGCATATTTTTTTATTGTCGTTGCCCATTTATCTATGTATTAATTTCTCTTCATATGACAACGGTTTTCCTCCTGGCTCAGTTTCTCTCTTCGTCACATAGAAATGGAATGGAACGCAGAATTTTGGCCCGATGCCAAGCGCTGGTACCTATGAAGTCATTCAGCGCTGAAACGGCAACTGATAGTCGAAAGGTTTGAAAGGTGTAACAGGAGGAAAACCTGCAGTTTCACTATGAAACATTATTAGAAGAGGGTGGAAAGTAAGGTGGAAAAAAGATAATGAGAACAGAGGTGCAGTAAAAGGAATGAAAGGGATCGCAACTAGGAGCCGAAGGGACAGCAAAGAACCTTGAGTAATGCCAAAAGTGAGGTGCAATGACGCCTCTACCCACCTACGGGGTTCTTCACATAGGTAATTCTATTCTAACCGAAGCTAATTTAGCAACCTAAAGTACCATACGGCCCAATACACAAGACTGTGTACGCACGTAAGTAATGAAAATACGAAAGGTTTGGGGAAACCTTTGAGAATCTGTCGAAATTGTTATGGATGAGATCTGAAAAAATCGGCAAAAAACCCTTTCTCATATTTCGAATGAAACATTCATACGTTATTATTTTACAAATGTCAATTTACCAGTGAATGTGGCTAAATTATTAAAACCATAGTGAGATGTTTCGTAAAGGCAATAATATAAAGGCACTTTGTTACGATTTCATAGCAGCATTTAAAAAAGATAATCCAGGTCAGTATTAAGGACAAAAGAAGAAGGGACCGAAGAACTGTCTCTCAGAAGACCGCTGCGTTCGTTGGGAATCAGCAAGAAAGTGAAAGTAGGAGAACCGTCTTAGTGAGACGAGTTGGTGTGTTGACTCGAGAGCAATTTCGCGTTATAATTAAGAGTCTCACTTATTATGCGACCATCCGCTCCATCTTCAAGTCTGCAGGTTTAACAACATCAAACCGCTAAAGTGTTATCATTTCTATACTTAAAGTTATACAGGTTTGAAAGATGGATGAACTATACCCAGGTATACTCATCATATCTGAGCAAACGGACATTCAAATTATTCCCGCATCAACCAACAACGAACACTTTTCACGTCGACTTCAAAGTAGAATTCAGTAACATTCCCGTTTACTTGAACTGAATTGAATTGAATATAGAATTTAGGCCAAAGACCTAGCACTGGGACCTATGAAGTCATTTAGCTCTGAAACGGAAATGATCAGTCAAAAAGGTTTGGAATGTGTAAAACCTGGCAGTTCTACTATGAATCAGTTGTTAGCAAACTGGAAAGTAAGAAGGAAGAAAGAGAATATGAAAGGAGGCGCAGTTAAAGGAACGAAAGGGGTTGCAGGAAGGGGACCGAAGGCACGCTGCAAAGAACCTTAAGTAATACCTACAGCTCACCGCACGAGGTGCACTGACGGCACTACTCCCTTACGGAGCATTCCTATTACTTATATTCGCTAACAAAATTATTAGGAATAAATTTCCGTGATTACAACTGTATTACAATTCACAGACTCTCATGAATTACGAATAATTCGCTAAATAAAGCACAGTTTATTAGTAATAATGAATACAAGTTGGTACAGATCACAAGTTCTCGAATGCACAAACAGGCACGACTCATGAAACTTTCAGCCACGGCCCCTTGGTGGCCTGTGTTGTTGGCATCTATAGCGGTGCCAATGCACGATCAATGGCAAATTTTAGCCTTCAATAAAATAAAAAGTATAGAGACCAGAGGGTTGCAATTTGGTATGTTTGGTGACTGGAGGGAGGATAGTCAACATACCAATTTGCAGCCCTCTAGCCTCAGTATTTTCAAGACCTGTCTTAAGGCGGACAGAAAAAGTGCGGATGGACAGACAAATAGCCATCTCAATCACTTTCTTTCACAGAAAACTAAAATATATTTATTCATAATGATGACCACATTTCTGAAGAACCTCTGTACAAGTCATATATACCTATTTTAATTTTGGCAGATGAGAGCAAATTACTGGAACCATCTCTGCAACTGCAAAGTAATGTCAATTGCAGCTCATCTTTTTCGGTACACATATAATTCATCAGCAGTTCGATCTCCAGCTTACTTGAGACACATGCAAGATATTCCCCTCACACATAACTTGCACATTATATTTTTTTTTATATTTTCATTCTAATAGATAAATCATAAATATCTTATCCTATAATTCCTGTATCTTTACCTCAAAGCGAAACACCTTTTCCAGACCTTTTTAGGCTCTTTATAGACCTTTCCTAGCCCCCAACAACAACGACAGTAACAACAACAAAGTATTTTATAGGCTTACTCCCCGAGTAAGCAAAAAGAAAGTGACACACATGAACACTTACGTTGCCTAACAACAAAACTTACCTAAAGGAGTAAGGATGGATCCGTAGAAAATTTAAATATAAAGTATCAGCAAGCCTCGTTCATACGTTAGGGCTACAAAACAATGACTTGGTAAAACATTCTTTCTCAATATTGTTTTGTAATTTCGTCGTCAGCAAGGGTTAAGAAGAATATTCATGACTGTTGTTCGAATAAAGGTAAGCTTGTTTGGATATAAGTTAAACATCTTTTCAGAAATAAGAAAAAAAAAGGGGGGGGGGGGGGCTAAATTTTGGTTACGTGAAATCAAGTTGCTAAAAACACTTTAAATATATCAAAACAGCAAACAAGGATTTCATAAATAAAAAAAACAAAGGGAACTTTAAAAAAAGAAAAAAGAAGGTTGCATCAGTCAGGTATGTGGAAGTCAACGGATCACTGCAGTTGTAATTTGAAAGGTATTGTTTATTGTATGTTGGTCACTTTTCAAGATGTGCTTTAGATTGGGTGAAGGTGCAATACTGATCAATCTTAACTTGCTAACCAAGATGATGCACCATTTTCAAGCTCTGTGATAAACTGAGCGATAATCACAGGAATATCATTAGGCCTAACTGCTTTGCCACACATTTCTTCCCTGACAACAGCCCCTGTATTCCCAATTCCCGATAAGCTCATCTCTATATAACATAATAATCATTCTTCCTCTTCATTATTTCAAGTGAAGGTTCCTTTCTCATGAATACAGAAGAACATTAAGATATCGAAAATAAAAAGATATAATAAAAAAGGGAATAGAAGAGTACGAATCCCTCAACATTAACCTAAGCCATTTTTGAGGTGAAAGCAATACGAATCAGCAGCTTCATTCCGACAGGTTTCTAACGCATCATTTCCCATTTCTTGTTAACAGTCAAATCTTTCGTTAATCATGTCTCTCTCTGCCTTCAACTGTTATTGAATTGAACTGAATATGGAATTTAGGCCAAAGGCCCAGCACTGGGACCTATGAGATCATTCAGCGCTGAAAGGGAAATTGACAGTAAAAGGTCTGAAAGGTGTAACATAAAAACCTCGCAGTCGCACTATGAATCAATTGTTAGGAGATGGAAGAAAGAAAATATGAATGGAGATACAGTAAAAGAAATGAAAGAGGTTGCAGCTAGTGGCCGAAGGGACGCATAAGGTGCACTGATGGCACTACCCCTCCAGGGGGCTTCGGTTATTCAATGGATGAAATGAGCCCACCATACTAATTTCGTTCTTCCAATCATCTTCAAATATAACTTCAATCAATCTAATACGGTTAACGCCTCTCTCTCAAAAGTAGTATATTTGCAAAAGCCACTAAATGCACCAATATCGTAACAAGAAGGCTTTATTTTATGATCACAGAACCCTATTTAGGGGCTTCGATAAATTCCCGTGACCTTGCGTCGGCTGTTGTATTTCGAGATGGCAAGTAACTCCTTTTCTTTTTATTTTAATTCACGATAATAACCTGTCCTTCCTCAGCTTTTGAGCATCATATAGGATGATGATTTTTCATGCAATCCTTACTCAGGGGCACAAGTATGAAGCAAGACATGACAACAACAACAAAATTTTGTTGAAATAATATTAGAAGGAAATTAGCCACCGACCCAAAAAATGTGTGCCTTAAGGGCACGTCAGCCTTCACTTTATCAAACAAACCAATCATTCAGAAACTCTGCTGAGAGAATAGATTTATTATAGACTGCTCATTCCTGACTGGATCGTCACTGGATTGAGAGAAGAAAGTTCTAAACTTCTGGATATTACTCTCTCACGTAAAAGAGAGAAGCAATTCTCTAAAACTGCGTTTAGCTCCAAATTGTCAAATTGAGGTATTCCAGGCAAGTAATTCACTTTTATACTATTTTTGTACAACAAGAAAACTTTGTGTTTTAACCATAATATTCTTTTCCTTTAGGGTAAAAATATAGGTTAACTACTTGATTTCTGGCATAAAGCATACAGGGCTTTCACCACATTATGGGGAAACAGGTGCAACATACGTCCTACAACGGTTTTAAAAACTTAAAATAAAACTTAATCAGATTTTGCTTCAGGATTGTATATTTTGGAAAACTGACATTGGTATAAATGAACATTTTTATGAGGTTTTTAATTTTGCTTACAATACAAACGCATCGTCTTTACCCTTTTACTATTATTACAACTATTACAAGACAAGCTGCAACCCTCATTGATAAAGGAGAACACTACAAGCTCAAGAGCCCAGATACGGAAAGCAGCCTAGTGCAGAAAAAGGAAACTGACAAGTAAAGAATAAACTATTTAAGAGACGTAAGATGGGAATATAAATAAAACATCAATAGTAAGACAGGATAAATAGTAAGTGAGACAGTAGCCTTCTAAACACTATATATATAATATATATATCTATATATATATATATATATTATATATACACACACAAAGTTTGACCTTCAAGGGTTCCAAAGTACAAGATTAGGGCCATTTCACCATTTGTAGTAGAAAACTGTGTTGTACTGAGCCTCGAAGTACAAAAAGAGAGACTTGAAGGGAGTTGCTGTTAGGATCCTTAGCGAAGCAAGACCCACTGTGTATGTAGTTCCAGAGGGCAGTGTTCTTGGTTCACTGTTATTTTCAGTGTATACGAGTGACGTGGCTGTTTGCATGGAAAACAAGATTGTTCAGTATGCCGAGGATACAACACTTGTGGGTGTAGTCAAGCCTACACTTATGAGAAATGGAGCTGCCTTTATTCTCAGTCGTGACATGGACAGGATTAGTGAATGGTGTAGTCGGTGGGTATGAGGCTGAACTACAGCAAAACGTAAAAACTATTGATTAGTAGATCTCGTACTGATTTTCACCGCATCCTCCTCTTCAGGTGGATAGGACTCTGCTGAACGAGTCGGAAGCTTTAACTATACTTACTGTAACTTTTGACTCTCACCTTAATTTTGCGAAACATTAAAGTACCAGCAAATGCCGCAAAGAATAAAACTGCAATAATTCTGATGTCTAGATATATAAAAATCACAGGAAGATTTCTTAAGCATGTTCATCTCTGGTTACCTAGGCAAACATGAAGATTTAGTATTTTGCAGGAACAATTTTTAAAGCTAAAATGTTGAGAGATTCAGTGCTACTTGAATGCCTTGTTATAAGTGATCACCTCGAGTGCGCGCTTGCCGGAAATCTCAACCTGTGCCGGATAAGCGCCTTGCGACAGGGAAAGCGGACCGCGTTCCCGTTACCTGAGCGGAAAGAGGAGAGGCAGCAGTAGCAGCAGCACCGGCCTCAGGAGAGAAGAAAGGAACGTCGACTCTGTTATGTTGATTCTTTTTATAAATCTTGCTTGCACTGAACTACCAACGAATTCATTTTCTTGTGTTAATGAGGCTTTTCCTTCTAAGACATGTTTTGTGCATATTGTTCCAAACCTGACGTTTTGAAGAACAGGAGTTCATTTTTAATGAAGACTCCATATTTCACACACAAGTGATTTGCTGTTGCAGGAAATGCCAAAACCGTCAACCAACAAGTATTCAAGACTGCTCAGATGAAGGTACCTGATAGACAAGTGAGAGGATCATTTCTCTGCAGTTGTGAAAAGTGACTTCTGTACTTCAAGGGCTTTTTAGAAAATTAAATTCGAAAAACATTTACTGAAGAACCGTCAGATACAGAATAACTGTTCAGCACAGGTCAAGTTAGATATGATGTCACAGGTATAGCTATATTCGTTAAGAATCCCAAGTGCAAGGCTCCACCACCGTGCAAGTTGGTGAGGTGAGATTCGGTGGTGAGTCAGATGAGAATCTCTCCTTTTCAAGCAGCATTTGAACCCTACCACCTCGGAAGTTTCAGTTGCGGGGATTGGGAAGAAGACGGGTTGCCTGTGTCAGGGTCTGGTAGTTACGCTAGATACAAAATCATAAAAATCAATCCGTGCGCCATAAATGATGTTGTATCGGAAGCAGTGAATCCACGATTTTTTTTCCTACACCCATTTACAATTCCTTTAGTGAGGATAGACGATAGACACATTCCCCTGTTACTGCTGTGCTTTGAGTGCATCTCATAAATGCTTACTGAGTGCTAGCCACTTAAAAAAACCCTTTTCGCATTTTGTCATCCTGCTCTTTTGAGAAGGGTATGAGCATCGAACAACAACAACAACAACAAAACGAAAGACTTGCCTCAACTGTGATGGTCAAATACACAAACCAAAAATAAGAAGCGGGAAAGATAAATGTGTCACGTTCATAGCTAGACAACATTTCAAACAGTTATCCAGATTTCTGGTAGGCCTATGTTTGTTTCACCTACCATTTCCTAGAGCCGTCTTCAACGATGAGTTACTTGTTTTTCTTTTAGTTGAGGTTGGTATTCAATAAAGCCTTCGTTGTTCCTTTGTCATACAACACTTCCCCTGCACTACTCGCTTCATACACCTGCTTGGAAGCTCATCAGCAGCACCTTCCTTTTCTCTCCTCCTCTTTATACCCTACACTCTGACCCTCAGCTTATCGTCCTCTACGGGCCGCGGCTGAAAGTTTGATGGGCCGCAGCTGAGTTTCATGTGCCGTGTCTGAAAGTTTCATGGGTCGTGGCTGAAATTCTCATGGGCCGTGACTGAAAGTTTCATGGGCTATGGTTGAGAGTTTCATGGGCCGTGGCTGAGAATTTCATGGGGCGCGGCTGAGAGTTTCATGGGACTTAGCCAAGTTTTTCATGGTCCGTGGCTGAGTTTTCCATGGTCCGTGGCTGAGAGTTTCATGGGCTACGGCTGAGAGTTTCATGGGCGAGTTTTTCACGGACCGCGGCTGAAAGTTTCATGGGCCGTGGCTGATAGTTCCATAGACCGCAGCTGAGTTTCATGGGCCGTGGAGGAGAGTTGCATGGGTCATGGGTGAAAGTTTTGTACAGATTATACACTGTAAAGAAAACTCGATTGCGCCTTAGAAACTTCGGCGCATTTTTTATTTGTTTGGATAATTTCCGTATTTCCAATTTTCAAGTTCCATTTCCAAGAGCAAGAAGCGTCTTTCAACCTCCTCTCCCTTTGGTGCTGCATCACATCGATGTTCCAACAGGTGACTGAGGAGCGCCGCACTTTCAGCAGTCGGCAGCAGCATCATGAAATTAAACGAGACATGATATTCATTCTTTGGGGTTTTTGCCCTCATTTAGGCTTTGGTATTTCCGCTGCTGTTATATATTTCCGTCGAATTGAAAGGCATGCCCAAAAATTATAAGGTCGAGAGAGAGAGAGAGAGAGAGAGAGAGAGAGAGAGAGAGAGAGAGTATTAACAACGTACGATCGTCAAAAGTTTTGTTGGAAATCCCCAGAGAGCGCGCATGCACCCCCACAAATATGCACGAGTTGAGGAGAGGAGAGGCGCTTGCAGCCTCTCAGGGAGTGGGCTTTGTGCCTTCCATTCAAGGTCAGGGGGGATGAATTTGAAGAAAAACAAGTTTTGCAAGATTCATAAAAAGACGTCAGTTATGCAAAGCAAGTTCATGTTTTCAGGGTACTTAACGACCCACTGTTGCAGGCTTTTCGATAAAGTGAAGCGCAGTAGGCAGTATCATATGTGGACCGTCGTAACATCCAATAGAGGCCAAAGAGTGTCGGCGTTTCCTCAAAATCAGGCATGGAATGTTGACCAGAGACCACCAGTGAGGAAGGAAATGGCGAGGCCATAACCTTTAAGCCCCTAGGGATGGAAGGAGCCGGAGGGGGGAGGGGGTTAGTGTCATCACGTGATGCTCTGAAGGCATTACTGAAGAATGCTGGCAACGTCCCTTTTTGGCCTTTTACTTTACTTCAACATTATTCCCGCTTCCTCTCTTCAATCTTCCAGTCTTCTCTAACTGTCACTTCAAGTGTAACTGAGGATTACCTCCAAGTTCCTCTCTTAGATTCTTGTACAGTAACAGTCGTACTTCATTTGTTTTCTGGATCTCTTCTTTTTGCTGCCAACAAATAAAGCTCTCTGTTTTCACTGTATTAAGCTCTGGATGGCCGACAGTGTCCTAGTGCTTGAATTAGGTTAAATTTCATATAGTCAAATCATAAACCTGTCAGTGTGCCCTCTTTGCTTATCGGGTCCCTATTTTACATGTCCTCATGAATGAACCTGTAGTTGAAAGAAAAACATCTATATTCTACACATGCGGAGAAACATGACTTTATTTCATTGTTTTGTTACAAAATATGACATTATTAGTTCAAGGCAAAATGCGGAAGTTGGAACTATTCGCCAGAGTTAATTTACTCTCTGAATCCTACGCACGTCACGTTCGTCCACATCAGGCAATTCGGGCGAGTCAGTTTGAGATGTTTTTGAGCCACCACATTTTGCGCTAATTATAATACGACTGGTAAATTGCTCAAGTTGCTGTTACAGGTGGGAAACGCCTTAACCACCCGACTTTGTGAGTAAGCACTAGAAATATCTGTCCTGTTTACCGCTCATATACACGTATATATATATATATATATATATATATATATATATATATTATATATATATATATATATATATATATATATATATATATATATACACGTGTGTATGTATACCTTTATGATAATTATGTTATCGTTATATGTTTTGTAGTTTTTACTCTAGAAAGCAGCTAAGATCTCCCTAAAGGATAACCCTCTTTAAGAAATATGCAATTGCATATATTACATATATATATATATATATATATATATATATATATATATATATAGATATATATATATATATATATATATATATATATATATATATATATATATATATATATATATAGATATATTTGCTCAAAATTTCCAGCAGATGCATGTGACTTCATGTATAAGCGAATACCACAGGAAAAATAATAAGCAGAAATTCGTCTTATTAATGATCGAAAAAGAGCTAGGCTACGAATTTCTGCCTATTATTTTTTCCTGCAATATTCGCTATATATATATATATATATATATATATATATATATATATATATATATATATATATATATATATTATATATATATATCTGTATATATATACATTTATATCACATATATCCACAGGTGAAAAATAAGAAGCAGGGTGTGGGTCCTGACCGGTTTCAACTTTATTTCCAAGCCATTGACGAAGGACTGATATATAGTATTAGAAGTCACAAATATATAAACTACAGAGACAGTACTGACGAACATACACACAACCGTTTGAGACTGTAGATCCACCCACAGGCAGGTGTCAAGGTAGGAGTGGCTTTCGAAAATCATTTGGTTAAAATTTACGTTTGAGTGTGCAAGCAGAAGTCTTCTCTCTGCTTGAAAAAACGAAAGTTTAATGTTGCAAGTTGTTATGTTTCTAATGATGATCTTCCGGTTGTTCTGTTGCGAACGGGGCTCGAGGAAGAGACAAGCGAAGAAACCACACACTGTGTCTGGGAGCCAATAGCCATTGCTTTCCTCATCATGAGCGTTGCTTTGACAAGAACAAAAGCGTTGGCTGATGATTCCCCTTTTATCAATGTTTTTGTTTGAATTGTATTGTGCTGTATGGTGTTTTTACGTTGGATGGAACCAGTGGTTATCCAGCAACGGAACCAAGGGCTTTACGTGACTCCCGAACGAGAGTGAACTTCTAACACCAGAAATACACATCTCTCACACCTCAGTGGAATGTCCGATAATCGAACTCGCGACAACCGAGGTGGCACGCTAACACCATACAGACCACGCCACTAAGGCTGGTTTTTGTTTGAAAGAACGCATGAAACTCATAAAAAAATACCAAGAGCTTGTTCGAATGTGGGAAATCTTTATTCCCAATGTTTACAAAATCTGCAATAAAGCTCGTTTCCGTTCTGAAGGTCTCTCAGGTAGAGAGAGAGAGAGAGAGAGAGAGAGAGAGAGAGAGAGAGAGAGAATGGCGTTACTTAGTTCGAAATACTGAACTAAAAAGGAAAGGACTGGGAATGTGGAAACAGGAAGACTTCCCAAAGAAAAGAGAACCGCCCTCGCCAACTCTATCGGCACACACCAAGGAATAGTTCATAGAACAAAGACAAAGAAAAATGGAGGTCTCAAACAAAATTTATCAATTTTTTTCTTCCGGTACAATCATCTTGAACTTGCTAACGCCATTCTCTCTCTCTCTCTCTCTCTCCTCTCTCTCTCTCTCTCTCTCTCTCTCTGCAAATCCTAGAGACCAATCTTTCTCTACCGAAGCAGCACATGACAAGAGCACCAAAGCCGAGAACCGGACGGTCACACTCTTCCATTCGCTGAGGACTTTTGCCTTCAAAAGTTAATGACTTAACGGTAGACGTCACGTTCTTGACAAAAGCTTGTTTTTCTTGGTTCCATTTTTGATGTGCGTACTATCTTCTACATATATATGTATATATAATTACACTGAGGAGTATTAACCGTGGATGCAACATGTACGTGTAAATAATCGTCTGTATGCATATACGAATAATTCCATTCAAGTATTCTGTGGCAGCCCGTGTTGTTGACACCTATAGCTCCATACGCACGATCATGGTTAACTTTAACCTTAAATGAAATAAAAACTACTGAGGCTAGAGCGCTGCAATTTGGTATGTTTGATGGTTGGAGGATGGATGATCAACGGAACAATTTACAGCCCTCTAACATCAGTAGTTTTTAAGCTCTGAGAGCGAACAGAAAAAGTGCAGACGGACAGACAAATGGCCATCTCGATAGTTTTTTTTTACAGAAAACTAGAAGCCACATGCCTTCGGCTAGCATGCAGGAAATCTATCAGCCATAAGGTCAATCACACAGACGACCATTCCCGTTTTCTGAAAAACTAGTCGTTCGTGTCTCATTTAAGGCCATAGAATGCGGAAGCAGTTGTGATCCTGTGCGCGTCGCCTCTAAAACTGAAAAAATAGTAATAATAGATACAAAAAATAATTTCCTTTTTTAGTGTGGGGTGATCGGTCCTACTTCTTATCTAAAGAGCCGAGGCCAGATTACCTGAATGTAGTCAGAGAAATGACATAAGAATCCCATTAAGAGGACAAGGGAGACCGGGGAGCATGATTGCATAGAACCAATTTCCTGTCACCCTGGAAATTCCATTTTCACAGTCGACCAACCGCTGCTTTTCTCGGTATATCTCCTGACCGCACATTTCCTTAATACCGATCTTTTATGAATGCGACCAATGCATTACAAAAACAAGAAGATTTTCAGGTATATATCGATGAGAAATGCACATATAAGTTCCTTGGAATATGTTCAAAATGATCGAAAAGGCATAAAATTTTTTGAACTTAACAACAGTGTAGTCGCGACAACTGCGAGTATTGTATTTGCTCTGCAAGGTCATCCAGAATTGGAAGCCATTACTAGATGGGTCACACCTGGAACACCTACAAGCATCGTACCTGTGTGTGTGTGTGTGTGAGTGTGTGTGTGTGTGTGTGTGTGTGTGTGTGTGTGTGTGTGTGTGTGTGCGCGCGCGCATGTTCGTTTTAGGTATTTTCAAATGAACGATTTTACGTCTCGAGAGACCTTATGACGCAGTATAATCTTTTATCGACGTCCAGTGGACAAGGTTGTGTTAGACTGACATATCATAAAGACAGCAATACGATTTCCTACAAGCAAAGGGAGATCGCCAGAGTGATGGGTTGTGTTCCGTTAATGTCTTCAAGCTTAAGACGAGAAAAACCATGTCCTTGGACCAGCCCCAGATAGGTTACGCCTGGGTTGGGTTTACGCTAGTTGAACAGCAAGGACAAAGGGGAGAGAGAGAGAGAGAGAGAGAGAGAGAGAGAGAGAGAGAGAGAGAGAGAAATCACAGCACACTTGATGATTGATAATTGCAATAGGCACACGGTAAGAGGAAGGTTTGGTGTATGTAAGCGGGTTGCTTTGCTTACTAAAAAAAAAGTTCCGTGCAAATACAGCCATTGTTCCTTTTTGTCGAGTTTTTTACGTGATTCGTCCTTGATCACGCAGACATTTTTGGCCATGTGACCACATGGAAAAATGTGAGGCCCTCTTCAATCTGCTACGGAAAAGCTAGATTGGCTGAGAGTACAGGAAATTCGAAACGTTGGTCTTGACACAAACAGTATAAAGTTCCCACTATTAATTGTTAACTCATGAGAATTTCAAATTTTCAAGTAAAAGAAGGAAATGGCGCAATTCCCTTCTTGCTTAAATAAGATCATTAACACCACCTGTATGTGCATGTACATGTACACATATACACTCGCACGCACACATATACTATATATTTTATATATAATTATATACATAATATGTGTATGTAAGTACTATGTATGTATCCACAAACACACATATATATAATATAATCTTATTTCAGTAACTTTAAAATATACACATAAATATATACATAAAAGTATATATATATATATATATATATATATATATATATATATATATATATATTATATATATATATATATATATATATATATATATATATATATATATATATATATATATATACACGCGTGTGTGTGCATGTTTATATGTATACACACATATTATATACGTAAATATGCATATTGTATGTGTGGGTGAGCGTTAATATAAAATCATAGATATTCTGTACTGAAGCCGCATATTCGCTCTTGCAAATTTAAAGGAAAAACTGACTATTTCAGGTTAGACTATAAGAGAGCACAGGAGATCGCATGAACCGCTCGGCAGAGGCCGCAAAGCGTTCCTGACAATATCAGAAAGAGTGTGGACGTTCGTGCTTTAACTGAGAGAGGAATGCTTTGCGTAAATGTCGGTCTGAGCAACTTGATCTTAAACTGTTATCACACTAACTTCATAACAATGACTTGATTCTCAGGCTCTTGTCATCGCCCCAGTTCCCTTCCACTGAATGTTTCTGCTGTCCGTCTTACTTCTTGAATGAAACACTTCTCTGCACAGCCCGAGGTACATTCAGTCATGTTGGGTCATTATAATTTTTGCATTCATCTCTACCACTTCCCCCTTCCACACAGAAACATGTATTCCTCTTACCCATTCCCTAATAACCTTTCCTGTATTCAGGCATACCTTACGCGGCCAGGCAATTCCTAAATTACAACAAATTATCTGTAATCTGCATGGAACTTTTCATAAATCTCCCTTCAACGTCAAGCTTTCCTCCTCAATTTACACTAACCCCTTCAGCTTAGGACACAAGTGTAAAACTCTCTCCACCCCGATACGGGACTGCAGTCTCCTACTCGGCCAGTTTTCCTTTCCTTTGGAATCTATTTCCTTATTAATTTTTCACCCTAACAACTATTGTTCTTTATGAACACTGGCTCACAGTTAGCACTGACTGTTTTTTACTCAGCTCACCTTTTTTTTAGGAAGTTGGTTCCTCGGCCACCGTATCCATCGCCCTAAGCCCCGCTGCAAAATCAAAACTTCTCCAGCAACTGCACTTTGACAATGTGGGATTTTCGTCGCCGAGCGTCTCCTTTAACATCCTACTATTCTAAGTTTGGTTCCTTGTGCCTAGTGCCATTACCCGTAAGAACTCGTGCTGTATGGCTTAGAAACACGACGATTGCGAGGACAACTAATAGAAACATTTAAAATACTGAAAGGCATAACAAAAGTAGACAGTAACCTATTTACATTAAAAGAAAACCAGGCAAGAAATAATGGATGGAAACTAGAACTGAAGAGATACAACACATCCCATTGTGGGAACTTCTTTACATATAAGATATGTGATGACACATGGAATAAACTGCCACCAGAAGTTATAAACAGCAACAGTGTGGAAGAGTTCAAAAGAAAGATAGACAAAATCATTAGGACCCTGAAAATGCACAGTAAAACCTGCTCCAACAGATAAGTGAGCACACGATATCTCCTCGGATGGACTAACAAGTCTTTGAGATATCCTGATCCTTGTAACTCCTTGTAACATGGTGGCTACTTTTTAGAATTGACTTTCCGGTGTCTCTGACACGAACCAGTCTTCTTCGGCCACTTTCTCCAAGAGCGCTAATCTCACTTTCTTATCAAATCCATTTGTCTTACCTAAGACCTTCTTTGCATCTGAATCAAGCTTCGAAAGGCAGTGATTCAATTCCGTTGCCAACATATAATCTCAGAAATCTTCCATCAACATTTGGATTTGCTCGACTGCATTTACATATATATATATATACATATACGTATATTACATAGATATCCGCACATACATATAGTCATATATACATACACATCAAAGGACATTTAAGATGTATATATATATATATATATATATATATATATATATATAATCTTAAATGTCCTCTCTATATGTATGTAGTATATGTTCGTGTGTGTATCTATATCTATGTGAAATATATTATATTATATTATATATATAATATATATATATATGTGTGTGTGTATCTATACTGATGTGAAAATTATATATAATATATATATATATATATATATATATATATATATATAGTATCATGTGTGTGTGTGTAAATACAATTAGGTAATGCTGATGTGTATATATGCATATCCATACACATATGCAAACATATATATAACTTTATATGATATATATATATACATATATATATATATATATATATATATATAGATATATAGAAGTGATCAGTGCTAACACAGAAGCCCCTCGGCAGCACATCAACAAGCGACTCCTCCTCACCCCACTTAGCACCGGCTGCACCTCTATCTATCTATCTATCTATCTGACACAAGCACTTACACGTCCAGTAACAATGAAATTCCTTTCTAACACCTGCAATGCATGAAGCTGTCATCTTCATCATTGACCTATTCTCACAATCACTATATAATGCAAATTACTTTTTTTTACCACGAATTTATTGGTAAAAGTAGTACGTGTTATTTGGACAATTTTCAGGAATTCAAAGATTATTCTTTATCTCTCACATATTGGTTTCCGTGATAGGTCTGAATAAATAAGGTTATCTTTTACGAAATAAATAAAACTAAGCAGTATAATAAAAGAAAATCCACTGTACCTCGGTTAACAAAAGCTTTGCAATACAGTTGTCCTTTGCTAAATATCCATTTATTACTACTGAAGCAGAAAATGCACCGTTGCATACAGCAAACGAGTGCGTACTCGGAATAAGGATAAAATGAGATGAAAGTGAAGATTTTAATACAATGAACTTTCACTACTTATTAGTCCTTTCTCTTGGAACCAAAGCCACTCAAGGACAATGAGGAAATTGTATCTGCTCATAACTGGCGAAAGTGAAAACCTCCACATGGGCCTGGAACAGTCCGAGGGCCCTCGGCTTACAAACTACTCAGTTCTCCGCCTCACTCCTTCCTCTATAATACATTATAGGAAACCCAACGGACGAACGGGGAAGAAGTAAGACCGGTGAGAGGCGCCTCTGGCCTCTCAGGCTTGTGTCCTTGGGTACAACATTAACGGGCCTACTTGACCACACCTAGCACAACTAGAAACCCCTCTTGCCGCAAGTGCTCGCTCACGGGGATGGGGGAGAGGAGGGGTGGTCTTTGGGCCTCAATATGCATTTAGTCACAGAAGCCATTCAAAAATAGAAAACACTTCCCAGTGCTAACTCCTAAAATGCCTGTATAGTAGGCTACACGCTACAGTCGCTACATCAACATCGAGTGTGTCTTGAAAGAGCTTCTGAGGGAGGAAGAGTGGTGTTAAACTGACCTACTGAACAGGAATGCACTCTCGAGAACCACTGGTAAGGTTCTGCTAGCGTTTATAAACGTAATCGTAATACTACCCGTCTCAGCGGACGTCGATATCGTGCCCCGTAATAATACGTGGTTTTCTGTACCCCGCAAAAACTAGGAGTGCATAAACCAACCAGACTCTGAACTTATGAATCTTGGGTTTCATAAGCAATGCCTTTGTGGCGACTTCAAAGATTTTGACAAGGAAACTATACACAAACTCATTTGCTCCAATATAAAATGTATATTCATCAAGTATATTCTGTTTAAATGAATTATGAATACATCATATGATTTAGTAAATTTTTAGAAAATACACCTTCAATTTTTTCATATCTGTGAATAATTGTTTTCAGCAGTTAAGCAGTTATGATGTCAAACTGATATTCGATAAAATATATCTGATAATCAATTGTCGTTTACACAGAACTGATTGAACTCAAAAGAGTTCTGAACTGAACAACTAACCACCAGCTCAGAAGCTACTGACTAGCCCTACGGGTTGCTCTTGAGCAAGAACCCGTGCTGGCATAAGGCCAGCTTAATCTTCAACTACAACAACTAGCAAGGGGTCTTTTCTTACATAACAAATACTACTTACTCTTTCAATATGCCATTCACTCTCATCATAAATATCTTACTTATGCCATAGTGATATCAGCTCCTGTAAGCAACACCAGGGCCAAACTATATCCTTTGGGGGCTTTAACTACCAATGGTCAAGGGGTGGACTTGCCTTATCTTCTACATCCTTAATATAGAGGGTTCGGTATGTGATTTTCCGTGTGCTGAATGTCTGTGACCTTCATCTTAACTGAAGAGATTACTGTATTATTAGTCATGATGACTGCACCACGGTCCCTAAAGCGTGATCTGACCGGCAGTGAAGAGCTTTGGAAACGTACTAATTCAACACATCCCAAGGAAGTTAATCTAATCAGTAACTACCACTAATGTTTTTAACTTGTGCTGTCACTATGAATACTGAAGACTTGACTGAGCGCCAACTCTCAACAACAGCTGCAGTCTTTCTGATGGATGACCAACGCGGCTTTCATAACGCATGATCCACTGCGAAACCTTTCCCGCCTGGCTGTCGTTCATTCACTGTCTTAGTGGAATGTTGCAGATTCTTTTGGTGTCTTTCTCGCTATCTGAGGCGTAGGGTCCTTACCAAACTTCTTATTGCCACCTTAATATATTCGCAATAGTCTGTCCAAACGGTCAAAAATAATAACGATATAAAGCCCCCCCCCCCATACACTGAACGATTGTCGTTATCGACCCATGCATACACTATTCATACAGTATGAACGATCTCGAACCGATTTCAGTCTGAACAAAGATTTTGTCTCGAGAAGACATGGCATCATCTCTAGAAAAGACGCGCGCGATAGCGTTGTATCGGCAGACAAACCCATACATTGAACGATCTGTGTATGACAGACTTAAGTCGCAAGCCAGTAACCTGCTCGTGACAGATTCCCGCTGAGATCGTTCAGATACGAAGCTCCGCCCACTTTTGCATTCAGACACGCCCATACACAGTGTTTTTGCAAACGATACAGACAATCGTTCAGTGTAAGGGCCCTTAAGAGAAGCTCGAAGCAGCAAGACCAACCTGTGAGACCTTACGTAAAACAACAAAGATGTAAGAGGCTCGAAGCGACCAGACCAACCCTTGAGACCTTACGTACAACAACGACGATACAAGAGAGGCTGGAAGCGGCAAGACCCAAGGTCCAAAGACTAGACCCAACCTTTCAGACCTTACGTAAAACCGTAATGCTTTTGCATATGCTTCCACGAGGGCAATGGCGAGTGTGCTGAGTGCTGGCCTGTAGTTTCTATGATAGCAAATTGAAACGTGGCATTCGTCGTTAGCGAACAAAACAAACACTGTGTATGAATGTACTTTTCGTTCTAATTTTATAAATAACCAATAATATATATTCATATCTGCAACGAGCATGTAATTTTATTAAATAAACTGAAAGGTCATCAACATTCTTGAGCTGCTTCTAAGAAGCAGCCTCGGCGTGTATCAAGAAAACAGCAAAGAAAAGGATCACGGAATATGAAGTACGAATTAACAATATTAAACGCAACTGATCATTTTCATTACTATTTGTAAAAACTGGTAAGTAAGAATGAAAGTAAATAATAATTTCAAATATGAGTTGAATCATAAATGTTCACTTATTTAATTTATTTATATATTTATTCATTTATTTTTCATCACTCCTTTACTGCTGGTATTTTGTAAACCAAGTCGGCACCTTTCCACTAAATGGTTCATAGTAAATTCCACCACCAGTTGTAGAACAGTGGTAGTAGGAGTGGAAACCTTGGAGTAAAGAAAGCTGCACACGCTCGTCTTTGGCGTCAAAGGTGCTTCAGGCTTCTAGACCTTGTCAGTGATAGCGTCATTGAGCGCTTTCGCTTCGTATCTGATTCCTGACTATGGTTACTGTTCCAAAATAACAATTAAAAATTGTGTCGTAAACTTCATTCAGGGAACAGACAATGACTTATGACTTTGACAGTTGTTTCCATTTATCGAATGAGAAACCTCTTTGAAGACAAATCACTGCATAAAGCATTTCATAGGGCAGAGTCGTTTAGAAACGTTATTTCCATTAATGAAAGTCGAGTCACTTTTGGGCAAAGAATGAAATCCCGACTTGAATTTTTTTTTTTTTTTTTTTTTTTTTTTTTAATTTGGATGTGAATATCAGTTATTTGCCTCGTTACGTAGCAGACTGGAAGTGTAATCTTACTTTGGCATATGCACTGTACACAGTCACAGACGCGGTAAATCCTGTGGAATTGTTTTGGTATATTATAGATCATTTTAGGTTTAATCCTCTCCTCATATCGATTTCAGACCCAATCAAAATATTTCTGAGCCATGTGATTAAGTGTTTCACCGCTACGCTGCGATTATGGTCATTCAAAAGCCAACTAATGAAGTCCTGTGGCTAGGAGCGCCCAGACTGGAAGAGCATTGAGCAATACTTGCAACTGTAACCTCTGGAAGGGTTCCCCGGCCAAGACCGAGGGTTGGAATTAGAAGGGTGTAGAACTATAAAAAAAAAATAAAAGGGGGTGGTTATTGCTAGCGACTGGCTCTTTCTTGGGTGTGCTGTAACAGTAGTTCGTCCTTGACACTTGTCAGCATCCAAACCACACACACACACACAACCCTGCCCTCCCGACACAAACCTGTTCTACAGTGTAAAACCTCGCTAGCCTTTGAAGCTACCCTGCCTGTCGCTCCCAATTAGGACTCGATGCTACGACACAAATTGTTCTTTAGTGACTTGTGTGCCAAGAGAAGCATCATGTGACTCAGCGAGTCATAAGTTAGACCTAGTGCTATAACGTAGAAATACGACAGTCGTTTTTATAATTGAATATCCTATTACGTAGATAAATCCAGCGACCTTTGATAAAGGTTAACCTGTAAGTTGGCAGTATAAAACTCTAATCGTGACTTTTTATACTGCGGCAGTTTTACAAGTTCGTTTTGTCCCAAAGGATGTTTCATTGGCTCGAGGTGGTTAAACAAAACACGTCATCAAAAAGTCTAATGCTTTTATCATCTGAGCAATACATTCAGCTAAGGGAAGAAATTCTCTCTAAATAAGCTGTCTTCTGATCATGCGACTATTTCGAAATGCATATAACAAATAGTAAAGCTAAAGAACTTCACTGATACTGCTCATTCCGAAGAAACATTTGTGGCTGTAGTGTCTTATAGAAATTTCATCTAGGATTCTAGTAGATTTCAGCAGAAATTGTACTGATACACAAGCACTAAACTTAGCTTGAGATACCGAAAAAAGATAAAAGCAACTCCGACAGTAACTTCTGGTAGGCTAAATACATTTTGGTTATTTCCACTCTTAGGGGAACTGCGTCAACATAGTAGATTGTACTACGGAATTATCTACCTCGTCTTAACTGAAATCTTTTGCTGAATTTCGAATCTCTGCTTTCAAAACTGGAGAAGAGACGCAAGTTCTAAACTTGAAAAAGAATAACACGAATTAAAAACTTGATTATCGCTCAGCTTTATGACAAGATAGAATTTTCCTAATCGAGGTGCACAAGAGCTCAACCAGGAAATATCTGAAACCCAATCATTACCATTCAGATGACTTTGCAGGAACGGAGGACAAAAAACAAAAGGTTTGGATCTTTCCTAGCTAGTGACCCTCAAGGGTTTTAACCCGCTATGTATCCACCTTTGCGGCGTGTTTAGTACAAGCCTGATGGGAATGAACATAAAAACATAAACAAAACACTCTAAATTTCATAAAGGTAATGACTCCCAAGAAATATTAGTCGTTGATAATGGCCCCCGAACTTTGTTGGTGGTCGATATCTATGAAAGATCCAAATGTTCTTGTGTAACGGGACTTGAAGGGAAATGGGTGGAGTTCTTTCTTCGTAGCTTTCGTTCCTTACCAGAGTTTAATATCATTGCTAATTTTGAAGCTCTGTCTTCAAAATTTTCAATATTCCAGGTCAGAGGCGGGTGAAAAACCAATATATTTATTAAAAACAGCAACAATGACTCTATCATTTCTCACCTAGTGAGATGTTATGACTAGTACTATTCAGAGAGAGAGAGAGAGAGAGAGAGAGAGAGAGAGAGAGAGAGAGAGAGAGAGAGAGTGAGTCTTCAGCATATTTGTGTTGTAATCTTTATTTTCAACCATGAACTGAGACGGTAACTAGGCTAGAAATAATGAGTTCTTACAAACGGAGCGGTTTCCTAACACCAATGAAAGCATAGGAAGTTTTAGGATACCAGGGTAGAGGTCATGTTCTATTTACGAACGGACGTAAGCTGGACCGAGAAAGAAATAGAGGAAACAAGTAAAAAAAAAAAAAAAAGCGCCGAAGCAATAAAGTCTTCTATACAGTGCATGATGCCGTCTGAGCCGCGACCCATGAAACTTTCAGCCACGGCCCGGTGGTAGCCTATCCTAAAACATTGCCAGACACATGACCATGATGAAATTTAACCTTAAACAAATTCAAACTACTGAAGCTAGATGGCTGCAATTTGTTATGCTTGACGATTGGAGGATGGGTGACCAACATGCCAATTTGCAGCCCTCTAGACTGGGTAGTAATTAAGATGTGAGGGCGGACAGGGAAAGTCATCTCAATAGTTTTCTTTTACAGAAAACTAAAAAGGTAATAACTGTTCTTGTGTTTAAAAGAAGTCTCTGTACAATCAACTAGAAACTTTTCTTGAGGCAAAACTCACTTTGTATTTGGGACGGTTCATTTACAAATCAAAACCTCCAATTTTACTGATTGGGAGAATTCTTTTTTATTGACAGCCACCTTTCAAACTTGACCGCCTATCAAGCAAATATTTATTTAGACAATTAATTGTTCAACGAATATTCCATAACTACTGTTATGCATTGTCGTGTTCTCTTCTACCTTCCATCTTGAGTAATTTTCTCGCATCTCTTTCAAAACCTTTTTCGTTTAAAATAACCGTTTTGGCCTTCGGCCAATTTTCAAAAGAGAATTTTGAAGTATGTTTCCGACACTCACTAACAAAACAGGTTTTCAAGGTTTTCCCTCAAAGAACAATCTGCTTTTCTCGAACCTTCAACCGGCTTTTTTTTCCATTTGCGAAGTCATTCATGGAGTTGTGTATTCTTCCAAGATCAACACATGGACTACATAAACGAGTACTCTCATAAAAATTATATAAATAGATATGCGTACAAACATGTATATCACTGAAAACTGTTAATCGTTCCTGCTTTGACTTAAACCCATAACAAAATTAATAAAACTGTGAAGAGATATGAAAGTGTCTGCCTTATGAAACGAAAATAAAATTTGTTACTACCGATTACGGGAAGACTGTGATGTCAACGCGCACTAAGGAAGTGATCTAGAGTCCAGATCATTATATCAGTCATTCGAAGATTGATGGATTAGGCAAAGTTACATTAATGGCTCGGCAGTGCACTCTTCAAGCGAGGCATGGCATAAACAAGTAAAAAAATCGGAGTTGAACCACGATTTCTTAAGCCTAAAGTTACTTTGAGCACGACTTCCACCAGTTTCCTCAGTTTAAAAGGAGGCAAAGCCGGATTCTAAGAACGAAATAACTGAATATTACCCGTGCAAAAAAGAACGATGTGACTGACTGCCACGGTGAATGTTGCTAGCCTTGGAAACGCCACACTCCCTCATGAGAGGTAACCTCCCTCCCTCCCTCCCTCCCTTGTTGCTGGATTTCATGCTTAATGGGAATAGTATCAGGGTCTTCTTTCCACAGTCCGACGAACGCTTCTATTGCATGATTTGCATTATCAAGGGAAGGCATAACTATGATCCCTTTTCCGTTATTGGTACATTTATCAGTGAGAAAATCTTCCCCTCTTTCAGTGTTTCAGACAATGAACTGTTCATAAAACGCGTCTGCATAGACTACTGCAAAAAAGACAGTCCAGTACATTCACGAATGAAAGTGAAATGGATCATTCCAGGAGTGGAAAAAATCAATGTATAAAATTGCTATCGAGTATATCAGCATGATCGAAATAACTGCCAAGAGAAAGTAATTCCAGCAATGAAGCATGCAAATTGTTTGTTTGTTTGTATTTATGGTGTTTTTACGTTGCATGGAACCAGTGGTTATTCAGCAACGGGACCAACGGCTTTACGTGACTCTCGATCCACGTCGAGAGTGAACTTCTATCACCAGATATACACATATCTCACACCTCAGTGGAATGCCTGAGAATCGAACTCGCGGCACTGAGCTGGCAGGCCAAGACCATACCGATCACGCCACTGAGGCGCTGAAGCATACAAATACGTACCTGCGGCCTATGTGGAGGATTATCACTGGAGATTATACATACATAATACATATATATATTATATGTATATATACCCGAGAGTAAGTGTTATCTACTCAGTGCATCAGTACCTGGTGAAGATGAGCTTATGTTTCCGAAAGCTCGTATTATGGTAATTATAAAATTTGGATTCGAAAACATCTGTCTATATAAATATATATATATATATATATAGATATATATATATATATATATATATATATAGATATAATAATATATAATATATAAAAATATTATACATATATATATATATATATAATCTAATATATATACATATGATAATAGTTATATAATATATATTAGAGCTACAAATGTCCTTTAATATCTAATTCACTCTACCTCGGAATTAATATATTTTCATATATGTTTAACCGAATGGGAATTTATTCAGCGATAATAGAATTGCCGGCCGACGGGCACGAACCATCGACATCTTCAATTCCAGGACTGGCAGTGAAGCCTTAGCCCACCCCGCCACCGCATGAGGATATAAGTTTATGCCGCCTCCCAACTCAAATACCTGACGTGCGCAGGTATTTTTAGTTTTGGAGACTGCATCAAACCCACCTCGTCCTCAGTAGCGTTGTAGTGCTTTTACCTGCATGTAGTCATTATGTAAGTCATATCACATTACCGTGATTCATACACATATATCGAACTACAAATGTCCTTTAATATCTAATTCGCTCTACCTCGGAATTAATATATTTTCATATATGTTTAACTGAAGGAGAATTTATTCAGCGAAATAGAATTGCCGGCCGACGGGCATGAACCATCGACAACTTCAATTCCAGGACTGGCAGTGAAGCCTTAGCCCACCCCACCACCGCAAGAGGATATAAGTTTATGCCACCTCCCAACTCAAATACCTGCCGCACGCAGGTATTTTTAGTTTTGGAGACTGTATCAAACCCACCTCGTCCTCAGTAGCATTGTAGTGCTTTTGCCTGCATGTAGTCATTATATAAGTCATATCACATTACCATGATTCATACACATATATCGACATCTTCAATTCCAGGACTGGCAGTGAAGCCTTAGCCCACCCCGCCACCGCAAGAGGATATAAGTTTATGCCACCTCCCAACTCAAATACCTGCCGCACGCAGGTATTTTTAGTTTTGGAGACTGTATCAAACCCACCTCGTCCTCAGTAGCATTGTAGTGCTTTTGCCTGCATGTAGTCATTATATAAGTCATATCACATTACCATGATTCATACACATATATCGACATCTTCAATTCCAGGACAGGCAGTGAAGCCTCAGCCCACCCCGCCACCGCAAGAGGATATAAGTTTATTCCGCCTCCCAACTCAAATACCTGCCGCACTCAGGTATTTTTAGTTTTGGAAACTGCATCAAACCCACCTCGTCCTCGGTAGCGTTGTAGTGCTTTTGCCTGCACATAGTCATTATATAATATCTAATTTGGTGGCGGGGTGGGCTAAGGCTTCACTGCCAGTCCTGGAATTGAAGATGTCGATGGTTCGTGCCCGTCAGCCGGCAATTTTAATATCGCTGAATATATTCCCCTTCGGTTAAACATATATGAAAATATATTAATTCCGAGGTAGAGCGAATTAGATATTACAGGACATTTGTAGTTCGATATATGTATATGAATCACGGTAATGTGATATGACGTGTATATATATATATATATATATATATATATATATATATATATAGTATATATATACGTATATATGTATATATATGTGTGTAATATATATATATATATATATATATATATATATATATGTATATAAGTGTGTGTGTATGTGTATACACATACCAGTATTATAAAGTAAATTAAATAGATTTATATAATATGAATTATATATAATATATAATGTATAAATTATATACATATATATCTCTCTCCCGTGATAATCATCCACATAGGCCACAGAGTATTTGTTGTTTACTTTTCCTGATTCCTGTGATAACCTGCCCGTTGATCTTCATGACCCCTGTCCTTGTCCTCTCCTGCATTCTTCTTGATCTCCGTGGTCGTCTGCTTAATCCTTCGTTGTTCGAGATTATCCCCGTTCTCTCTATCTTTTCGTTAATGTTCTTCTTGAAACTCTGCTGAAGCAATTTCACAAGTGATCTTGTCCTAAAGATTATTCACTGTTGATATTATATATATATATATATATAATAACTATATATATATATAATATATATACTATATATATTATATATATAGATATATTACATATATATATATATATATATATATATATATATATATATATATATATACTAAAATTATATATTATATTATATATTATATATATATATATATGTATGTATGTATGTATGTATTGTATATATACACAATATATATATATATATCTATATATATATGTGTGTGTATATATATATATATATATATATAGATATATATATATATATATATATGTATATGTATATATATAATTTGCTATATATAAGTTGCGTTTGTAGATGAGCATTACGAACATGTATTATACCAATAACGGTTTCTCCAAATGTTCAGTTTATCAGTTTAACTCTCACGCCATTTTATTACAAATTATTAGTTAAAATTGAATATTCCAGCAGCCAATAAGATTTAATACACTTTGGTTAAGAGTAAATCGTGATTAGTTCTAGAAAAAAAAAAACTTGTAGAAACACAAAGCCGCTAAAAGTGAAAAGAAAAAGTACCAACGGCGTTTAATAGTGAAGGAAGGACATGAAGAGACCCAACAAATCAGGTGTGATGCAGAAGAGAGGAACTGCATGCGCATGGAAAACTGGTCGGTCGAGCGTTTCCCTCCCTCCCTCCCTCCCGGCCGGACGATCCTGGCCAGGTTACGGAGACCACTCGATCGTCACACGTTGACATTTACAGTTGCAAGCTGCTCTTTTCGGCCTGCCTCTCTTCCTCTCCAGTCTGACGATATGAAAAGATCCCAGAAGCAAGTTGCTTGGCGCAAAACTGATTTTGATGTTTGCAGAAGGGCGAGGAACTTCCCTTAAATACTGTTTGAGAGTGAATTCAGGCGGCCGCCCCCAGCGCTGACATCCGTATTAGGTCAGAGGCTCTCAATGAGATCCGAGACTTTCTACGCGGTGCGAGAAGGTCAGGTGAACTGCTGCCTGATCGAACACTAATACTGGCCCTCCGTTGACTTGGTCTATCTGTCACAAAGTAGAACTGCAGTATGTATGTATATTCCGATTGTTTCCAGCTTGTCGTTTGAGAAGAAATTTCGTTTGTATAACCTAATAACCTAATACACTTTAAACACATTTCGCTTAATCCTGCGTTTTCCATTGGGTAATAACATAAAATTTTCCCAGGATCATCATTCAGTAGTCAAGAGAAGTTCGTGGGTAGTTATTTTAGGTGCTCGTCTGCTTCTGTTATGGCAAACAAATCACTTAATATTCACATTCTCACTGATCTTTCCACAAGTTCTACGAGTCGGAGAACTAACTGGTGTTTCGGACTTGTCAAATGTCACCTGCGCAACGAATTCTGGACCGGTTACTTTGAATGCCTCGGAAAGTATGTGCTGTAGTTTTGCTGCTTTGTGAAGATGTATTCGTATTTAGAAACTTCATAACAATTTGTAATTTCTCCATCAAATAGGTCGTGCCCAAAATAGTAAATGCTCATTAAATTTTTCCATACTGGCATAATAAGCTCAGCTGCAATTGCATAAGCATAAAAACTAAGGATTTTATATATACATATATATATATAGTATATATATATATATATATATTATATATATAATGTCTAATAAGGGTTAAAACCCCGCAACAGCTCCAGAGTTAAGCAGTCAAACGACCGCCACCAATTGTATCTTATGACTGCCGCTCGTCTTTCCCCTCTTCCCTTAAAAGGTTCTTGGCATTTCCCCTCTTAATTTTTTGGTTTCTTTTTAAATGAATTGTCGTTTACACCATATAATGTCTGTATGAACTGCTCTCTCTCTCTCTCTCTCTCTCTCTCTCTCTCTCGTTTAAATGAGGGCTAATCGTTTTGATCCAGAGTCCTGACACCAACTACATACTCACAATCGCAGAAATCACACTGGAAAATGACGATGAAAACAAAATCAGCCACAAGTGATATGCTTAATGGCTGTTCGTCATTCAAATTACAGAAAAAAAAATATGGACTCCGTATCACATATTAACGATGATACCCATAACGGAAGTGGCAGCCCTCTGCCACGGAAAGGAAAGTTACTACAATAACATCTTAAGGAATGGGAATTTAACACAATGAAAGAAACAAGCACGGGAGAGGTGAAGAACTAAGACAAGAACAAAGTCTGTGCTAAGAAGCAGAGATCATTGGTGGAAGTTCGATATGAATGATGCTCAAAGTCCTAAGAATCTTAGCCCACAAACTTTCTGGTAACTTCGCTCTCCCCGCCGCTTCCGAACAGACGAATTCTGATATTAATAAACCTCACAGGTTACCTTTAGCCGCAATGCGCCCTTGGCCCATCGTAGTGAAAGAGAAAAAATAAATAGACGGAACCCATTTATGGTGTCTGTGAACCATGTTCGGTTATTTCTGAAGGAAAGGCTGGAAAAAAAGTCTTTTGGATAGATGAACGCACGAAATATCAAAGGAATCAACGGGATTAATGCAAAGATAAGGGCAAATCTCATTATATGATGTGGTCAGCCTAATGAAGGGTACTTAGAAAAGGATGCATGCAATATATCTAGTATAGAGAGGAGGTGTTTTGGAGAAACAGACCGGAATATTGAAAATGTGGCCTCTACTCGTACAAGTAGAGGTGTCCAGAGTAAAATCTCAAACACACAAGAGAAAGGAAGCTTCATTGACAGGAAAAACAGTAGAAATGATGAATGAAGGCGAGAGAAATATGTTAGCTCTTAATTATGTTCTCTCGCTCCAGCTTACATCCGAGAAGTTGGAGTCACTTCAGACACGAAGAAAGAAAGAAAACAGAAAAAATTAAAGGCTTTAGTCAATTTTAGAAGAGCAACTGGGTTTTGGTCTCTCTCTCTCTCTCTCTCTCTCTCTCTCTCTCTCTCTCTCTCTCTCTCTCCAGCCAGTCAACTAGCTTTATGACCTCCCCATCTGTAATGAAAGGGGGAAAGGGAGAGGAAGGTGAAGGGAACTCTTACTCTTACACTCTTACACTCTTACATCTTGTTCGGGTTGCCCCAGGTCCCTCAGTGTGAGGCACCTCTAATGTCTACCAGAGAGTTGCTAGTACATCTTCCGGTATATTTTGCATCTTCCAATCTTGGATGGTCTGGGATGCAGTTTAGATATTTGTCGAGCTTATTCTTAAACACATCTACGCTCACTCCTGATATATTCCTCAGATGAGCTGGCAACGCATTGATAGCGCTGCATTATCGATGCTGGTGCGTAGTGGATTAATGTCCTGTGTGTTTCCTTATTTTTCCTGGTATATTTTTGGGCACTATTAATCTACCTCTGCTTGCTCTTTCTGATATTTTTAGTTCCATGATATTTTCTGCTATTCCTTCTATCTGTTTCCATGCCTGAATTATCATGTAGCGTTCTCTTCTCCTTTCCAGACTATATAATTTTAAGAATTGTAGTCTTTCCCAGTAGTCTAGGTCCTTAACTTCTTCTATTCTAGCTGTAAAGGACCTTTGTACACTCTCTATTTGTGCAATATCCTTTTGATAGTGTGGGTACCATATCATATTGCAATATTCAAGTGGACTACGAACATATGTTTTATAAAGCATAATCATGTGTTCAGCTTTTCTTGTTTTGAAGTGCCGTAACAACATTCCCATTTTTGCTTTACATTTTGCCAACAGAGTTGCTATTTGATCATTGCATAACATGTTCCTATTCATCATCACACCAAGGTCTTTAACTGCTTCCTTATGTGTGATGGTCTCATTATTAGGTCCCTTATATGCATATAGCTTTCTTTCTCTGTCTCCATAATTTATTGATTCAAATTTATCAGAGTTAAATACCATCCTATTTACCTCTGCCCAATCATATACTTTGTTAAGGTCTCTTTGTAGAGCGTTCCTATCTTCATCACAAGTAATTTCTCTACTTATTCTTGTGTCATCTGCGAAACTACTCACTACCGAATCCTTAACATTATTGTCTAATGTCTTCAATCATAATAACAAACAGTATTGCAGCTAACACCGTACCTTGCGGCACACCGGATATTACCTTATTGGCTTCATCCGATTTCTTCGGGTCGGTTTGCAATAACTATCTGTTTTCTGTTGTGTAAAAATTCTTTTAACCATCTTCCTACTTTATCCACGATATTGTGTTTTCTAATTTTCTTCGCTAATATATTATGGTCTACTTTATCAAAAGCTTTTGCAAAGTCTAAATAAACCACATCTGTTTCATTTCCGCTTTTCATATTTTTGAATATGTTTTCACGGTGGACTAACAGTTGGGTTTGTGTACTTTTTCCGGGTACGAAACCATGTTGCCTTTATTAAACAAATTATTTTTTATTAAATGTTTCATAATATTTTTCTTCATTACCCTTTCATACACTTTCATTATATGTGATGTTAGACTCACAGGCCTATAATTACTTGCCTCTAGTCTTGATCCACTTTTGAAAGTAGGGGTAATATACGCTAATTTGTGCTCATCATATATCTTGCCTGTATCTACACTTTGTCTTAATAATATTGCAAGTGGCTTTGCGATAGAATGAACTACTTTCTTTAACAAAATAGCAGGAATTCCATCAGGCCCTGCAGCAGCTCCATTTTTAATTTCATTAATAGCCTGCACAATATCAGCTTCATTAATATCTATGTCAGCTAAATATTCACTATTTTCATCCCTTACTTCTATATCATTATCTTCATTATCTATTCTAGGGGTGAATTCTCTCTTATATCGTTCTGCCAGTATGTTGCAAATTTCCTTTTTTTCATTCGTTAATCTCCCTTCAATTCTCAGAGGGCCTATTTCTATTCTTCTTTTATTCATCTTCTTCGCCTATGAGTATAATAGTTTGGGGTTTTGCTTGATATTTAATAGGGTTTTTTCTTCCAAGTCCCGTTTTTCATTTTCTTTTGATTGTATATCTTTTGTTCTGCATTTTCTATCTTACTTTTTAGTTCTATAACTTTCCATGCATTTTTTTCTTTTGCAAGACCTTTTTCCACTTTCTGATTTTCTGGAACAAGATTCTTCTGTCTCTTGGTATGCATGAAATGATGTTTACTTTTCTTCTTCGGTATATATTTTTCCACTATTATCTCCAATATTTTATATAATATCTCCGTATTTACCCTTATGTCATCACTACGAAATGTTATCCCAATCTTTGTTTAATTCTTCATAATTTCTGACCATTTTATATTTTTACTGTAGAAGTTGTATTTTCCATATCCTTCCCACTTTTTCATTTCTTGCTTATCTCTATTTTCACTTGCTTTGGAATGAACTGTTAATTCTATGACATTATGGTCTGAAATACTCGCATTATAAACTATTATTTCTTTAACATAATTCATCTCGTTCACAAATACTAGGTCTAAAGTATTTTCCTTTCTTGTTGGCAGGTGATTTATTTGTTGAATGTTGTATTCTAGTAGCATATCTAATAGCTTTTCAAATTGCCTCTTATCTTCTGCACTACTATTACTCTCTTTTTTATATGTATAAGTACAACCACAATCTCCTATTCGTTCTTTCCATTCTACGAAAGGAAAGTTGAAGTCACCAGATAGGAGAATAGTCCAGTCCTTGTGATTTCTACATATATCATCCAATTTTTCAATTATTAAGTCAAACTCTTTAGTATTAGGAGGGGAGGTGAAAGGGGAGGGGGGAGGGAAAGAAGGGAAGAGGGAAAGGGGAAGTGAGGGTGAGGGGAAGACAGAGGTGGAGGGAAGGTGGAGGGGAGGTTACGTTCCTCTATAAGAAGAGAATAAAAAGCATCTCCATTGAACAGACATTAAATAAAAAAATATGGTATTTCCACAATCAGCACTCAGGTGTGTGTGTGTGTGTGTGTGTTGGGGGGAGGGGGTGAGTCTGTCTCCCTTTCAACGACAAACGGAGCAACCCAGCCTTTAGGTATGTAGTGAAGTGTTGTTGTCAAAGCCCCAGATAATTATTATTCCAAATCTCATCTAAATCGACTTGATATATTAGGGGACCCACAGGGCCAAAATGGCCTTATTTTCGGAGTAACCCATCATAATTTTGGCACAAGGTCAGACCTCATTTTTTGGTTTGTTTAACGTCTCTAGATTGATAATCCAGAGGTCTGCTCGGAAATCTCTCCTGCAAACATATTGAAAATTCCATTCGAAATGGTGCACTACTCACTTGTAAATGGGATCCGAAAACGGCAGTGATTAAATTGCGTATTTTGCTGTCACTTTGGACTCATTCAACATAAAACTATATTTTTTGTGGCGAAATGTATGTTCTTTATGTTGAAAAATCGTTTGAACACATTTTTATGTATCTGTGACCCTTATCTTGGATTCCAAGATGGTGGCACTCAATCATCATATCATCAAATGCCTTTTTTTTAGGAAATGACGGATAAAAGTTCTTCATATAAGCCAAAAATCCTTGCCATCATTGGTAAATGGACATAAAAAGAATCAAGAGCTACAAATGATTAAAACTGCTACCGATTTGGCAACTTATATCGAAATATTTTCATATTTAGTCCTATTAATTATAAAAGTGTTATGTTCACTTTCAACAACAAAACCGTTTCAGTTTATTTTGTCCTAATATTTTTGTGGCTAAATGCTTTCAATATCAATTATAATGTATAGTTTAAGCTAAATTAAGAAGTCATTGGACTGGATCCTTGAATTTTAGATTGTCCAAATGATACTAAATGGTAAAAGTAAAAGTAACAATCATAATCCATAAAGCGCATACAGATAAAAGAAAGAAAATATATTTTCTAGTTTTAAAAACGTCTAAATATTTTATAAACACAAACCTTGGTGGATTATATATTCAAATTTTTACTTTCCAGAAATCGTATCATTGTCATTCTCTTTTTACGTCACTTGCACATTGATAGGAAAGATTGATATTTCTTATGTACATTGAAATTATGCAGAAATAGAAAAATATTACATGACATAGCCTACACTTAAAGCAATCATTATTGCTTTTGTCTACTATGGTAACCATGGTTCTACCACATTTGAGGAAGTAAATTTCAGTTGGAATTACTAAATTAAGTCACACTAACAATGCAAGAAAATCATCTGACTCCACAGCAATACTAAATTAGTCAGGGTCACCTGTCTGAATCCATTTTTCCGGTTTTCCACAGCATTTACATACAGCAGCATACTTGACACCTGCATTAACACGTGCACTTCCTAAGACATCTGATTTTGATGCAATTGCAGTAGTGACTGCTATCCACCTCTGGAGGTGTAGGTAATTGTTCCATCATTCATGGCACAAGATTTCCATCTATCAGTGTTCGACCAAACACTGACACGTAACTGAATGTGGTACATCCTTTATCTTGATGCTTGCGAATGAACGCTATGGCATCCACAAGCGTAACTACGTTAGTTTCCGCATGTGGGAAGTGATTTTCAATCCAAGAATCGCCCAGCTGGTTCGTAACTGCAGCAATGTATTCTGATTTGTTTCTTTCCTCATACTGTAACTGTGACCATCATCATTTGGTTCAAATGCATTGGCGTCCACACTACGCAACGTTGCTGACGTATCAATTTTTCCAGATTTATTACTTTTTTACATCAAATGTTTTAAGCTTTATTGATTTTACATTTGTGCCTCGAAATTTCTCAGCTATTGCTGATGTATTAGTTCCTTTTTGTTTTGCATAAATTAGATCCGTTGAGTTGCATATTTCTCTAGTTGCAATATTCGGCAAATCAGATGTGGCTATGAAAGGATTTTTTTAACATTATGAAAAATAAGCTATTTGATATAATTAACAGCTTCTCGATCTTTTTGTGCCTGAATAGATCCTGGATAGTTTTCAGCAACTCTATCCTTTGGCACATGCACCACAAATTTTGTCTCCTCAGATAAAGCTGTAGTTCTGGTAATGCTTTCAAGTATTTCACCCTAACTGCTTCTTTCTGGGTAATGCCTTTAAAGAATGGTGTCTCTGCCTCTTAGTTATGTCTTTTCAAGGGCCATATCAGTCCAAATTCGTTAAAATAACTTCTGGCTTCATTAATTGTAAGTGACCCTTGCAGAATTCTGCAGTAAGCTCTTCTGGTGGGGTTTATTGCATGCAAATAGTGAGGAATACATAGTGTATTTTGTATGGCCAGTATAAACCATATATGGCAACATTTTTCCTACTTCATCAAAATGCTCTTGCCATTTACAAGCTCTTTCAGCTTCAGTATTTCCCTTGAATATCAGAACCAAAGTTGTGCTGTAGGATGCCTTCTAATGATTCATCAAACCTCTGAAAAGTCATCTCATACTATGAACACTTGTTAGCAGATTTCCATATGCATCACTGATATGATGTTTGTCTCGTTCCACAATGGCATCAGCAATCTTCTGGATGCAGTTCATATATGAAGTAACTACATCTAGCTGTTCCTCATTATAACTGGGACACTGCATCATAGGCTTCCCAATATAGCTCCAACATGGATGATAGCAACAAGGTATGACATCTGACCATTCCGTAGTAATCATTCCCTGTTTTTAATTTATTGACTGTTCCAAGTTTACAGACACCAGCTTCAGACAAAATTCTTTCGATTCCTAATGATTTAAAGAGTTCCTATAACCCCCAGATAGTTATTTTCAATATGAACATCACCCATTCGTAATAGTATCAGGTATTGGTACTTTTGTTTCTTCTTTTTCTTCAAACCGGAGCTATATCATATATTGCTTGACCACAGGTCACGGTACAATATTGTTGACCCAGTTGAATGGCAGCTGTCCTACAGTGCTCCAATGATGTCTCAACTGCATCTGGTTTTGTTGGTCATTATGGAATGAAAGGACCTCAGCCTGTGACCGTTTTGGGCTTCTGTACTTCTCATGGAAATGATTCCACGTGATAAGATTTGTTGGTTCATTCTTGGTAGCTGCAATCAGTTGTATTAATTGTCAGATAAGAGTATTAAAATCCATCTTACGTTATTAAACCTGAAAAATATTGAAACTAACAGTTAGATAACTTATGATTAATGCTAACTGGATGCATGCAATAAAGACTGTAAACTGTTATAAAACCGCTTGTTTTCGAGGGTGAATACATACTACAAATGCTTCAAGCAATAACTAATATTTCTTATTTTATCATAGGAAACTATGTTCATTTTCAAATAACATCATTGATATGGCAATATGTTTAGAATACTTGTAAAGTACTGAGGTTGAAAACCACCGTTTCATGGGTAAGATCTTCTGTGCCATATCGGTCCAGTTACAATAATTTAAAAAACTGATAATCAATGATCAGGAGCTATTACTTCACCTATTCATATCATTTTAGTTCTGATGAAATAGAAAATTAGTTGATAAAAACAACTTTTACGGACCATTTAAAAAAAAAATTTTTTTAGAAAATGCACATTTCACTGTCGGCCATCTTGGATTCAAATATGGCCGACAAAGCTACAGTTTCATAAACATGTCCAGTTATTTTTTTTACCCAAAAACATGGATTTATACTCAAATAATGTGTTATTATGCTTATTGAGTGTAAATATGCAACAAAACATAACGTGTTCAGCGGATTTTTACGGTAAATTTCCTTAGGGTACCCTACTTCAAATGAGCTTTTCAGCAAGTTTGCAAGAGACATTTTTCAGCAGACCTCTGGATTATCAATTCTTATACAGTTAGCAACAAAAAATTTAGGTCTGCCCTTGTACCAAATTTATGATGGATCACCTACATCATAAATTTGGCCCTTGGGTCCCCTAACAATAACTAAATACGCCATCGTGACGCTACGAAATAGTAGCTATAACGAATTCAACTTGTCTGTGTTTGATGTCTGTCACGAGGGTAGGGGTTTGATTTTGAGTTATGACCTTCCCGGGGTCACATAGGGACCGCGTGCCAAATTTTGTCTGGGTCTGTCAGACAGTTCGGATCTCTCTAGTGGACAAACATAAAACCACTCACACACAAACACACACACACACACACATATATATATATATATATATATATATATATATATATATATATATATATATATATATATATGTAGAAATGTAGAATCTACTGGTCACTTTTTACCAGATACATATGCAACAGTAATAGCCACAATGCCCTCTTAACCTCTTGAATTCTTCACTCTTTTTTTTTTCTTTTTTGGATACGCTTGTCACTGAAAAACCTGAAGATCCAAGTTCAAATTTTTTTTTATTTTGTAGCTATTACAGTTGCATTTGTTTTACACATTATGAGAGAGAGAGAGAGAGAGAGAGAGCGTTCAAGAAAAGTAAAAAAATTCTGAGAAAAAACTTACCCGCAAAACCTATGATCCATTGCCATCGAATCCTCATGGTGACCTGCAAAAGAAAAAAATACCTTGATGAGAATTTGACACTTCCAGGCTTTTATTTTTCATTAAACTAAGAACTGCCTATTATCGTTACTGAAACTATCATTTCTGGACATCACGACATTTGACATGGTAGTACCATTATTCAGAATAAAGACTACACCTACGAGACTTTGAGGGTCCCCATTCGTCCCCCTTTTCTTAAAGAAACTATATCCAGAGCAAAATCTGCGGCAGATCTTTGCTGAAAGGATTGGCTTAATCTTGTGAAGTGATCAATCAAGCGGAGCTCATATTTTCTTCGCTCTTATGCTGCCAATAATATAAGCAGATATACTCCTAACATCATTCAGGTTTGCCAAGACCATTTTTTGTTCTAGAAATGCGTATCAAAAGATGACAAACCTCATATGCAAATCTACCACCATGATCAGGAAATGTGCAAAGAATAGGAATGCAGGAATGCCGAATGGTCTTACACACTTCAGTGAACCTGGGCGCATTACGGGAAATGTCAGCTGCAATACACTGATACAAAAAAATCGTTAAAGGGGTAAGTTCGTTTCCAGAATACAGAAAAACAGTACTAGAGAGGGAAAAGGCCAACGCGCTTTCTAAGCAAATGACCGGGAGCCATCTGTCACAACCGATGGTGCTTCGGTGCGTCAGCAACGCGGATCCACATTAGGTTTGCGGGTAATTTCTCAGGCTGACACCATTCGCTGTATTCTGAGAGTGAAACCGCAGTTTAGATTCACCATTCGGAATTCGAGTAGCTTCAAAAACCCACAAGATATTCACAACGGGATATTTTTGTCAACTACTTCAAGCATCAAATACTTTTTAGAAAACAAATGAATTGAATAAATGGCCTTTTAAAAATTTAAACAATTTGACGTGAGTGTTTAGCATTTTTTTCATGCTGGTGGAGCAACGATATTTGATGTATCATTTTAATAATGAAACAAGGCAAGCGAAGACAAGAGTAATTCCTGATATCACTATCTGCATCTGACAAGATCGACATATCTGTGAAATATATTATATATATATATATATATATAAATATATATATATATATATATATAATATATATATATATATATATATATATAGATTCCTTTAGCCATGTTAGAAGTACCTCAGGGAAACAATTAAAAAATATACTTACACCCAGAAATTACAATTATGAAATAAATAGTACACCTGTTACACATCGGGAAGACGTGCTTGCATTATTCATAAGTCGAATTCGGTTTGGTTTGCCATCGTGTAATACGCTTTTGCTTAAGGTTGTGCGCAGCCCTGACAATAACTGATCAGATGAAAGTTTATTATCAGTGCACAGGAAGGAAAACGGAGCTGGAATGCAATATCGTGACCAGAGAGATAGGGAAGGCTTCAAGTGGCCACATATGTACAAAACGCGACGAAGTTTCTTCGGCGCAATCGAGTTTTCTCTATAACTTATAATGCTGTATGAACCGTGGCCCATGAAGCTTTCAGCCACGACCCGTTGATGGTTTGTCCTATACCGTTGCCAGACGCACGATTATGGCCAACTCTGGCCTTCAATAGAACAGAAATGACTGAGGCTAGAGGCCTGCAATTTGGTATGTTTGATGAGTGAAGTGTGGAAGGTCACAATACCAATTTGCAGCCCCCTAGCCTCAGTAGTTTTCAAGACCTGAGGCCGGACAGAAAAAGTGCGGACGGACAGACAAAGCTGTCTCAATAGCTTTTTACAGAAAACTAAAAATCATCCACAACTTGATTAAACAATACAGCCTAGAGGAGGAGGACACTCCTTGTCATGTGCAGCCTTGCGTCGTTCATGAGTGACCACGGTGGCTTTCAGTGAGGACGACTCTGCACAATGGGGAAAGACACAGACCCTAAACAAGTACACAGGGTTTAAGCTCGCTTACTTCTTCCAAGCATCTTTGAGGGATCAACTTGGATATAAGTGTAATACTTCCACGTTAATTAAATAGAGTAAGCCGTGATCCGACCACCAGCATATTCGGGATGCGTGCAAGATTTTCCCCTCACACATAAGTAGTAAACATTACATTCCTAAACTTAACATAAATTAAAACCTGCTAAAATCCACCGTCAATGGAGCCTTGTTTCACAAAAAAAATTTAAATACGCCATATTTCATTAGGAATAATTTTTCTGTACTGTTTAACATGCACATTATTTACTTTTTACATTTTCATTCTAATAAATAAATCATAAATATCATATCCTAAAATTCTTGTATCTTTCCCTCAACGCGGAACACCTTTTTCAGACCTTTTTAGGCTCTTCCATAGACCTTTTCTAACCCCCAACAACAACAACAACAACAACAGAATAGTTTGTAGGCTTACTCCCCGAGTAAGCGAAAAGTCGTGTCGTGGTGTTGGTTGTTAAGCCGAAAATCTAGTCTAGTGGGATATCCCGCAGTTACGATTAAACTTTCACCTTGCATTCAGGCCAGTCTCGCCAGAGTGACGTCACTGTAGTGTCATCAGTGACGTAATTATGGATCATTTTTTGGCACTGCAATAGAAAGCAATACTAGGGGGACTATACAGAAGAAATCTATAATCTCACAACTTATACTTTTCCTATGGAGAGATCTGCCAGGCAAGTATGTTCTCTATTCTTGTAAATACATATAATATACCAAGGGCCCCTCTATTTGAAAATTAAAAAGAAACATTATACCCCTTCAACTTCCAAATGATATAAATGCATAGAATCCAGTAAACGGCAATGATGCATCCATTTTCATTGTCACTGTCAATCGGTAGTTGAAGTCTGCAGGTGATAGTAGTACAGGAATCGATAACTGGGCCGGTAAGCGGGAAAGGTTAATGTCAAAGTTAAACAGGACCGAGTTGAAAATATCGAGAATCTTTTATTGAGAAACAGACACGAATTCTATGCAGAAGAACTGGGAGGCGGTTGCTGGCAACCTTCAGAAACAGGTACAAATACCTATTTTCCAAAACGCAATTGTTCTCAACTCACTGCTGTTATCAAAAGTGTGGTATATGGCTTATACAATGCCAATTGGTAAAGTAAATGCTCAGAAAATGAACTCTTATTTTCAGATGTTGATGAAGGGGCAAGTGCCAGCCAAGGTGCAGTGACTGTTTTTCCCCTAGATATGAAGGCGGCATATTTATAGATTTTTTATCACAAAGCTGCTTCCATTCTTGGCAGCTGCAAGTCTTCAAGGAGCTTTGTCCATGAGGTTGAATAAATATCCATTGAAGCAAACAAGACAGCCATTTGGGAAGAAGTTTCCCAAGCAGAGGAGTTTCCGTTACTGTCCCTATAATCTCTTCCAAGGCATTGCGATTGTAAGGTTGATTTGCAAGGATCCAAACTTCCACACTGCTAAAAGCAAAGCCATTTACACCAAATCATTTACCAAAATCCCATTCACTGTTGAAGATGTTCACCCATTGGTACACTGGGAAAGGCTCTGAAGGAACATTAATAATCGTTAATTAGAATACACTAGAATGCAATATAAACTTTAGGCCAAATGTCAAACGCTTAGACCTATTAGGTCACTTATCGCTGAAAGGCAAATTGAAGATAAAAAGGTTTGAAAGATGTAATAGGAGGAAAACATAGCAGTTGCACGATGGAATTATCGTTAGGAGAGGGTTGAAAGCAAGCTGGAAGAAAGAGAATATGAACGGAGATACGGGTAAAAGGAATGAAACGGGCTGCAACTAAGGACCAAAATGGACGCTACAAAGAACGTAAAGTAATGCCTGCAGTGTGCCGTGTGAGGTACACTAACGGCCCTAGCCCCTTACGGGATATAATCTTTAACTGATATTAGTTAAATGGAACTTATGCATATGTACAGCCATGCTCATAAGTGATACTACAATTGACTGCATTGGTTTTCGTTCAAATTCCCGAACTGGCATTCTAACATGGTACATATCTATCTCTTATTTAAATGTGAAAACCATTTATTTTTCTTATTTACAAAATAAGGCCAAAGTATGTTTCATAGGAGTGAAATCTATCATATATTTCAAAACTGCAAGAAAATATCACGTGTAGCCAAAATCTTGCGTTCACTCGTCGCCAATGCGTTCGACATCAAAATGTCTTCCTCAGACTTTGGTTCAAATGTTAAAATAACAGAAAAATACATTAAATTTTCTTATCTCTGTTTCAATATCTTTTATTAGCTTATTAATCCACCTTTACATCTGTAAAGGAATGGAATGGAATATAGAATTTAGGCCACGGGCCAAGCACTGGGACCTATGAGGTCACTCAGCGCTGCAAGGGAAATTGAGAGTAGAAAGGTTTAAGTGTAACAGGAGGAAAACCTCGCAGTTGCACTATGAAGCAATTGATAGGAGATGGTGGAAAGAATCGTATATGAAAGAGAATATAAACGGAGGTACAGTCAAAAGAGTGCAAGGGGTGGCAACTAGGGGCCAAAGGGACGGTGCAAAGAACTTTAAAGTAATGCCTACAGTGCACCACTGGTCAGACGGCACAAACCCCCCAACAGAGTCATTTGTAATAAGAGATTTTAGGTTGAAAATCGATTTTTTAATACCCGTTTTTCCGTTCTGCTGGTGTGTGCTGGGGACAGGGGCGTGGGAGGGTGTGTGTGTGAGTGTGTGTGAAGTATGAGGCCGAAGACAATCAGTGAGGGTGCTAGCAACCCCAAGAGGTTAATGAATAGTTCCAACTTCCAGAGTTGCTCGCTCTGTGAATTACACTTTACAAGTTCTGCATATTAAAGCTACCCTAAACAACTTCTTATGGGCATTACCTCGATGGAAATGTACTTTCGACCAGGCATAGCAAAGCTTCAAATCAGCTAAGAATAATTCCACGAAATGGCAAAAGGTTCACCGCGAAACATTCCCACTGAATATTCACTTGAATGGTTAGACTCAGCGCCCTTTTGTAGTAGGTTCAAAAAACTGACTTTGTGGCTTAAAACATCATTGATCACCTTCATTTCATCACATCTAGTCCAAGGTGAACCTCTACTCCTCCTCCTCCTCCTCATCCTCCTCCTCTTCCTCCCCCTCCTCTTCCTCCTAACCTCAGGTCTACCGTCTGTCTCCTCCCAATTCACCCTCCGTTCCCCATTTCAACACCGACCAAACTCGTCGCAAACGAAAGGGCGAGACTGGGAGGCCACTCGAAGCCCAGGCAGCCTCATGATATTAGATTCCAGGACCAAGACTTCCATAAAGAGAAGTTAATGTGCAGGTTGAATCCGGCGTAAGAGATGATACTAACCCCAAGTAAAAACAGACTGGAAAAGTCAGAAATTTGACGTATTTATTCTCATTCTCGCCAGAAAAGTTAAAAGTCTAACCCGACGTAAAGTTGTATCTAAATCTGATTCAGTACACATAAGCATATATGACTTCGAACTTCAGCCCGCAGCCAGATCTGCAGCCATTATTCATATCGTTATTCACAAGCCATTGGAAAATACAAAGTACTTCGGTAAGTGCATGTATTTCGACACGAGTTGTGCAACCGAAATCGACCGCTTTACGCTATATTCAAATTATCTTTTACGTTTTCAAGACATGGGATACAAGCAGCACATGTCTCATAATTGCAGGAATCACTCAAAGTAGTAGAAACAAAAGAAAATGTCTGCTTAACATAACGTGCAGTCTTGTTTCCAAAGACGCCCACATTTTTAAATAGTACCTTGGTTTGGTGATCTTTCCTTTACAAATAATCCTTTAATTGATTGAAATCTTGTATCTGCTACATTTGCCACCCAATGAATGAATCATTACTTATCTAAATATTTCAACGGTTCTTTGTTGGAGAATGTTACGCGTGACCTGTGGGCCAAGGCCAGATTTTGTCCTTTTGCGACTTGGAAGCCAAGGAAAGGACTACTTTACTTATTACCATCTATTTACAATCGGGAAGATCATTTTATTATACACATTTCTCTCTCTCTCTCTCTCTCTCTCTCTCTCTCTCTCTCTCTCTCTCTTTTACAAACAGAATACTAAGAGATTACCTATTATTGTGAATACAGGTCAAAATAGAGCAAATTAAATAAGTTTTAAAAAATATGCGAATAGGAATACAAATCGAACTAACAATAAGATTCATATATATATATATATATATATATATTATATATATATATATATACTATATATATATATACACACACACACACACACACACACACACATATATATATATATATATATATATATATATATATATATATATATATATATATATATATATATTTACGAATCTTATTGTTAGTTCGATTTGTAGTCCTATTCGCATATTTTTTAAAACTTATTTAATTTGCTCTATTTATATATATATATATATATATATATATATATATATACATATATATATATATGTGTGTGTGTGTGTGTTGTGTGTGTGTGTTGGGAAATAACTACTTTTTTTGTATTGTAGGCAAGCAGTTCCACTGTGAAAATAAAATATTAAGATGCTTCTATCTCTTGGACAAATGAAAAGGTAAAGTACTATGATGGGAGGGGCTGCTAGCCACGTACGCCTTCTTTCCCGACTTTCAGACTCACTGAGCAGCTGAATGCGCAAAGTCACCCCAGCAACGAAAAAGCAGTTAACTCAAGTGCTTTACAAAATCATCCCATTACATAGTCTGCAATGTCCACCTGCGGGCAAAATAAACCTTTAGAAAACCTCCTCAAGAAAAAAGGCACAGATGATTGGTGACGATCCGCTAGCAGAAACACTTTCATGCAAAGTCCGATGACTCTGGCCTCATAATGACCCGGCCATTCAAAGCTTAAAGTTTATAAGAATGGAAGGAAAATGATTAATGGGAGAAGCCCAAGACTTGGCAGCAGAGCCGAGGATGGGAGGCATTCACCCAACAGAGCAGTGTTAAGGTCAGTTGAAACTGCAATGATTTTCACACACAGGCTACCCAAGAAAACTGAGACCGCCACTTGTTGCATGAAGAAACTCCAAGTCTTTCCAGAAAGCGACACAAAGGAAGAAGAGCTCAAACAATGACACGAACGTTCCAAAGAAGACCATCTGGAAGCTCGGTGACTGAATAAAGAAAGAAACTACAAAAGTGGAGAATGAAACGACACAATATTTGGAAGAATGTTTCGTTGTTTCAACTACTATGGGCTCACAGTAAGATAACACTGAAGTGATCTGAATACTCTTAAGACGTTATTAATGACTGAGTTGGACGGCTGGATTGCGTAATAGGTAGTAATTGTTCACGAGTCACTGAACCCTATTACCTGGTGCTATTATGAGTGAACTTGACCGCATTTTCAAGGTCACAAACTTATGTTTAATTTCAAATACCGAAATTTCGGCATCTATTACTTATGCGTTGAACCTTTTGTGTACAAGTTATGTCATTAAAGCTCAGAAATGAATCGACAATTTTGAATATTGCTTTATAATACCGCTCAGAATTTTTCTAAAGGTTTATTTTGCCCGCAGGTGAACATTGCAAAATACGTAATGCGATGATTTTGTAAGGCTAGGACTCAGTTAACTGCTTATTCGTTGCTGTGGTGGCTTTGCACATTCAGTTGACCATTGAGTCTGAAAAGTACTTTACCATTTCATTTGTTCAAGAGATAGAAGCACCTTACTTTATATTTTCATAGTGAGACTACTTTTGCCACTAAAATAAAAAGAGTAGTAATTTCCCATGAAATTTAAAAATTACTTGGTCCTTCTACCACACTCATGTCAGAAAAGATTTTCATTTATTTTATACCGTTTAAAACTCTACAGTCTGTCCAATTACAGTATATACAACAAATTGATGTGTTACACGAAAAATATTGTGCAGCCATCTCTGATGCATTTGGGCCTTGCATATTTCTCCGATCATCGGTCTGTGTAATCAGTCAGCTTTAATGCTAGTTTTCTTATTTTGAGGTCAGTTATTCTCCGAGCTGTTGCTTGCAATTTGTTCAGAAGGAAACTTTACAAACTAAAAATAAAAACTGATGATTAGAATTTCCCTAATCATATAGATTAAAATGGGTTTCAAAAATTATACCGGTAATTTTCATTTTACAGCAACGAACAAAGAATAATCCTTTTTTTACTATAACTCAACTTTTACCGCCGTTTATTAACATCCAGGGAGCAATGAACTTGAAGAAGTACAATGCGTAATGTACGATGCAACTGCAAACTCGTTCCAATTTTTCTGTCCTTTTTGACTGCATGGGTTGCCTACTTTGCTACGATATACTTTTACTACAACAGCGTATTACGACTACTAACATTTATCAGTGTTGTATGTCTAAGAAGCTAGCATGTCTAAGAAGTAATCCATGAATGACCTACAGAATATACGCCTAAAGAAAACTCAAGTTATGTTCTCATATTTCATCGTTCTCTTCAAAACATGCGGCTCAAAAGACACCTAGAATCTGAAACCTTTAGCAATCACTCAAAACCCTACCTTTCAGGATTAGATTCATCGCCGGAGTAGTCTGATGCATTACTGATTCTCGGGTGGAGGGGGTGGGAAGGTAGTATAAAGCAAGATTCAGTCATTTCAGAGCTTTAATAACTTAACTGTTACACAAAAGGTTCACGCATAAGTAGTAGATGCTGGAATTTCGGAATAATAGCGCAAGGTAATGCGGTCGTTGAGGTGGGGGCGGTGGAGGGGGAATTGATCAAAACCTTGCAAAACATAATCTCCACCACATCCAAAACAAGGTGGGAGTAATAAACTCTACAGACACTTTCAAAGCATTGGCAACACATGCAACTGCACAAAAGGACAAATTAACAAATCTGACATTGCCCACCAGAATTTGGAAGTTTCAACCTTTATTGATGAAGGGGAGAGAGTTTTCTGTAAATACCGATTATAATATATATAGTATTATATATATATATATATAATATATAATATATATTATATATATGTAATGAAATTGTAATGGCCACAATGCCCTCTTTTTTTGGGGGAGGGGGATACCCTCGTCACTAGAAAGCCTTTGCTCCAACTTCAAAGAAATTTGAAGAACTCATGATGTCTGGTAGCGGGAAACGGACCCGCGATACCATAATCACGACTAGGTGACATTGCCGACCTGACCACGAGGATTAAAAGTCTATTCCCTCTCGTACATACATAAACCTGCCGTCCTCATATATATAAATATATATATATATATATATATATATATATATATATATATATATATGTGTGTGTGTGTGTGTGTGTGTGTGTGTGTGTGTGTATTATATCTATTAGAGCTGGAATAGACCCAACCTCACCATCGTAGTCAATCGTTTTATTGCTTTTTAGCCTGAAATATATATATGTAAAATCTACTGGTCATTTTTACCAGATACATATGAAACTGTAATAGCCACAATACCCTCTTTACTTCTCAAATTCTTTGCTCTTTTTTTTCAGCCTACAAAGGAATAAAAACGATTGCCCACTTGACTACGATGGTGAGGATAGGTCTATTCCAGGTCTAAGTAAATATATATCTGAAAACGAACAGGTGTCTATGTATGTATGTACGAGAGGGAAGAGACATTTTAATCCTTCTCGTGGTCAGGTCGGCAAGTTCTATATACCTTGGGCAAGGTAACCTCGTCGAGACTATGGTATCGCGAGTTCGTTTCCTGTTACCGGACATCATGATTTCTTTAAAATTTCTTCGAAGTTGGGATACAAGGCTTTGTAGTGACAAGCATATCCAAAAAAAAAAAAAAAATAGAAGTTAAGAGGGCATTGTGGTTATTACAATTTCATATGTATCTGGTAAAAAATGACCAGTATTCTACACACACACACACACACCACACACACACACACACACACACACACACACACATATATATATATATATATATATATATATATATATATATATATATATATATATATATATATATAGTGTGTGTGTGTGTGTGAATGATTATACGTGCACGTAGAATCTACTGGTCACTTCTTTTTACCGGACACGTACTATATCGTATCTTCACAATGCCTTCTGAACTTCTCGAATTCTTCACTTCTTGAAAACGCTTGTCACTACGAAGTCTGGGACCAAATGAAGCTAAATGAAGCTATCGAGATTCCCGGCCAGAACTCGATCTCGGCTCAGGTGTCGCCACGAGATAACGAATAATGCTTGGGTATATTGGGAAGGTGGGTCTATTGCAGCTCGGGTGAGTCCGACAGATAGCTACAAGTACGTATGAGCGGACGGGAGTCATCTTACATCTTTCTTCTTGGCCAAGTAACTATTGTTACCTTTTCGTGCTGACACCCCAAACGAGATCGAGTCTTTGCCCGGCATCCGATACCTTCATTTGGTCCAAGGCCAATACAATTTGGTCCCAAGCTTCGTAGTGACAAGCGTTTCCAAAAGGTGGAGATTTCCAGAAGTTCGAGGGCATTGTGGCTAATAAGTAGTAGTACTACATATATATTTATGTGTACTATGTAAACATACGTGTATTATATATAGTATACTATATATATATATATATATATATATATATATATATATATATATATATCAGATAGCGAGCAATGTTGGATTCACAAGCGCAGTCGTTCGCTCCAGGAGTTTGTCAAGCAAAAACACCAAAACTGGTTAGGTGTTGCCGGAGCACTTATGCTGACAGTGCAGTGAACTTCAGATAATGATACAAACACACACACACACATGTATGTATGTGTGTGTGTGTGTTTGTACACACCATAGATATAGAGCCTCTCTGTATCTATGGTATAGACAGATGGACAGATAGATGGCTAAACAGATACATAGATTGTAGAGCATCGAAACCTTTCGTTACAAGTAACTGTGCGTATTGTCTACTCGTGCGCTGGCTCTCATCCAGTTACGAAACTATGTGACACGAACTTGATCCAGATGCTGAAGTCTGCAATGCTTTCCAATCTCTGCTGAGGCTATCGATAACTTCATCTAAAATCGTTTTCATTGCACTGTATTTCACATGCTAAAGTTCCCCAGCTTATATGAAATGTAAGAACACTGAAGGTCTTACTTGAAAACATTTCCGGTACAAAATGCAATTTTGGGGAGAAATCAATGAAAATAGCGAAGAAATGCGGAGCTCGTTAGATGGCAAGAGCGGGGTCATCCGTGTGTGAAAGGGAGAGTGAGTGAGCATGGCCAGACAGTTGCCACCATCGCACTTCGTTCAATGTAGAGTCGATTGTGACGAATTTCCATTGGTGTTCATGAAATTCACAGTTTTCCCGAAGTTATGTCAATGGTCTGTTGGTCTCGTCGAAGACTGAGTATTTACGAAAAGGCTGCTAAAAGATTGCACTTAAATTAATTGGAAATCAACTCTCGCGCGCACACACGAACACCGTCAGAAAACAGTTGCTTCAACTTTGAACTTCAACTACAAAGATATAAGAAATAATGTGACGATGGGAGTTAGTACAAGATGACAATCGTGAAGCTTCATATTGACATCACTTCTAAAACTGTACCCTCAACGGATCACTCCATTACATTTTTTAGGCAGGGTAAAGAAAGACGGGGAAAGCCATACTGTGTAGTCACCGCCCTAAGCTCAACAAAGTTTATTTGTTAATTTATACCACATACTCTACAAGTAACTGAAATCCTGTATACCAATATTAAAATCTGTACATCTCCCTGCTCGTATATTATATATATATTATATATATATATATATATATTATATATATATATATATATATATATATATATATATATATATATAAAGTTTGTACGCGCATTTATTTTAAAAACCGGCTGAGAATCGGTTGAGAACTTCCACAGTACTGTGCATCTTTCTATTCTTGAATTCATCGACAAAATGCCGTTTTCGCAGTCATTCGAGAACGACCCGAAGAAGTGTCTTTAGACAGACAAAGAGAGAGTGTGGGCGAGCGAGGGGCGCGGAGCCATAAGTGAAAACCTGATAAACAAGAAGTCTGGCGAGCGGTTACTTTCGGTTGCACTTGCATCCACTCCTGGGTCGGTTGGTTTAGTTACCATATGGAACATCAGATCATTGATGCAATTGCTGGGTCAACCGTCATGCAATATTACTTATAGTAATGTTTCAATTAGATACATCAATTTCTCCTCATAATACTATTGCCACGTCAATTCTAATGACAGACTTTGTGGCAAATTTATTAGGGGTAAACCACTTTCTTTCTTCCGGTGCGTTGTTTAACCTCTCAGTCTATCACTTTTAAATGAAACTGTAGGGAATTCTTCCAATTTCACCTTTACAGCCCTGCAATACATAACCTCAAGTTCATGACCGCAGTCATTCACCGATAATTATCATTAAATGTCGTAAAAGCAACTTGGGCAAAACACTTCCAGGATTTTACTCCACATTTTGCAATGCAGATCACGCTTCGCAGGGTAAACGACAGCTGTTGAGTTCACTCTCTTGCCTATTAGGAAAGTAATGTACTGTAAATTAGAGAGAGAGAGAGAGAGAGAGAGAGAGAGAGAGAAGAGAGAGACATACTAAAAATCTGTAAAAACCACTGGATAAGGTTATTTACAAAAATAAGTGCATTTCCATCTCTCTCTCTCTCTCTCTCTCTCTCTCTCTCTCTCTCTCTCTCTCTCTCTCAAAGTTTCAATGTGAACTAGTCACCTGAAATCTGTCCCGTAGATGCAAGGTGTCGTAAATTTGATGATCCACGTAACAGGTATGCTTAATGGTGAATTGTTTCATACAAATGTAATTCAGTTGGAAATAATTCATTAATTGTTTTGAATTTCTGGCTGACTCTGAAATATTGCATTCATTAAAACAAGTGTTATGTAGACGCCATTTAGCAGTATTGGAAGATTCTGATAAGGAATTTGATTGTGTTGCACCTGCAAAGGACGGGGAATCGGAAGGCTTTGCTGTAGGCAGACACCATCGTGAGGAGCTGCAGCCTATAGCCTATTGGCGAAAGTTTCTCTCGCTGTTTGCTGTTCTAGTTAAAATTGATGATTTGATTATTGTTAGGCTGATTTTTCGAATCCCAACGACTGTAAAAATAGAACAAACTCAGACTTCTGAGTAACTGAATTAGATATAGAATTTAGGCCAAAGGCCAAGCACTGGGACCTATGAGGTCATTTAGCACTGAAACGGAAATTGACAACAAAAGGTTTGAAAGGTGTAACAAGGGTGAAACCTAGCCGCTGCACTATGAAACAATTATTAGGATAAGGTGGAATGTAAGAAGGAAGAAAGGTAGTATAAATGGATATACAGTAAAATGAACGAAAGGGGATGCAACTAGGGGCCGAAGGCACAATGCAAAGAACCTTCAGTATGGGTTGCACTGACGGCACTAACCCCATATGGAAGAATTCCGAGTAATAATTATGGCACAAACTTTGAGCAGTTTGATTTTGATTGGTGATTGTAACGCTGACCCTTTCAAGGGACGGTTTTGGAAGGAGAGGCTTAGCACTAGTGCTTCCTCAATCTGTCTTGAATATTTGCGGACGGAGAGCTGCTGCCTCGCGACACTGACTTCCCTTTTCCCTGCTCAAGACTCGACAAGGTGGTTAAGTCATATCCTCGCATCCAGACCAGCTGTTGAACGTTTAACTATTAAATTTGTAGATTATGGTTCTTCAGTATATGATGGATTTCCATAGTGTTTAGAGTATGCGTTTCATACAGAAAATATATATGTAAAGAATCTCAAGTTTTGGACAAATTTTACTACTGTACAGCACCGTGGTCTGAGTCCTCCCTCCCTCTCCCCCCTGTAAGGGGAAGGGAGAGGACGCGATCCAATATTGGAGCCTTTTACGTAACTTAGAGAGCCTTGCCATGCCCTTTTGCTGCCTCCCTTACTCAGTTACACAACGACAATTAATTACCCACAATACAACAACACGATAAGCACTACATTTAGCACTCTAAGACATGTGGGTCTGTCCCATTCTTTATTCCTCTCCCTAATTCCTTCCTTTCACCCGACTAATTCCCCCTTCCAAAACCTTGTCTTCCTTCCGGGAACCCCGCAAGGGGTTTATATTGGTTTCAGCCGAACCCTCTCTCTATCCTATCCCCAGTTACAGTTACTGGTTAACTGGTACATTAATCTGAGTGTGAAACAGCGGCTTAGTAGTGGCGGTCGGGCAGGACTTGAAAAGCGCCGCCCCATTTCCGGGGTGAAAAATAAAAGCACATTTTGAGCCTTAACATCTCAATCATTTATTTTATTATATAAACCTAAAACATAAACAACACAGCAGACTGACAATGAAACCGTGCGAGCTTTGTTAGAAGAAAATTCGCTCATAACAACGAAGTCAAACTGATTATAAAGAAACCAGGGTTTGCCGTTGTCAAAATTCGCTTACTGCCCAACAGCCAAGTCGATCAATCGCTATGCATTGTTCCGACCAGATGAAATATGCTAGAAAATCTAGAATTATGCCAGCCCGTAACAAAATTTGAAGTCGTTCTTGGTAGTATGTTAAAGTGAAAAAACATGGTAAACCTTTAACTGGTGCTCATCGGGATATAATGAGATCAACATGAACGTTTTGAAGAATGCATTACATTTTTGTAAGGAAAGTGGAGACGAGTTGGAAATGAGGAACCTGTAGACAGTTTCAAAAAAAAACCGAAGAATTTTGGAATAAATTTTAAAATAACAAATGGAGTCCAGATATCCTACCATCCCAAATTGATAGATAATGACCATAGTATCATCCCTAATAATTTTCCTGTTAGATATATAACAGACTTTAGACAGTATTATCGACAGTTTTGTGATCTAGACTTTATTCATATTAAGGCAGAGGATATAAGCTTATTTTCCTAAGCCGACGCTACAGAATCTCTGAAGTTGCTGAAACAAGGTATAGGCTATCACAATAAACGTACAAACGATTTACTGTATTCCCCTGACTCTATTACTGAACTGGCGGGAAAGTTCTCATCATGCACCATTCATAGTTATTTGCCTTGATAGGGTACAAAGAACAAGTGATCCTTTTGTAAAAGAGTCACATAGAAATATCTTTGTCTCTGACAACTACCGCCCTGTTACGTTGTCTTCCGCTAAATTGTTTGAATATTGTCCCTTTATGAGAATAAACCATAAACCCGTACTTCACTTTTGATGATCGTCATCGTGGATTAGGTCTTAACTGTTCCATATCAACAGCCTGTCTTGTGGTGAATTTTGTTTGTGTTTAGTGTTTTTACGTTGCATGGAACCAGAGGTTATTCAGCAACGGGACCAACGGCTATACGTGACTTCCGAACCACATCGAGGGTGAACTTCTACCACCAGAAATACACATCTCTAACCCCTCAGTGGAATGCCCGAGAATCGAAGACCATACCGCTCACGCCACTGAGGCGCTGTCTTGTGCAGAAGGAAACACTTTTAAACAATGTAATTCGAGCTCATAAGTGAATACCCGCGTTATTGACGGTAAAAAAAGCTTTTGACAGTATGACTCTTAATGTACCAAAGATGTATGTTGACTTGAATAAGCTCAGGGGAATGTATATATATATTAATATATATATATATATATGTGTGTGTGTTTGTGTGTGTGTGTGTGTGTGTGTGTGTGTGTGTGTGTGTGTGTGCGTGTGTATTATATAAATATAATTTATTTCGTATCACTGATACATAGTATTACACTAAAAGTAAAAACAACAATATATAGCTTGATGATGAATAATAGTGCCAAGACTAGGAAGAACATTCTTTAATATTACGAGCTTTCGAGGTTTAAAACCTCATCTTCAGGCTGAAAAATGACAAGGATGAGAAATCACTAAAAATTACATTTAAAATTAATTGTTCTGATTAAAAAGCTTCAGTAAGAAAAACATTAAAATTAAAAACGAACATCACATACAAACTAAAAATTAAAAATTACGAAAAAACTAAAACAAAGCGCAAATCATACAAAAAACAGAAATAAAAAATAAAAATAAATATGAAAAGGGTAAAACAAAACTTTACACTCAAAAATAAAATGGCTAACGACCCACTTTGTGTACCTACTATGAAACTATATGATAGCTAGTTGAATACCGGACGAGTTGTTGTTCAATTCCGGTTTCATTTTCTTAATAAACAGTGACTCTGAAATTAAAAGGTCCAGTCTATTTGAGCAAAAAGACAGTACTCTAAAATCTAGGTGAGTGAAAGGATGGTCCTGTGCTAAACTGTGATCCCTTATGGCAGAAAATGGTGGTTTAGAAAGAGGAAACCTAGTTCTAACCGAAAAGACCTCTGTGTTCCAAAATTCTGTGTCTAAGCCAGCGGGAACTGGATCCCACGTATCGCAGACCACACTGCGAACAGGTAAACAAGTAAACGACACTCGAATTAAGGTCCACAGGAAGAGCAGGCTTCTCCTCAAAAGTGATCCTACAGTTAAAAGGGTTAGTAAAAACAAATCTGAAACTAACTTGAGGAAAACTATGCTTAAGTATTTCTTGTAACTTTTTTCGTACCAAGTAGCTACTATGACCAAGGAAAGGCAATTTAATATACTTTACATCTTTACTAGCAGTACTGTACACCGGTCTGGGACAAAATTTCTCATGTAGAAAATTTTCAGAACTTTGTAAAAGACAAATACGGGATAAGAATTTTCGGAAAAATAATTCTGGAGGAAGACCATGTCTTGATGAAATAAATTAAAATCACAACAGACATTGTAAGCTCTATTTATCATAGTACGTATTGAATTAAGTTTAAACAACTTTGGTGAAAAACTAAGATAATTCAATCCCAAGCCAGTAAAGTACTTTTCCTATAAACGGAAGTCTCAAATTTACCTCTATTTCTGTGTACCTGAACATCTAAAAATGACAACATATTATCCTGTTCTGTCTCACAAGTAAAAGAAATATTAGGATGACGAGAATTAAAATATTCAAAAATAAATCCACGTGTGAACGTTCCCTAAACACAAGAAAGTGTCATCCACGTACCTACGATAATACAAGGGTTTGAAAGCAACAGGGCATTCAGACATCCAAATATTTTCACAATAACCCATGAAACAATCTGCATATACAGGTCCAAGGGAATTTCCCATAGCAACTCATCTATTTGATTATATAATTTACCATCAAAAGTAAAAATGCCATCAGTTGTAGCCAATTGTAATAACTTTCGCAAATCTATTTTACTAAGTCCAAAAGTTGTTATGTGGTTTTCACATATATTATTAAGAATAATGTCAGTTGTTTCTTTTAATGGGATATTTGTGAAAAGAGAGGTTACATCAAAACTAGCCATTACAACATTTTGGTTAAAATCGAAAGAACACAATTCTTTGACAAACTTGGAAGAATTTGGGACATTAAACTCACTAAAAGTTAGAGGTTTTAAAACAGGAACCAGAAACTTTGATAAGTAATAGCTAAAAGTGCCAATTGAAGATATAATGGGTCTCAACGGGTTTCCTATTTTATGCACCTTAGGTAGACCATACAAATAACCGGGCTTTGACCCTGAAGCATATAAATTACTATATGTAACTTCCCCAACCTTATCTCTCAAACTTCTTAAACATCCTATTTAATTTATCTCTAATTTCAAAATGTGACCGCAATATCTACATTCAACATCCTAAATTTTGTATTATCAGAGAGTATTTCATTCATTTTATCTAAATAATCAGACCTATTCATCAATACAACACCCCTGCCTTTATCTGGCTTTGTAATAACAATACTATCATCGTTCTTAAGATTACGTAAAATATTGATTCTGTCTTTATTTAACTGATTGTCACCCTCCTTTCTACGATTAAAATTTTTAAAAGTCTCATTTGCAATTACTGAAAAATTTTTTTTTAAAATTTTAAAAATTTTAATCGTAGAAAGGAGGGTGACAATCAGCCTGAAGATGAGGTTTTAAACCTCGAAAGCTCGTAATATTAAAGAATGTTCTTCCTAGTCTTGGCACTATTATTCATCATCAAGCTAAGATTTCCAAGTAGCCGCCACCCAATTACTAAGACAACAATATATATATATATATATATATATATATATAAATATATATATATATAGGATATATATGTGTGTGTGTGTGTGTGTGTGTGTGTATATATGTGTGTGTGTGTATATATATAATATATATATATATATATATTATTTATAAATATATATATATATATATATATATATATATATATATATTATTTACAGATCCACTTCAAAAATATATTACACAAAAATTGGCTAAAAATGTTTAAATTCGACAAATTTAGGAAGCAAAAAAGAATCTATTGAATAAAAAAATAACGCAAATCCTTCAGCCATAAAATCAGTCAAGAAATGAGAATATAATCTACAAATTCAGGCAATGAAAGTAGAGAACTTAATGAATAACTTCAAGAGGAAATAGAACAACCGATTTCCATAATCCGATAAGGTCAATGTTAACATAAATCAAAGGAAAACTTTGATTATTAATAGCGGAAAGAAAAGGAAGGAAAATCATTAGCTAAAAGGCTAAGACTCAAATAAGACGGATCAGCAAACAGTGATAATTCCATTCAGAACCGACGACATGGAGTAACGAGGGGAGGAATGAACACCAAAGTCCTACATAGGACTCGCATCCTCAAATCAGAAAATGACTGAGGAAAACTGTTTATTCGACTTCGTCAAGTAAAAGCTAATTTTAATACGCACAGCTAATGTGGCCATGCGTCCCAAAAGTATTACGATGTACTAGATTAAAAGAAGAGTTATTTCCATGATAAGCAGTTCAAGGGGAACCCGAGTCTATTCTAGATTTGCAAGTCTCGGCCCATTCACCTGGTTTCTGCGAGGTGAAAGCTGGGTCAAGCCAGCGTTCAAGAAGTTAGACAGCTATTTAAGAAAAGACCAAAGGGAACAGGTGAAAAATCATCAGCAGAACCTGGGTCGAAAGGATGAGTCAAGGCCAGTGCATGGAAGTCCTCTGTTAGGTTAAACGAACGGGAAACTCTTGCCGGTTTATTGTGTGTCGCGACAGACAGGCGCGAGAAAGATACGAAGATCTGGATCGCTAGACCGATAGCAATTTTCAACAGAAATTCAAATAAAATCAAGGAACCACTAGAGCCTCCTAAAGCGGTAAAAATTCAGGAGGATCGCCCGGGGATTCACCCCGCTACTGATGGTGTTTCTGTGCTGTAGCGTGGAGGACTGTGCAGGTATGGAAGGAAGCTTTTTGACACCGGCTACATGATGAAAGTGGCGCTGTCTGGCGCCTTCTTTGTTTTTGCCGTCGATTAGTAGAAACGAGTTTTACGGGAATCTATATTGTGTATTATTATTATTATTATTATTATTATTATTATTATTATTATTATTGCAATATGTATCCTTATTCTATTGCACTTTCATGTACGAAAAGAAGCTTTACCTTCTCAACTGCAAAACTGTTCAGGAGCTAATCATCGAGGAATGAGAAGTGATTTTCTCCACTAATTCAAACATTTCAAGACTTGCTCTTGAATAGAAACCACTATTTTAAGGCAACGAAGTAAAGCAAAGTGTACAGGAGTAAAACATCAATAAAAGTGGGGCATGCGAAAGAAGTGCAAGAGTGTGAAGACAGGAGAGAAATCAAAAACATAAATGAAGTAGGAGGACGCAGACCTCTGTGAAAGTTTCAGCCGCACGGTTCGAGCGATCCAATACCGAGCTTTCGGTTGGTTTATGAGCGCTTTCACGCTTCTTATCTTGTGGGTGGTAACTCCCGGCACGGCACGGGCCCCTCTCGCGTTTTCGCCACCTCTGGAACCGGACGGCTCCGATCCCGGACGCAATGTGTTTGACATAAAATCTCAGACGCGTCTTCACACAAAACGCTTTCAAACTGTCACTCCTACGAGCTTTCCTCATTTGTCCGGAGTCGTTCGCCAACGAAAGATACATTGATAAGTATAACTGAATCATTTGTGTCCCTTTTGGGATGCAATTCGAGAAAATATAATCAGCTGGGGTTTTACTATATATACTCGTATTGCATATCGGATGGACTTTGAATGGGAGAAATGTAAAAAATAATTTTATGAATCAGTCTTTCAGTGAAAGAGCAGGCTTTCCTTTAAATGGTAAATTCGAGTTGAACGTGGATCTATGGTTTTAATTCAACACAAAAAGTTTTCAATGAAGCAACCACTGATCACCAATTTGAATCGACAAACTGTATTATTTTCCGTTGACTAACTGTGTGTTCAAAATTATCCCCTCACCCCTTCACAGCATTTTGCTTCTACGGATTTCATGGCAAGATCTGCAAAGAGTTCCAGGTGCAAGAATCCTCTTGCCGTTCATAACCAAGCTGTTTCCTTCCAGTGCAAGGGCAATTTGACTTCGTTTGAATTCCAGTCCATTCTTCGGCTAAGCATTGGCTGAAATGTCAAAACCTGGCACTACCACTGGGTCATTCAAACACACTGAACCACCTCCTTGTTGATTGCCGGCCTGTTGACCTCTAAGTGTTACCCGTCGACAGGGCCATCACAGTGCAGATTTTTTTTTTTTTTTTCTTCGGCATTTCCTTCCTTTGCCCCAAGGAAAGTTTCATTTGGTATGTTGCCTTATCGCGTCATAGAGTTCCAATATTAAGTACTATAATATATAGTATATATATATATATATATATTATCCTTCAGAATAAAAATTTCCTCAAAAGATATTCCACGAGCTAGATATCGGGAAGAAATTGATATAATTACATAGTACATACACACATACTTACATACATACATACATACATAGTACATATATATGTATATATGTATAGGTATATGTATATATATATATATATATATATATATATATATATATATATATATATATATATATATATATATATATATATATTGTCGTCCAGCTGGAGGAAGGAATGAAAGGAATTGACTTGGAAGAATATAGAAGTAGCAGTGAAGCAGAACTCTTGGAGGAACTGCAGCTGACTGTGAGGGAAACAAGAACAAGTAAAAGATGCACCGAAGAAATCGAGTTTTCTGTACAGCATATAATGCTGTAAGAAACTTTCAGCAACGGCCCATGAAACTCTCAGCCGCGGAGCATAAACCTTTCAGTCATGTCCAGGTGGTGCCCTGTGTCGTTGGGGGCACCTTGAGCGGTGCCAGACACACGATCCATTGCTAACTTTAACCTTAAACGAAATCAAAACTACTGAGGCTGGAGGGCTGCAATCTGTTAAGTTTGGTGATTTGAGGCTGGATGACCTACATACCAATTTGCAGCCCTCTAGCCTCAGTAGTTTTCAAGATCTGAGGCGGACAGAAAAAGTGCGGATGGACAGACAAATAAAATAGCCTTCTCAATAGTTTTCCTTTACAGAAAAGTAAAAAGAGCGGAAGAGACGGAGCTGTGACTCGGCATTTCCGAAATTATATCACGCTACAAGAACAATAAAAGAATTCGCCTGCACGATGGCTAATGTCTCTCTTTAGAATGAATCGATACAAATAACACTGGAGAGAGAGAGGGGGTGTGGGGTGGGGGGGGAGAGATACTTCTTTAAAAAGAATAGGAATCATGGAAGCTTATTGCCATGCAAGTTCGTGTAAATGAACATGAAAACAAAATAAAGGAAGACAACAATAAATCAGGCAATGTATTCCTTCTTAATTAATAGATGCTGCTGCTACACGCAGAAACACGGAACATGATGATAAGAACCTGATGCTATTCTTTTAGAACAGACAGTAACGGCAATGACAAAGCAATCAAGCACAGGGTCAATTGCCCAGTGGCTGCTTTAATCATTTCAGCAACTTTTGCTTCGAGGACCATAACGATACAATAGAAACAAAAAACCTCCCCATCAGAACAATAAATGAATAGTATTTCCTAACGCCCCAAGAATTTTTCAGTTCCCTTCCTCTGCGACTATCAATGGGGAGCTTGATGAGAGGCTCGTGCTAGTGCAAATCGAATAGCAGCAACATCTGTCAATGATCCGTATCCATTGATAAGGATCAGTAACACAATGTTCAAGGGAAAGACGACAAAGCAAATTAAAACTCCCATTGAATTTTAAATCAAAGCCGCGTTGTCCTTAAAATGAAGCTGGTTTCATCGGTTAGCACTTGCAGATCATGCAACCAGCAGGTTAAACCATTTAAAAGCGATCCCACGGCATTGTGGTCGAACTGTTGCTGCAAGTCTGCAACTAGGAATCGGTGCGTTTTGCAACCTACATAAACGTAGGAAAAGTCCCTCTTTTACCACGAGAGAACTTTCACCGACATGTCGTCCCTTCTCTCCAAATTTCCCAAAAGTAGCTTAGCCGAATTGGTCGCCCACTTCCATAGGGGTCATGTTCAAAGGAAATGCTGCCAACATTCACCAAGACAATAGTCGTCAACTGATGTTTTAAACTGACAAGACCCACAATTTTACAGACAACTCAATATTGATGAGTGCCAATACATTTGTCACCTCAGTCACATCCACAGAGCTACTGCTGCTGGCTCAGTGATATCAATAGAGTTTTCTGTTCAGTGTATAATGCTGTAAGATCCGTGACCCATGGCGCTTTCAGTCACGACCTGGTAGTGGTCTGTCCTATACCGTTGCCAGAAGCACGACTATGGCTAAATTTAACCTAAAATAAAATAAAAACTACTGACGCTAAAGGGCTGCAATTTGCTAAGTCTGATGACTGGAATGAGGATGATAACATACCAATTTGCAGCCCTCTAGCCTCAATAGTTTTTAAAATCTGATGGCGGACAAAAAAAAAAAAAAAAAAAAAAAAAAAAAACAGTCGGACTGGCAGATAAAGGCGTCACAAAAGTTTTCGTTTACAGAAAACTAAAAATGCAGTGTCTCCTCATGATTGAGTCTGCATATTTCCTGTTGCGATAGATTTCATAGGGCCACTTCAGAGTGTCAAGCCTAATTATTAGCAACCACACGAAGGCATCTGGTCAATTAAATACTGAAAATGTAAGACCATTCAGCACCGTACACAACAGTCAGATTGTTGCTGGTGGTAGAAAAGTTTAAGTTTATATATATATATATATATATATATATATATTATATATATATATATATATATATATATATAATATATATATATATATATATATAATATATATATATATATATATATATATATATATATATATATATATATATCATACATATATATATATATACATACATATATATATATAATATATATATATATATATATATACATATATATATATAAACATAAGCCGCGCATGTTGATTAATACCCAATGCGAGCTACTTCAGGAATATCACTTAAGTAATACTTACGTAGGTATACCAGATCATTTATCTTTTATGAACCCCTTTCGGTGATAATCCCGAAGTAGCACAAATTGAATATTAAATCATATTTGTAGCTTAATGTTTGTATATAAAAATGTCACGGTGATGCGATATATTTATATGTATATATATATATATATATATATATATATATATGTATATATATACATATATATATACATATATGTATATATATATACATATATATATACATATATATACATATATATAAATATATATATTATATATATATATATATATATATATATATATTACAGGAAGCCTTTGATAGCTAAGTAAATAGGGGGTTACTAAGGCAAGTTGGCCAATTACACGCGCAAACAATGTACTTTTGCCTCAGAATTTTTGCTTCAGTATTGCAAATGCCTAACACCTTTTTTTGACACATCTATGAATCACGGAAATATTCCCTATGGAACAGAATCGTCGCTGGCAACAAATTTCGGTCAGCTACCAAATGAAATATATATAAAAGATACGTGTGATGGACTTTTCAAACCTCCATCTGTCTTGGGTCACTTCACTATGTCTCTAGAGAATTGTACTGTTAGATTTGATAGCCCATACATATTCCTCACCAATTCAGAAACGGCTAAATTTCCAAGTGTGGAGAAAACTGGCCTTCGAATGGACACAGCCTCGCAAATCGGAAGCACAGCATCCGGCGAGTGAAAGTCCCAAGGGAAAAGAAATCACGAATGTGGTGCAGAAACGAAAATTGACAACACGCGCCCGAACTAACGTGCGTTATTAAGGTAGACTCGATATCGTCTGTCACGAAAGTGTGGCAGACTTTCTTACAGGAAAATTCTAGAGTAACTCCCCGCCGGTAAAATACTTTACGAGTACAGCAACCAATTGGAGTGGATCACTCGCTCAGCATATGAAAGTAAGACGTATATGTTTTGGAGTTTGGAAGCAAGCCATTTTGAATCTGCTTTGGAAAAAGCAAACAACCCCGAAAGCTTGAAAAAAAAAAAAAAAAAAAAAAATATATATATAATATATATATATAATATATATATATATATATATATATATATATATACTCCTCCCACACTCAACGAGATCCGATTCGGTACTAGAAATACCGCCCTAGGAAGGATTTGGTGTGATGATAAATGCTGAGTTCAGTGTGATAAAATGACAGATCGGCGTGAGAGCACTCGATAAACTGAAGCGAGAAATTTGAGCGGAAGGACGCCGTTTGCAAGCGAGTGCACGAATCGGGAATCAAATTTTTTATCAGACTTGGCCTACATTCCTGAATTAAGCGTCATTCAAGGACACTCAACTGAGCAAAAGGAAATTGAGACAAAGTGGACCCTATATAGAATATTAGTTTTTGTCCTTAGTCCCTAGTTCTAATGCTTATGTGGGAAGCAAATGGCTCAAGGATGCCAATAGCAGTGAGAACAAACAGAAACAAGTAAAAAGTTCACAGAAGTTTCTTCGGCACAATCGAGTTTTCTGTACGGCTTATAATGCTGAATGAAGCTCTAAGCCACGGCCCATGAAACTCTCATCTGCAGTCCATGAAACTTTTAGCCACAGCCCCGGAAGTGGCCTGTGTTGTTGGCACACATAGCGTGCCAGACGCACGATCATAGCTAACTCTAACTTTAAATAAAATAAAAACTGCTGAGGCTAGAGGTCTACAATTTGGTATATTTGATGGCTGGAGGGTGGATGATCAACAAGCCAATTTGCAGCCCTCTAGACTCAGCAGTTTTTAAGATTTGAGGGAGGACAGAAAACGTGAGGACGGACAGCCAAATAGCCTTCTCAATAGCATTCTTTTCTTCTCCGCCGTTATCCCTACATTAAGGGGTCGGTTGCCTGGTGCGCCTTCTCCAATGCTTTCTATCAAAGGCATCATTCTCCACCTAACATAATCTCTCCATATCTTCATTCACATATCTCGCCATCTAATAGTTTTTGACAGAACACTAAGAATGAAATCCTCAAGAGTATTATGCACACAGTTATCTTAGCCACCGTCGTAATTATGAACTGTGAGGGAAATATCTCTAATGACGAGGAAGAATTTTGACACGGATCCCGCGTCTCTTTTCCTTTTGGTTTTCTACACAGCTGCACACTCCTTCTTTCAATTCTTCTTCTTCTTCTTCTTCTTCTCAGACAATATAATGTTTCTTCTTGGATGACAACCACGCCCTTGTGATTTCATTCTCGACTTATTGCCATGTAGTACATTTCGTAAACATATCAATTCCTTCCTATTTAACTATTACTCCACATAAATCTGCTTCTTCCGCAGATTTTTACAGTTTTTCCACCAAGTTTTAAATGAAGTATTATGTTAAGAGCTTCAGAAAGAAGTCTATAGCACTTAATAAAAAAAATAATCAGGAATATCGTTAAGACTACAAATAGCGACATCGGGGGATAAAACTGCAGCTTGGAACGAACCTCTAGAAACAAGAGAAGGGTCCTGGCGTTTCTTTTCGTTAATCCATCTTACTTAGATATGCAAATGTCTTGTTCGTAATATCAAGTAACTTACACACACGCATGACGAAGTAACAATAATACAAATGCAGAAGAAAAACGTAAATTGCCTCATAAGTCTATCAGAGCTTCCTAGATTTGCCTGAAGGGTAAGTTGAAGCCAGACTTCCTAAGTCGTCACTAGAGTACTATATAGAAAAAGCCATTACAGACTTAGTTCTAAAATACTAATTTGTTCTTAACCTATTGAAATGGGAAATTTTGCTTTCGACATCAACAGCGCAGAATGAAAGGACAAATGATGCACTGTCAAGTAAACCAAAGAATTGCCATCATGGTCACATTAACCTTTAACGTCTGGATCCAACCGAAGAAAAATCCACGAAGAAGCAAAATTAAACAAGTAAGAATTGCGAAAAAGTTTCTTTGGTACAATCGAGTGTTCTGTAGATCTATCTTTCGGTGGTCTCGGTATAATGCTGTATGAGCCACGGCCCGGTGGTGGCCTGTCCTATAACGTTGCCAGAAGCCCGACCATGGCTAAATTGAACCTTAAATACCATAAAAACTACTGAAGCTAGAAGGCTGCAATTTTGTATGTTAAATGGTTGGAGAGTGGTTAATCAACATAAAAATTTGTAGTCCTCTAGCTTCTGTAGTTTTTAAGATCTGAGGGCGGACATACAAAGCCATCGCAATCGTTTTCTTTTACAGAAACCTAAAATGAGGCAAAAATAATGGATCCACAGAGAAATTACTCTAGAAAACGTTAAGGATACCAGGGAACCATTTGAACGTCCCCTACGTTCTACAGATTAACCTTTGAAACAACGACGTCAGCATATTGACTTTTGCCTTTGTCTCTCGTAACAACAATGATTGAAGTGCGAACAGTAACACTATTGTTGGGCATGTTGAGGCTACAGAACATAGGTGTGCCATCGCTAGAGAGAGAGAGAGAGAGAGAGAGAGAGAGAGAGAGAGAGAATTCTCCAACCGCCATCCTAGTGATGGAGGAGAAATTAACCTCAATACTGGAAGTTTCAGTTTTCTCGACAAGAACACATCCACAGTAGCAGCGGCGGTTACAACAGACAGTCGGTGAAATTTACCCATTCTGGTGTTCATTCAACACACCATTCAGTGCATAGCCTAATTATACATACATATTTACATACTACATAAATACATACATATGTGTATATATATATATATATATATATATATATATATATATATATATATATATATATATATATAATATATACTACTACATATACATACATATATACATACATATATATATATATATATATATATATATATATATATATATATATATATATATATATATATATATATATATATATATAGAGAGAGAGAGAGAGAGAGAGAGAGTCTACTGGAAACTTTATACCTGATACACGTGTAATTTTGAAAACCACAATGTCCCTTAATTTCTCAATGACTTCGCATGTACTGACAATGAACGGACAAAATCAAACAGCATCTCATGTACTAACGATGAACACTCAAAGAGCATCTTGCGTACTTACAATGAATACCCGAAGAGCGTTTTGTGCACTAACAATGAACACTCAAAGACCATCTCGTGTCATAACAATGAACACTCAAAGACCATCTCGTGTCATAACAATGAACACTCGAAGAGCGTCTTGTGTACTGATGATAAATAACTGAAAAACGTCTAAGCTCGTGTACTGATGACGAACACTCTAAAGCGTCTCATGCACTAACGATGAACAATTGTAGAGAATCTCGTGTACTGACAACGAATAACTGAAGAAAGTCTCTTGTACTGACGATGAACACACAAACAGCGTCTACCGACTATACACAGACAGAATCGAAAAGTGTCTCATGTACTAAGGATGAACAATCGAAGAGCTTTTCGTGTACTGACGGTGAACAGAAGAAATAAAAAAGCGTCTCATGTACTGACGAACAATTGAAAACCGTCTCGTGCACTGACAATGAATACTTGAAGAGCATCCCATCTACTAACAATGAACACTCGTAGAGCGTCTTGTGTACTGACGATGAACAATAAGAAAGCATAGGTGTACTGACGATGAACAACTGAAGAGCGTCTTCATATGCTGACAATTAACATTTGAAGAACTGACAATGAATAATTGAAGAACATCTCGTGCACTGACGATAACACTCGAGGAGTGTCTCATGATCTGACGATGAACAATTGTAGATAGTCTCGTGTACTGACAATGAACAGACGAAATCAAAGAGCGTCGACAATGAACGATGAACGCTCAAAGAGCGTCTCGTGTACTGACGATGAAGAACAGAAGAGAGGCTCGTGTATCTACTGATGAACACTAAAAGAGCATCGTTATACTGACGATCAACAGACGAAGTCGAAAAGCGTCTGTTTTACTGACGATGAACAAACGGAGTCTCGTGCACTGACGGGAGAGAGTGAAAGTTATGGAGAGGCAAACCGGATGTCTAAACGTTGTTTGAAGTACTGAATAAAAAGCGAACGCATACGAAGTGTGCTCGAAACATTTCTTTTCACTTCCTTACACTAGGTTTGAGCGTTATTTCCATCTTTAGTACAGACATTCCTTACCATACGTTAACAAGGCAAACGTGAAGGTAAAGCCTGAAATCAGATGTCCTTTGGTTGAAACATAACGGAAACATGATAATCTTTGACAAATACAAATGACTATGATTGGTAACCAGTTTTCGTACCTAAGCCCGTAATGATGGTCTTAGTAAGAATGCCTTTTTAACCCTGAATGAGACGACTGCGCAGAACTCCAACAACTGCGCATGCGGTGAAAGTGTTAATACAAAAAGTGACAGTAGCTGTATTCATAAAATGAAGCTCTTCCTTGTGCAATAACGCTCAGTTCAGGAAACAATCACACTTTCTTTTAAATGTGCTTGACCAATGGCCACACCTCATGCAATTCTAGCATTAAGGAACATCACAAGACTAGTCACTGGATAACGCCATTTTCAGTCTAGGACACATTTACATTTCGTACTTATGAAACCCTTGCAATCATTGGTCAAAATTAACTAATTATAAGTCTCCATATATTCAATAAATACCAGTTTTAATACAAACAGTATTTTGATAATGCAGGGAGCTTGATAATCTTTGTTTTTGGGAATGCTTCACATCCACAAAAAGTACTTAAAACAGTGATAAAGAGGACGTACACACTATGCGTCTAACTTTCATAGGCTCAGTTAGCTCTTAACTTCACACATTGGCTGCCAGTTGTAGGAGTAT
>NC_087205.1:67713848-67891348 GCF_015104395.2 Macrobrachium nipponense
TAGATTAGAAAATTGGACATTGGTCATCCCAGTCTTTTGTTCAACCCTCTCTCATAAAAAAAAAATTATGCAACATCCAATGACAATAAAGGCTTCCTTCTTCACAAATGTTATCCTTATCTGTTAACATTAACAGTTAAGCAGAGGAAAATTGTAAATCCTCCGTAAAAACTCATGGTGTTACCGTAACATGAACCAACTGCAAGTGTGTTTATTATATATATTGAAAAAGAAACCCACAAAATCATTGTGTATAACGTGTTTATTTATGAGTATATACACTATTTTAACCTCCACACTCGAGTACTTTCAGCCCTATCTGGGTATTTCTACAAGAAGCAGTCCGCACGGACGGCAAGGAACGTAACCGCGGATACGACATCCACTAGGGATTGGGGCGTCCAATGTATTTCGCCGTGTTTAGTACTGGCCCTAGGGGGTTAATTACAGTCGTCCGAATAAATATTACTTAAAATTCTTGTTCAATAGGTAAAACTGCATAGAAAAACCGCAACTGTCATAGTCTAGGCCGCCGCGGATAAGTACCCTAGATCTACCATATATATATATATATTATGTAAAAGTCATGAGTGCGCTTGGAACAAACTCACACGAAAATGCCAGGGACATTTTGCGAAATTTTGCTAGGGTTCCTGTGCCACTGTGTTTTTCATACTGTATTTGCACTTTTCCTCTGCTTAATTACTATATATATATATATATATATATATATATATATATATATATATGTGTGTGTGTGTGTATATATATATATATACATTATAATGCGAGTGCTTATTCATGCATACAAGTGTGTAGCCAAATCGTGGTGACTAATAAGAGAAAATAGACTGGACGCGTTTCCCATCAGGAATAACACCTCACCGGAGTTTGCATGAGGGAATTCTACAACATATACGATGGTCTCCAAATGTGAGTCGAACTAAAGATGTAATGCCTACTTTGTGTACCGTTACAGTTATTACAATGGGCTCCATTGTAATACTTAATAAAATTAGCACCACTGGTTCTCTGTTGAAGACTTATTTTCACCTCACTAAAGAAGAAAAATATCGTCAATTTCCAGTAGCCTTAATACCTTATTTCCCTCTTTTTTTTTTTTTCCTTATGCAGGAAGACAAAGATTTTCTTGCACGAAAGTACACGAAATGAGCTTATCTGTATTTTGACTTTGAAAGGGTAAGACCCAATATAACCAGAATATTCACAAAGTCATTTTGCAAAAGCCATCTAAGAGTAACATTACTTTCCAAGAATAGCTATAAGCAATTTTTTCCACATGAGCCCATTAATCCTCTGCTACGTTTCACCACCATCATCTAATTCGAGATATTGAAACACTGAATCACGTAATGAAGCACAGTCTTGTCCAATGACCATAAAACCAATAAAAATGTCACAACACTTACAACAATGAAAGGAATTAAGCACTGACTGACCAAGTATAGGAACACTTACTGAACGCCAGGAGCAAACGTACTGCTAACGGTGTCACGGTATGTCGGTAACAGCTGATCGCAAGACTATTGATGCCGAGGAACTTGACCCAAAGTCTCGTACTGTATCGCGGGAACCATTCAGCCAATTTCTAATAAGCGACAGCTGCAGCCCCGAATTTTTAAATACATCGAAAGCCAAAATTCAGTATTGCTTTTTATTTCTTTAAGGTTGAGAAAAGCCATAAATTTTGTTTAACTTTATTGCCCACTGATGATATTACCTGTCATGACTAAACTGTATTCGTATTCCAGCATGAAAAGTATTCAGGGCTACAATATAAAGGAACGCTGAGTTTCCTCACATAACTGTTGTATGCTATCATACCACCTACTCATAACAGCACAAGACTATTGGCACAAAACTTAGGAAGAAAGATAGAAAGATAGAGAGAGAGAGAGAGAGATGAATCAGGGACTTTCACTTCATAATAACATTTCGATCAAGTTTGACCTTGGTAAATACTACAAAAACTCCCAGAAGCCATGTTGTGACACGGTGGTAATGCAGCTAGTGGACTTTAACTAACTCTGAAAACCATTACATTGCATAATCTGAAAACCTGAAAAATTTGTCATCCACACTAGAGGGGAGTGTATAATTATATATAATATATATATATATATATATATATATATATATATATATAGAACGTGCTGTGTGTGTGAGGCGTGCTTAAAAAGTCACAGTAGACATTAAGATATAAGCAAATACCACAGGAAAAATAATAAGCAGAAATTCGTCCGTACTAAACACTTTCGTCCTATTACGAGACATCGTCGATGCACAAATGAGATACAGTTCAAAAGATAGTTACTAGATAAACAAAAAGATCAGCAGTACCAGATGGTTAACTGTCAAAAGGGTAAAAATCAATGAGATAATCCAGGATAATCGGAGATCACACGGTCACAAACTGAAACAGACTTAACCATAAGAGAAACGGAAGCTTATCCATACAGTCCAAAAACATTTATACAAGTGAAGATATTAATTTTGTTCCTTATATTTATCTACACTCTAGAGCTTTTGTAATTGTGAAGGCATCCAGTTTAAACAAACTAAGACTTACATTAAAACACTTCCGTTTTTTTTATTTGATGAAACATGATTCAATAATATTCCTTTTAACACTGTCGCTACATGACATTAAGGATCTTGTCTGACTCCACGTAATAGGATGATCTAAATCTCTCATATGTACGAATAATGCATTCGATATTTGCTAAGTCTATAATAAGTTGTCATCCAAAAGCTTGAGTTGCCTTTGACTAGCGGCAGCCTGTGGGTAGTCAGGTCATTAATTAAAGAGTACGTACGAGAATGGTTTCAATAATAAAGAAATATACGTTTAGTCTATTTCTGGAAAAAAAAAAAATTTCTACAGAAAACACCACAGGGAAACAGGCAGAAGCTTGGAGGGAAATTTGCCTGGTATGTATCCACCTTCGTCAAGTCCAGGGTAAACTCATGCTAAGTAAAGTAGACGGCCTCAGATATAGTTTATAAACATAATTTGTTGACCACACAATACAGAAATGGGTGTATATAATACTTTGATCCCGGCAGGGCTAGTTCTAAACACCACGTTCCAAGGAGCTTTCGTCATATTTAGTACTAGCACCTCGGAGAAGGTGGATACATACCGGGTTGATACCGCTTGGAGGAACAGAAACATAAATGTAGAATAGGAACCCCAAAAATGATGTTAGTAATACATAGCACAAATTGGTTGAATGCTAAAATACTTTACTGAAGTAGTATTTAAAACACATCTTTCACTCAAGTTTGTTTTGCACCAATTATGTTATTCACTTTGCCGACAAAATAGATTTTGGTTCGTTACCTGCTGCTCCTCCTGCTTTGGCTGCCCCTCACCTTTCATACAGACATTAGAAGACCATAGAACTGCTTCAAGAACGAGCGAACAGCCACCAAGATCAAGACACAACCAGTCAGACTTAATACAGTTAATCCTGCAACCAGTAGTATGCCAACCACCACTACGTTACGAAGATCTCGGAGAATTGCCAGTAGTGTAACGACTTATTCAGCAATGACTTGAACAGAAAAACAAGATATCTTGTACTACGTTAATGTATCCTAAATTCCTTTGTTCATTAAGGCTGAAGAGGCACGTTTGCCAAGTTGGTGAAAGTAGTAGTACCCTTTTCAGATAATATGCCCGCGAACGTCTCATTGTGGATTTTCTTGCCCATTGTGAGATCACGAGAGGTTGAGGATAATTATTATAACAGCAATATTAATTCCCAGATATGAAGACAATACTGTGCAAAAGCAAAGATATAATGCCATTAACCATATCTCGATCTTGAGCATAAGGGGCAGCTCAAAAATTAAGTAACACTTTTTTTTCTTTTTTTTTTATACCCCGCAAGTCACGCCTCTTAACACACGTCCAGACCACTCTAGAAAACTATGTAGCATCTGCAACTACCCACCCTGAATTAGTATGTTCCCTTTTTTAATACAATAATATATTATAGTCTATCATTGTTTGAGTTTGCGATACTTTTTAAACATGTAATTATGAAAAAATTAAATACCATATTCTCAATATTACTAAAATATAATAAAGGTCTGTTGCAGATTCTTTACTATCTCTCTTTTGTCTTTTTACATTGAGCTCCATCTTTTCAAAAGAAACAAAATAAAAAGAATCTGGAAAGGTCTATATAACTCATGGTTGCACTCCCACCTGGCCCCCCCCCCCCCCCCCCCCCCCCCGGCCCCACTGCCCCCCCCCCCCCCCCCCCCCCACGCCACACTAATAACACTTCACCAAAATACTTCTCTCCCCCGCAAAGGCATTACGTAATATTTAACGGTCATTATTGGTATTTCAGATGAAGTGATTTCAAGAGATCGAGAATTTGGTTTTAAACCATTGTAACAAACTATATTTCTTCTGCGTAAATGAACACTATTCAGCTTCACATGAAGAGATTCGTATGATAATAAACTCTACAAAGAAAAGACCGCCAGATGGTGCTGGGAAAGGAATCGAAGACCATTTTCTGAGGAACAAAATAAGCTGCCAATGAATGATAGGGAACTGCTGGTTTCGAAGGAACCATCTGGTGACAAGAAGGAAAGGGGAGGACTGAAGAGGTTCCCTAGGGACGGTAAACGAACAGATAAATTAACATCGACTTTAATAAAGAGACGGGAAACATTAAAAAATGTGAATTGAATTGTTAGAAAGGAGAGTGAAATATAAGTAAGAGAAACTTAAGTTTTAAAATTTGATCTTAAAACATTTCAATTTAAAGAAGCAAACATAATTCCTCATAGCTAGCACTGAATATAAGAAGGTTATGGTTATATATTACAGAAAGCACACAAAAAATGCTATAACAATCGAAGACATTTGTTAATTTCAGTTAACAGTTATTACTGATATGTTTACGCTGGAAGTAATTTTTCAACGTACCCTTATATTAGTTAATAAGAGGTGTCCCCTTATTTTCCATCTTGATTTCTTAAAGCTAAGTATGTACTTCTTCTTTCATAAAAATAAAAGACGTGCATTGAAAACTTTTGTTTATTCCGCACTTTATACAAGTGTGATTTTCAATATCTTTAGTCCTAATTTCACCAGGGAATACTGAAGGAGAACAGTCACAAGTTTTTTTTTTTTTTTTTAATAAGGATGTTGTTGAAACAGGCAAACTAACAATTTCAAATTAACTTAACTACCGGGTACGTCCAATTTCAGATGGCCCATTGGTGATCGAATAATCGTTAACAATCGCACTTTGTAGTGCCTCAAAGGAATCGCCAGTCACACGTCCATCCTTCAGTGATGAGATTTTGCTGTCATAACCAGGCTTGGATTTTCCTATTGAGGTCCATCCGCCTGAGTCTTGTTTCCACTCTGTACTTTAAAGGGACTGTATTTACTTTTTGGCCCCAACAGCAATGTGATTATCATTTACCTTATTCTTGCTAGTTTCTGCTATTGTTTTATCATTTCCTGGTGACTCTTTCGGGGATTGGTGATTATTAAGGAGTTCAGGGAAATCAGCCGGTCCAAATGACATAAGTTTTGTATAATTATTTTCACAATCTTGTGCCAAATGATCCAAACTACCACATCTGTGGTACATTCTGTTTTGATCATTATAGAGGAAAGCAGCTTTAAACCCACAGATATTGATGGAAGGAAATATGTTGCGCTTTAGTTGCATCCTAGCAGTGCTTGTGCCATTTAAGGGATTCTTTGCCTTTCCGTGAGCTGAACAATGGTTTCATTGACCCGTAACCTTGCCATATCGGGACAGGACATTTTCCAGTAGGGCATCATCCATTTCAAATTGGGGATTTCTGATGGATACAAAGTATATGAATTGCTGATGCTTTTTTGCCATTCGTGCCGTGTTCGTTTCCGATAGAACATTCCTCGCCTTCTTAATGGAGTAAAAACTATCAGACATTGACTTGTCGACAAATTTGTTGATGGTCCTGTTGGCGCAGATCATCTGAAGACCTTCAATATCACTATCCTTATTTCCGAGATACCAAAGATCACTGTACATTCAAGATTATACATGACTGCAGTAGAAAAATGAAGACAAATTGAGTTGACACTCTTCAGTGAAACGAAAGACGTCGCCATTGTTCCAGGCCAGGAGAAACTACTGTATCCTATCAAACACACTGACCTATGAACCGCTTGTAAGTAACCAGAGAGGCTCTTACATACAACCACTCCCTACAAAGGAAGCAACGAATTCCATCAACTTAATATAGGTGGAAGGGATCACAATGTCACTTTAGTTAAAGAAGGGGCTTTTAAGATGAGGGATAAATACCATTGCTTAGGTGTAGGGTGCCAATTGCAAGGACAAGTTTACCTTCCAGCTTCTTTACAAGGAGGGATGCCATCTAGTCTTAAATGCTCTTCTGTCCAAAAGTTGCAGGACAATATAGGCCATCTATTCATACCAAATGTGGTCACTGATCCGATCGCAATCATTAAATAATTTACTTAAGTAAATCTAAGTTTCTAGGATCAACATGCTTTCATAAATCAGCCTCCCACAGAGACAAGTCCCTGCACCTATAGTAGATTCACATCAACCGTGCATTTGATGTCTAGAACAGTACCTTACGACGCTCCTGATTGGCTGTTGATAAGCCAATCACAGGGATGGAAACTCTCAGTCTCAGGAGAGATGAAACATACATCCTGCCTATGTGAAATTTCGAGAGTTCCCTGCCCTGTGATTGGCATATCAACAGCCAATCAGGAGTGTCGTAAGGGACTGGCCTAGCCATCAAATGCACGGTTGATGTGAATCTACTGTAACTATATACTAAATATCTATTGCAGACTGCAGGGTTGCTGCTGTCAAGCGTAAAAGGGCTGTCGGGCTGTCACTTTTCATTTGTATCCCTCTAATCACTCCTCACATGGCTATCCAACTTCTTTAACCCTACCTTAATATTAATAGCATTTCTACTCTCCGTGTACAGAAACCCCTCTGGCCAGCCCCATAAGTCAGGCCTAAACGTAACATGTTAACTGGGTGGGCGACTACCCACCTACAAAAATGAATTGCCCTCCCACTATATTAATTTCGACCAAAAGGCCTGTAGATGAGTTGATTATAACTAAAACACTACTTCTTTAACGTTACAAAATTTGTAAGACTGTTCGTTGCTGGAGCTAAAAGAATGAAAAATATTTACCAAAATATGACATGTGCTTTATCCAATAACAGTCTCATTATGTATAAACAGTTATATATTGATAGATTATACATAAAGCTGAAGAAATAATTAGCTAAGTGTCTTGCTCGTGATTTGTGTAAATTTAGTCACTTTGCCATTTACAAGCAATATTTCATTATTTTTCTCTTATACGGCTAAAACTCCTACTGTTTTCTTTTAGTAGTATTGTCAGCATTAGAAACAAATCCCCATTATATTCACAACAATAAGAAAAACTCAAATGTAAATGGTGAGAACGATTTGATTGCAAGAACGCAGTTACGCACGACACAAACGAGGACCTGTAGACATGACTTGTGAGGCCGCTGATAACAAAATTGAGTTTCCTGCCAATGGAAACCAATTACGTAAAATAAAAAGTAAGTTGTTGTAAAACCAAACACGCTAATAAAATAGGGGAAAAAACTGCCCTATGGTTAGAGAGAGAGGAAGAACCACGTTATTATGGGCTTATCTTCAGTCATGGGGCCGGGTGAGGGAGAGGGGGATAAACGATCTCAACTCTGTTTAGAAAGTTAGCCTTTACGACACTGCCAGACGAAAGACGCTACCCTTAGCTTGCGAATGCACCCAGTGTGATCACCTCCCAATGCACCTGCATCTCCACCCAAAATCTTGTGAAGAATGCACGGTCTTATACTCTGAAACTGAACGGCAAAAAGCATCGTGAATCTATTTCGCTTTTATGTTATTTCAATGAGAGTTAATTTTGGCAGCCACGGAATGTAGTACGCTAATGAATTATTACGTTTCTGTCATAAACAAACCCAGCACACGTGAAAATGTTTTCCTTTATAGGTGTTCATAAAATTGTATGTACTCCATAATACCAGTATGATGTTGCTGTCGATTTCCACGCGAACCAATCTTCTATAAAGATCATAGCTTAAAATAGTTTGCCCTTTTCTTTTCCATTCAAATGATGAATTCCCAGAGGTAGTGCACTAAACATGTCCGCTAACGGCACTTCGGTGCAGATGAGCACGGTCTAGGCAAGGTGGGTCTAGGTATATATATATGCCTAGACCGTGCAGATGAGGAAGACTGGGATAAGAGAAACCGCAGATCCGGGACCACTGGCCGTCGTTTTTTTTTTTTTTTTTCTCTCTCTCTCTCTCATAATCAAGATACAGGCGAATGCAATGACCCTCTTCGTGACCAAGAAAAATGTCGACCAAAAATCCAACTAAAACGCTTCGTTGCCTGGCTATGCAAAGGACAGCAAAAATAAAACGATGATTATTCAGAAAATTTAAGCTGACGACGGAGATTTAAAGTTTATAAAACCCATCTAACCTCAAACTTTCAGCTCTCCAGCTGAAAGATGACTTAAATTAACTGTGAAAAAATGTTGCTTGTTTTTGGACCATTGTTGTTGCGACGACTGGGTACACAGAGTCAGTCCTTTTTTTCATCTTCCCGTGCTCCATGAAATATATTATTCCTTACAATAAGCCATTGGACAAATAGCCTTCATTGAAATAAAAGTCCCTTCAGAACGTAATAGTATATCAGTAAGTAAGTGCAGCGTCACGGCCCTTCGGGTTTATCAGGGAGTCTTGCCACTCCTTGAAGGTGATGACGTAACAAGTGTCATCATTTCTACGTTCTTCAGGATTAGACACTGATTAGATAGCTGACTATAACAAATATACAATTGATTCTAGGACTTTTCAAGACTACGAATGGCACATGGTTTGTTGTGATAGATCTCATCAAAGCAAGTGAACAGACATTGTCGTAAGAAGCTGATGGTCTTTCACAGCAAGGTCCATAGACCTTGTTTCACAGAAGCTCAGATGCCTGCTTTCGAAGAGCATTTACTTCAAGTGCAAAATTCCCGAACATCTCCGCCAAAATTTCCTTGACTGATAAACGACAATTCTCCATAACTTTGCGTGGTTTCAAACGATTACCAACTTACATTTAAAGATGGGTGTCTTAACTACAAATATTTACGAGAACGTGGTCAAAAATTAATCATTCCAACTGCTCTTGCAGCTTACTGAAATGTGCAACTTTCATTATCAATGCCTGATAGCTAAAATTTATAATAAATATCAGCAATCAAATACAAAATCGTGCTTAAAAACTAAGATCATAAGCTGTTAAAAATTTTTTGTAGCTAGGTCTCTTCTAGTTTCACTCCCTCCCTTTCCTCCTCATCATTTTCTAATATTTTTAATTCTCATTCATCCAGCTCTGCTCTACTGCAACCCAGCTCAAATTGAAGCTCCATTCTTTTCCTAATATTTCTAAGCACAGAAAAAATGGACGAGCGGAGCCCAGCGTTGTCTGAGCAAACGAGTATACTACATGAGGTGGTCTAATCTAAGGTTATTTCTAGGTTGTAAGACCTAAAACAGTGCCACTATGGAGCGTTATGTAAAAAAAAATGAGTCTGTTATACTGACAGATATTAGACTGGAACTGGTGTCTCAAAGTATCGATACATGGAAAGAAAGCTCTTTTTTCACATTTATTATCAAGAAAACTTTTCCTATGTAAAATATTCATCACGGGAATATCATTCCTAAATCTTGCGTAATAAGTACATTCAGACATTCAGCAGTGCATTTCTAAGCTTTGAAATTGAAGCTTCGATGAAGAGAGAAATGGCAATGAATTCAAGACAATCTTTTTCTAAGATACAAAATCTCAATCAAAAAGACTTTTGCATGAAATTCTGAAATTTTATTAACAACTGGTGGCAACCCTTCAAAGGTGGATGATGACGACCAAGCCCTGTTGACCACAAAAAAAAGATTACTTTCATTCACCTGCAGAGGTGCCTCTAACCCACGGCCGTAGGCTACATCTAACCTAGATACACACACACATTATCTATATATATATATATATATATATATATATATATATATATATATATGTATATATTATATATATTATATATATATATATATATATACATACTATATAAAACTATCAAATCAATAAACTACCCATCGCTGACGTCATTGACAGTTATCGTGAAGGTTCGCGTCCCTCAAGTGACTAACACTTATTAATTTTTATTCCCTTCGGTATGATATATGTAAGAAGTGTTTACATAATAAAATATGGAATGTTATCCCATATATATAAAAGTCTAAAACTAAAGAGGTCAACCAGAAATTGCTTGCAGGAATGTGATCAGACTAGAGACGCTAAGATGACGTATACAATAAGTATGTAAGCTAAGATAACATGCCGTCACCTGTAGTCATTCAATTGTTTTATAAACATTAGTCCAAGCTCCCTGCTTGAGACAACTACCCCGACCTATTATTCAAACGGCCTACGTGATCTGTAGCGTGTCTCATTCGATTGTGTGTTCGTATGACACTATGTCATTGTATGTATGTTCATATGTTCGAACTACTGTCTGTTCCTTCATAACTTGTAACAGAGATGGTAGACAGGCAGAACAGAGTAGTGATCGTCATTAGAAGACCTGTACCTCTTTACCTAAGCTTTATCATGTAGAGGAATAGGATTAGCCATCATCATTGGCAGAAGCGATCAAGCTATCGTCATAGAGACTTGTGACGATCATCCCTGATCTTCATCATGTAAAACTTCAGAAAATTATACTATTTTTATACCTTGTGTTTTCTACAAGAACCTCACCGAACCATGAGTTTAATACATCGTCGTAAAGATAATACCGACTTCGTAAGTGATCTACAAACCCCAGACACTCCATTGAAGATGGAAGTGCAATACCAACCGACTTAGCGTATAGATTATCGCTAGTCTAACATTACCTCATAGGGCGCCTTATCATACAAGGCACAAGCCTAATATTGGTGGCCAGCGGACCAGAAGAACTCTACAACGTCCTACGAAGAAAAAACAGAATAATAATCATGAAGTCAACGACGACGAAAGCAGCAGATTCTTCAAGCAACCTAGTATCATCATTAGTGAGCGACTTCAGAAAACAACAAGATTCGTCAAGCAACTTAGTATCATCGTTAGTGAATAACTTCAAGAAAACAAAACCGACGTGTCCTTTTCCTACGGCAACGGAAGCTTCGTCTCTCATTAGAATCATTCAAGAAAACATCGTTAGTGAGCGTTTCCGGCACTGCAAGAAACAAACCGAACGCGTCTGCAGCATCGGATTTTTCAAGGGCTCGAATCATCGAAACAACGCGCACGGGGGGAAACTGAAGCCAAACAGGTCGTCCGCTAAATAGAGGAGGACCAAGGCCGTGTGTCGTTATCGGAACACCGTGACTTCCACAAAAGCAAGCTAAGTACAATTTTTTATTCATTTGGAGTAACTTTGAGTGTTTCCTTTACGGTAGAATTTCGTTATTCCTGTGGCTGAAGTTATGAGACATTCTTAATCTACTTTTTTTACAGAAATTATCTATATCATTGAGATTTCGCTACTGCGAGTTTTTATCTTTGAGTGTCTGTTTCCAGAAGTTCTACTGAAATATCATAATCATATACTATGTTAATTTATCATTTTTGGGTGATTATTAATCCCTTACGTAACAAATCATATTAAAACAGTGAATATGCGTTTACGCAGTGGACGTCTGTATTTATACAGATGCATGGATAGGGTCGTTAAGCACCGTAGTGATTAGAAAACACACAAAAAAAACAAGTGGAAAAACACCCGTACAAATCTATATAAATTAGAGGTAACACTATTTCGGGTCATGACAATAAATGCTCCTTTGCAAAGTCCCGATCGCAGTTTTAGCCTTGAGTTTTTGAGTTATATAAATATCGAACCTCAATGACTCAACTTAACTTTAAAAAATACGGCTGGATTGCAAGGAATAACATGTCTGTAAAAAACTTTCATCAGGCCAAATGCGCTGACCAGGATCTCTCACTATTTCAAATTTTAGCAAAGAATGAAGTACAAACAGTTAATATTGCATACAGTAGAGATAACTTGTCTTATTAGTAATCGCTCAGTTCCTAATAGTTAGTCATTCATTGCTTTATACGTAACCAGCAACGTAATGCTAAAAACACACAATATGTTGCCGATGGTAATAAATAAAGAGAAGGATCCTAATTATTACAAAAAGAATAGAAACAGTAGCCCGTTCAGAATCAAACAAGCAAACTCGGTGACTGTGTCACCTAGTCAAGCGGTCAAGGTTAGTCAAAAACTGCCGAAGTGTTCAAAACATAGCAAATTCCACACAATAAGCGACTCTAGCAGAGTGGGGAAAAGCGATGTTGGTTCATACATACCGATATCTTTTTGAACTAAAAAGGATTTTTCCTATGCATCACACGACAGTATCAAGTAATCAGAGCAGGTTCTAGTAATTTTAATACATTAAGTTATAATAAATACTGGTGGATTAAGCCCGACTGTACGCGCCGTAAAAATTAGAATATCTTATTTATTCCTTTAGTACAATTAATTACCAGTATTTACGGACTCACCGTCTGTTGTTCGAACTTCCCTATTGAGAAGTCCGGATAAGCGAGCGTTTACAGATACCTCTATAGTTATAAAAAACGTTGATCTGTATGTAGTGTAATTGTAAGATCCATCTAGGGGTATACAAAATATTATCTTACATCCTGCAAAATAAGGCGTGTTTATCAAAGGAAAATCCTATAAACCTTCAAACATATTAAAATCCGTTTGAACAAAAATGAGACAGTTAATCAAATAATAACTTATATAAAAGAACAAATCATTTGTCTCATAAATCGTAACATTGTTCAAATGACCCAACAGAATTCTCCCACAACCGCAGTCGCAATTTGCACGCAAAATCTCGAGAAGCATGCACCCTCGAATGTCTTAGTGCGTGTAAAAAGACTTTGCTGGGAAATGAAATTTTAATCCTTCCCGACACTCTGAAATATAACGATTTCCGCGAACAAAGCTCTAAAGTACATATCGTGGATACGGAAGTTATAAATATCGCATTTTTTATTGTTGCTAATTTTTAATCACGCCCAACCAGTCGTGGATGAATCTCTCTGATAATCTATCTAAAGTAATATCCGTAAAGTCATTCAAGCAGAGGTGATTCAGCAGAATTTTTTTTTTTTATCTTCTACCTGAATACCAGGAAGTTTCTCCACTAGCGAGTGATCTCTGGGAGAAAAACGGATGTCATTGAAAACAAAACACGGTCTAAGGACAAACATAAAGCTATTTACGTACCTTCGTATAGATTCTCAATGAAATTTTAAAATAGAGATAAATGACGAAGTTGAAAAATGTTAGTAATAGGAGCCATTAGGAAATCAAATAAGCCCATATAATTTTTCCCTCAAACGTCATGCCATAAAAGATCGGACTTGGCGTATCTGCGCAGATTACTGTCGCTTAAACAAGGAAACGACTTCCGATAGTTTCCAGTGCGATGATACCGGCCGACGACATCTTATCTCTGTTAGGTTAGAATAAATTTTTTTTCACCAACTTGGACTTACTTAAAAGCTTTTACCAGATACCATTACCTAAGTGATTGTACCTCATACTCCGTTTTCAGCACACTCAGGGGACATTATCAATTTTTACGTATGCCTCCGGCTTACGTTGCACCCCAATTACAATATAGTGTTTGGAGACTTTTAGGGGATACCCTACATGCCTATAGGATGATCTTGTAATCTTTTCTAATACCTTAGAAGTACATTCACATAAAACTAGAGCTAGTGCTACAGAGACAAAGACAAATAATCTCAGAGTAAAATATCTAAATGTGAGTTTTTTAAAAACCGAACATGTTTATCTAGGTTTTATGTGTCTGGTCAAGGTCTTAAAGTGGTCCATGGTAAGGTGCCGGCTATTCATAACTTTCCGGTACCTATTAACGTAAAAGGGGGATACAGCACTTTTGAGCAATAGTGGGTATTACAATCGTATGTAAATATGTAACTCTTCAATCATGACAGCTCCTTTAACAGATCTTACGAAGAAGAGCGTAGATTTATTATGGTCTAAAAAGCATCAACAGGCGTTCGATATCTTAAAAGCGGAAAATGCAGCTTACCTAACTTAAAAATCCCTGATTTAAATAAGGAATTTTTTTTTATTGCAACAGACGCCTCAGACCAAGGGGTAAGAGGGATACTACTTCAGTAATATGATAAACAGTTCTTCCCTATTAGCTTTTTTATTCACGTAAACTAAAGCCCTCTGAAAGTAAATATGCAGTAATAAGCAAGGAAGGGCTAGGTATCTTTAACTCACTAGTACATTTTAAGTTCATAATCTATGGCTATCCTGATAAAGTCCTTACTGAACATGAGTCCTTTACCGAGTTTTTCAAAGGCTTTAATCACAGTCCCAAAAGGAATCGGTGACAAATGATCATTCAGGTTATTGGAGCCAAGATAAGATATCTACCTGGGAAAGCAAATATCATAGCTGACGCATTATCCCGCAATCCCGCACCATAACAGCAAAGAACCATTAATTGGACTAAAAGATATAGAAACATCCGTACCTATTGTTAAAACCGTATCTAAACAAGAAAATTCCTTAACCCAAGAGATCGCGAGCATTGAATATCTGGGTCGGAGCGCAGAACTGTTACAAACTGAACAAAGCAAGAGTCAACAGACATAACCAAAACAATAAACATTTCGAACGGAAACAGAGTCAGCAGCAATAAACATCAAACAATAAACATTTCGAAACGGAAACAGGGTCAGTGGCTAAGCAAAAACAATAAACACTTTTGAGCAGAAACCCTAAAGCAAAAGTACATTTAAAGTATGTGTATCAGAATAATGTAATCAATGTAATATTAATATGTAGGTCTGTGACGAGGAAAACCCGAAGAACACAGCAGATGACTAACGACCAGGTAGTAATAATAATCTCTTTCATACCAATCGTCATAAACTGGTTGCATTCCGTCATCCAGGGTTCTCTACTCATGTCACCAGAAAGCCAAATCACTATTTTACTGGCCTACAATGCTTACAGATATAAAAAGCACATAACTAATTGTAACACGTGTCATGAAAACAAGGGATACACTAAGACACCTGTCAGTTTAAGGGCCTATCCTGTGCCAAATCAATCCTTGAAAGAATATACGTAGAAATTATTAACAGAATTACGAGTCTGACAGAGGGAATAAACACTTCTTAGTGTTAATAGTTCCTTGACACGTTATATAGAATTAATAGCACTAAAAACAAAACACCGCACTTGAGTGCGTTACGAATATTTATGAGTGCTAAATCAATAAATGATGGAATTCACACATAATAATCTGTGACTCGGGTGGTGTAAATCAATAATAATCTCCTTAACCACGTTGTGTGAATTCCTTTCCATTAAGAAAAACCAATAATATATTTTATCACCCAGAGTCAATCGTTGGTAGAATAACTGATAATTAAATAGGAAGTGTCAATGTCTTACGAGTTACAACTCGTGATGTTGGATCCGAACTGGATTATAGCGGTTCTCGCGGTTTTAAATACCTTTATTATTTATATCTTGTATCTATAGAATTGATGCCGCAAGTAGCCTTATACGTACGACCGCTAGAACACTTTTCCACATATTCAAGCCAACCATTAATTTATCAAATATATATATATAAAAAATATAAATAAGATAAATATGGATACAAGTGGAGTCAATATAATACACTCCGTAAGAAGTCGGAAGGGTTACAAATTATAATAAAAAAGGAATCACGATAAAATCAATAAGCAAAACGTAACCAAGGTTAATTAAATATCCAAATATATATGCGTAAAGATTTGAACTCTAACTTAACGCTTTAGTAATGACAAATAAGCTAAAAGTTCAAACACATATCCAAAAACCTACTGACATATTGTCTGTCCCGTGATTTATATCGTAGTCAATGAAAAAAAAAATTAAATAAATAAATAAATAAATAAAATAATAATAAATAAAATAAATAAAATAAAATAAAAGAGATTTTAAAGTCAGGAAGTCTCAGGAAGTCTAGAAGTGAAAATGTTATCTATGGAATAATCCTATATGAATCTTATACAGGGCTAATAATATATATAGAATTTGTATGGAAAACCTTTTCATATAGTTTGAATAAGGAATATTTATTTAACATAATGCCAAACATGAAACTAATATATTGTTCAATTTTGGTACTGTTGTTTTTTTTTTTTTTCAGACATTCTTCTCATGCGGGTGGAGAATTAAAACACTAAAATATCATTTGAAAATACTAAAGTCGTATCTCTTACAGCAAGTAACGTAACTCTTAGCTGGCTGAGAGCAATCTCCTGCCAAGTGACGACGTCATCATTGCCGTATCAGCATTTGTTCCTTTTAACCTCAATAATCTGCTTACACAGGCTTCATCTGTGTGTCGTCTCTGCTTGCAAAAGCAGATTGACTGGAGAAAGGAATGCTCAGTTCATGAACTTCACATGTGGTTCATAGGTCACATGACCGGCCACATAACATATTCTTATCCGTGTGTGTAATGCAATTAGCTAAGGAGTTGCAATCATTTTTTAAAATTAACTAACAAAATAAGCAAATAGAATTTCTATAACAACAAAATGAATTAATTTTTCTGAACCTCATAGACATTTAGAAAAGTATCAACGATATATATGTGAAATATTTACTTGCAACATTAGCCTATTACAATTCAAGTAAAACATTCATGGGAAAGGAAAATGTCACATTTTCTTGAAAAACCCAAAGTTTATTTAGAAATTAGTTCATAGTGGGTTTTTTTCGTTGCATCTCCTACCTATTAATAAAGTTTTTAAAATTAACCTCAGATGCGCGCGAGAAAATTAAACTTTTGTTAGGGCACATAGAATCATGATTAATATTCTCTTTGACTCTTATGTTGCCTGGCAATCTTACAAATAGCTCCGTTTTCCACTTCTTTGTCTAGTAATTTACTACCAGTAATATCTAATTTTTCTTTGGGATTTGTATTGATATCTATTTATTTTTTATAATTATGGATATTTTTACAAGTCATCATAGACCTGGATAGGTTCACTCATTGTTAATGCCATGGATAAAAAAGTTTGTACAGCGGATTCTTTTGAATTCCAAGATATCAGCGAATTCATGTGGGTTACGTCTGGTCTAAATGGCTCTCTTCCCTCCCCTGTATTTGGATGTCGTCTGAATTTACTTTGCCCTTGTGACAAGTATAATTTCACTTGCAGGCTGATTAATGGAACCGGTTACAGTATCCTGCAGTACGAGAGTTTCACATCGCAACTTCAAAAAAAATCGTTCGTCGCAGCGGACGACTACAGTCAAGTAACAACCGCCTACAATGTGAAAGGAATTTCATGGACTTCTTCGACCGACACCGTATCTCGTCGTTAATCTCGTTTTAATGCGGAACGCTCCGGCGGCTGTCGGAATCGACTACAATAAGGGACATACTTCCGACAATTACGACCCGAAGGATATTCAACTCTACTTTGCTGGCGAAGGACTCGTGCTGGGATGATCTATTCATCGCGAACGTAATCGTGTAGCTTAGGATGCAGAGAATAAGTATGGATGAGCGCAAAATGGAATGTTGGACCCGCCCAGGCAAATTTTCCCCTTGTTTTAACCATTGAAAAAGGCCGTTTCAATTGGCTATAGGTGGTTGTCTGGAACTGTGTAATGGACGAAAAGTGGTTCGAAAGCTAGTTAAATGTGAAGTAGTATAACCTCGGTCATGTATCCTATATATATAAATGATCATAAATACAGAAGATCTAAATATCTTTGCGTGTACGCAATAGGAATCTCTTATATATAATTGATCAAATAATAAACAGAGTCGAAATATATCTTTGCGTGTACGCAATAGGAATCTCTTATATAGATGATCATAAATAACAGAATCTAAATATATCTTTGCGTGTACGCAATAGGAATCTATTTAAAGTGCACATATATTAATCATAATTATATGAATCCATATACATATGTATAAACAAATCAGGTAGCCTCTAATCAATATGTTACCTTTTATCTTACCAATATCTGCAGTTATTTATGAGTTAGTATATTGATTAATGAATCAGATACATAACAGTTAGCATAAAAATCAACGAATCAATCAGCATAATCATTAATAATTTTATCAATTCATATATGAAAATTTTATCAGTAAAATATGATTTTTATCATGTTAATCTTCATTCTATGCAATTATCAGAGTACATTAGTATTTTCTGTAGCATAAGTATCTTAATGAGATGAAGTGAAAAACTGTATCATTATATATCCGTGATCACTATTATTTACCAATATCATTGTTTTATATTTTATTACTTGAATCAATTCATGTACACAATGAATTTTTATTTACTTATATATATATATATTCACATAGTGTCTGTATCACACTCCTATAAGTCAAATGCAAGTCAAGTTTGAGTAATATTCAGTAGTTGGTTTTGGTAGCTGACCGAGCTAATGTAAGTGTTTACATAATAAAATATGGAATGTTAGTCCATATATATAAAAGTCTAAAACTAAAGAGGTCAACCAGATTGCTTGCAGGAATGTGATCAGACTAGAGACGCTAAAGATGACGTATACAATAAGTATGTAAGCTAAGATAACATGCCGTCACCTGTAGTCATTCAATTGTTTATAAACATTAGTCCAAGCTCCCTGCTTGAGACAACTACCCCGACCTATTATTCAAACGGCCTACGTGATCTGTAGCGTGTCTCATTCGATTGTGTGTTCGTATGAAACTATGTCATTGTATGTATGTTCATATGTTCGAACTACTGTCTGTTCCTTCATAACTTGTAACAGAGATGGTAGACAGGCAGAACAGAGTTAGTGATCGTCATTAGAAGACCTGTACCTCTTTACCTAAGCTTTATCATGTAGAGGAATAGGATTAGCCATCATCATTGGCAGAAGCGATCAAGCTATCGTCATAGAAGACTTGTACGATCATCCCTGATCTTCATCATGTAAAACTTCAGAAAATTATACTTATTTTTGATACCTTGTGGTATTTTCTACAAGAAACCTCACCGAACCATGAGTTTAATACATCGTCGTAAAGATAATACCGACTTCGTAAGTGATCTACAAAACCCCAGACACTCATTGAAGATGGAAGTGCAATACCAACCGACTTAGCGTATAGATTATCGCTAGTCTAACATTACCTCATAGGGCGCCTTATCATACAAGGCACAAGCCCTAATATATAGAGCGAATTGGATTCTACATTATATTTGTTGTTTAGCGTGTATGTAATATATGTCTTGGAATGATACACACAATTATCAATTTCGGTTTATTTATATTTCGTGCCGATGACCACACGGCAATGATATTTTAAAAACATATGAAAAAATAGGTTTCAAGGAGGTCTAATGGGTGAGGGGCGTGTCCTTCAAGACAGACGTGGATGGTCTCCAGACTTCTTAAATCTAGATATAAACAAAGACTCGGTTCTGGAACTTCCAGACAACAGCAACATCGCTGCTTGGTCACCGGCCTTCAAACTACCGGGATTTTGGGAAACTGGCAGCTCCTTTTTATTTTGACAACACACACACACACACACACACACACACACACACACACACATATATATTAATAATATATATATATATATATATATATATATATAGATATATATATATATATATACTATATACATATATGTGTGTGTGTGTGTGTGTGTGTGTGTATCGATGACCAAGGGGCAAGTATGCCCCAATACAGCTATCAGAGGCAAACAGGAATATTCTTGCATGTTTTTTTTTTTATTCAGATTTGAGGTAGCTGATCTTTAGATTTATAGAAAAAGCCGGTCTTTAAATTTATAGATCAGCTTTATGCTATAAAGTCCTCCGGAGTGTTTGAGTGAATCGGGGACTTGTAGGATCAATTCGGAGACTAAAAAGTGCGAAAAGATCCTCACTCGTGTAAGTTCGCTTACTGGTGTAAGATTCTCCATACATATACAAGCGCCCCAGTGGCGTGATCGGTATGGTCTTGGCCTTCCACCTCGGTGGCCACGAGTTCGATTCTCGGGCATTTCACTGAGGTGTGAGAGATGTGTATTTCTGGTGATAAAAGTTCACTCTCGACGTGGTTCGGAAGTCACGTCAAGCCGTTGGTCCCATTACTGAATAACAGCTGGTTTCATGCAACATAAAAACACCATACAAACCAAACCAAATCCATACCCAAACACACTAATATTAAAATTCATACGAAACTTTGTAAAACTCCAATTGAAAGGAAACATTTGTCCATAACTGGACGAATTTCAAGCCAACTCGAACTACCAATACTCGAGTCTTTGATTATATAACAACTTGTTTTAAGATAGATCACTCACACTTCGGCTGTTCCGTTTAAATGTCATTATAATCAAATTTATGTTGATTTTTTTCTCCGTCTACATTATTTTCTCTATTTCTGTCATTCTGACAGTTTGGCTCTATACCCTTTATTCCGATTCTTGCTTTCAGGTAATTTAATCATTTTTACATTTTTAACGAGTGTTTTCTTGCTTGTCGTATTAGTTTTTTTTAAACATATTTTTCGGTGTTTGCCTGTTCCTCAGTGTTCTTTGCGTAAAATTTCCATTTTTAGTCGATTTTTAGTTTTTCATACTCTGATTTTGCCTTTGTGTGTTTTTTTTTTTTTTTTGTCTGTGATATTTACTGCAAGTTTTTTTAATCCAGAATTCTTTATGGTGTAATCATAGATTAAAAAACTCTTGGAATAAGTATGCGATCAAACAACCATTCAAGAATATTACTACGTGCCATTATGTCTGATCCTTCGCTCTCCTCTCTCTCATCTCTCTCTCTCGCTCTCTCTCTACCCTCCTCTCTCTCTCTCTATATATATATATATATATATATATATATATATATATATAGATATATATATATATATATATATGGGGATACAATCCACAGTGAAGTAAAATCTTTCGGTAGTTTATAATATATATTTCTTGTACAGGATTAAAGCTTTCGACCATCAGCTGTGGTCTTGTTCACTAAAATGTGATATGTCACCTCAAGGAACTGACAAATGGGACAGCAAACATACTTTTTTTTTATAACATTTAACAATATTAGGTAACAAGCTAGTTTATTATTATGAATGATCAGGCGGTTGAGCCCTCGTCCTTTCCAGAATTCGTCTTGATCTTCTTGGCGGAATGTTTCTATTGTCAACTGCTTGTTCTCTGCTGGTTGGGTGGTTTGTTGGAGAAATGACCTGAGTGGAGTAAACAGGAGAGGAAGCAGCATCATCATTGGCACATATATTCCTAAAGTTTGAAATTCTCCCTTTTCTAAATGTCTCTTCACAAATAGCTGTATTATCTGTAATTCCAGTATTTCCTGTCAGGTCTCATTATTAAGGAACTTAACGCCCCTTCTACTACCCGTCTCAAAGTCCTGTCGTTACATGTTTTTGCATGCTAGTCAGTTTATCTGCTGAGTGAAGGACGTCGAATCGAAAGATCTTGCAGAAACTCCGTTGTTTATTTTTCCTTCGTGGTTTATACCTTTATTTATGGTTTTATCACGTTCCAAACTTTCGTGATTCGGTTACACACACACACACACACACACACACACACACACACATATATATATATATATATATATATATATATATATATTATATATATGTATATATATATATAGATATATATATATATCTATATATATATATATATAATATATATATATATATATGACGATGACGAGCGAGGCATTTATCCATACGTATGATCAAACAGATGAGGGCAGAAATACAACGAGCTTCATATTTTGTTGCACTCTACGTTTTATGACATCGTCACATCAGGGATATTTTACAAATTAAAATGAAATGCGTTAATATAAAATCAGAGCTGATGCAATCAAATAGTTGAATACACAAACGCAATTTTAGAAGAAATCACAACTCACAAGTATTACTTAGTAAATGTACACTTGACTAAAATTTTGAGATTAAAAATACAGACAATAATGGGCAGAAAATTAAAATATTTTGAAACTATCAAACAAAATAATGATTTGCATGTAATAACAAGGCGTGGCCCGACCTCCAGCTTACTCGGGACGCGTGCAAGATTTCTCCTGACACATAAGTTGCAAACATTATATTCCTAACTTAACGTTAAGAGGTCTTCGTAATTAATACTCATAATTATAGCTGGTTCACTTACGGTAGATTCTTGGATGAGCCCTATTTTCACGAGACGTTTGTTTGGCGGCCGCTGATTGGCTGGTACCAGGAGGTAGGCAGTTCCCAGCCAATCAGCGGCCCCCAAACTAACGTCTCGTGAGAATAGGGCTCATCCAAGAATCTACCTTAAGTGAATCAGTTATAGTACTACTCATATTAACAACAAAGATCAAATAAAAGACACAAACTAAATATGTCCATATATTCTCGATGAGTGGAAACAAAATAATTGAACAGAAATATAGCCTCTAAATTCAGTACATCATATAAACTAAAACTTTCTAAAAATCTACGAAAATGAAAAAATACTATATATTCTATTTTAAGAATAATTTTTCTGTAATGTTTAATATGCACATTATTCATTTTTTTAAAATTTTCATTCTAAATAAATAAATCATAAATAGCCTATCCTGAAATTCCTGTATAATTAACTCAACGCGAAACACGTTTTTTTCAGAACTTTATAGACCGTTGCTACCCGCCCCCCAAAATAACAACAAAACATAGTCTGTAACCTTACTCTCCGAGTAAGCGAAAACAAAAGTATGAATACCTTCGAATAATTTTAGTACCCATGAAGAACATGATGGTTGTCTCATTTTCAGATGTAGCTAAATGTTCACCGTACTTTAAATGGCTTTAAATACTCTGCTAGACGCATTTGGTCCCTCACTTGTTGAAGGGTGGTTTTGGCGTTTTGGCCCCTTGGCATGTTTCACTTGTTAAGGGGTGCTTTCGGTTTTTTTTTCTGTTTTTCTTTTTATCACCTGTTGAGCGTCTGTAGTACCTGCTGTGATGGATTTTACCGGTTTCACTGATTTTGAATATTTTGGTTGTCATTATTTCACCAGCTTTATTTTTTATAAAAAGCGCCGTGCAATTACAATAGGAAATAATTATTTTAGTACTCAGAACTAAAAATCAACGGCAAATTATATTTAACAATGAAGATTAAGTATACATGAGATTGCACAATACATTAAAGATAGAATATAACTTAAAATATCGACTTCGAAAATTGTCATTCAAATTTATGTTCTTATAGCTAGCAAAAATATAAAGAAACCGTGGTTGTTCCTCCTATTCTATAACTTTGATGCATGTCCTCCCTATTTGTAAAAAAAAAAAAAATAAGTAAAAATTCTCTAGAAAAAGCTTGGTCTCAGAACAGTCCAGAGGTCCACACACACCCCGCCATACCCTACAATATTTGGATTCCTTTACGTCGATGACCTTTACTGGCACAGAGTCAATATAATCCAAAACCAACTGAACTAACCAAGAGCACACCTTTGCAGATGAAGACCTTAGGAAATAATCAAGGACAAAAATTTCAAACAATTCAAATAATACATGGAAAAGTAAGTGATTCGTGGAAACTATAATATTTAGCAACCAGCAAAAAGGGGGGTTTCGTCTGATTAACCAAATAGGGGGTGATAAAGAGCACTCTGTAACTGATGAACAATAAGAAGAAACGGTGCCATGCTGAATAGTGATGTTGTACTCATTTCAACTTCAGCGCTGTTTACGGAAGGAAGAAGAAGAGCCCTCTGGTGGTCGGTGTCACCTTGACGGTTTGGCAAATCAAAACATAGGACATCAGCCTTTTGTTATGTGAATTTTACTTCTCGCCAAATTGCGTTGCCTTTACTTTGTGTTTGATAGTTTCATTATATATTTGATTAAAAACGGTGTTCCCTTTAGATCTTTGTATGTCACGACAATGTAATTGGTGATGAACGTCATTATCACGGAGCCTTACTGACAGTAGAGCTTACTGTGATCGCCTACCGTTCACCCTAAGGGAGTAAGGGCGAGAGAGAGAGAACTAAGTTAAGCTCACATCATGGATTCCGATCCAGAGACCTTGGACAAACAGTTCAGGTAAATGTTAACCCCTTACCTTTCAGCTTTTTTTTTTTTTTTTTTTCCGTTTTTGCAGCCATGTAGGCTACCTACCTACATGTGAAAAATTAACATTTAAGTTTTTCATGGTTTTAGGCCTAGGTAGGTACTACCTACTGCTACCTCTTTTAGGTAGCTAGGCTACTACCTAGTAGTATAGCCTGCTGGTTGAGAGAGTAAACAGTTCGGAAGTCATTTTGTTTTGAATTACTACTAGGGTAAAACATCACAGCAGGCCAAACAGGCCACCTACAATCAACGCTTGCCACCCTCCGAAAAAGTACATAATAACGCGTCTGACACCGGAATGGGCATCAGTCGCGACTTCTTGTTGGTGAGAAACGGAGCTAAAGACCTCTACTCTCCTCTCGAAGTAAGTATTTTCTCCAAAGTTTGAAATTAAGGCCAATTTTAAGATTTAAACAGAGGGTAGTGAAAAGGGTGGCTACGGCAGTGGAAATCTCACCAAAACGGTTTAGAAATTTTTACTTACAACTAAAAATGTTTCGAAGATTGACGCCATCTTGATGTTTACGGAGTCGCTTGTGTCAACAAACTTCCCATTTCCTGTGCTAAATCTGCACACCACTTGTACCCATAGATGCTGGGGCACTTTCATCACAACAATCGTAAACCAACCTCTTACCAGCACTTATTCAAGGGGACTACGGCATTCTTTGCGGCGTTTTGCGCTCTTCAATTGTTTATCAGTGTTGTCAATTGGTATGTGTTTACCCTCCAAACTAGGTATAAGACTTACACAAAACCGGGGAAATAAGTGAAATTAGCGTATCTATTTGTATTATAGCCTATATACGTACATATTACAGCAATTTTATCATTACTGCATTCCTATGACACTAGAATTCATCGAAACAGTTTGTAAATGCATCGGCGTATGTGTGACGCTCCACTAGATTGGCAACGATGAGTCATTTTTTTCCTCACGTCGTCTGCTCGTAAGTATACATCCGAAACATTTGTAATTTTTGGGGGTTAACCCTCTTACGCCGAAGCCCTAAAAATCAAAACCTCTCCTGTATGCCGGCGCCGGTTTGGAGTGAGCGCGAAAGCAGAAAAATAATTTTTTTCAAAAAATCACAGCGCGCTTAGTTTTGAAGATTAAGAGTTAATTTTTGGCTCATTTTTTTTTCATTGCCTGAAGTTTAGTATGTAATCATCAGAAATGAAAAATAATATCATTATCATATGTAAATAATGCGATATATGGTAGCGAAAAAAAAAAATTCATAGATAATTGTATTCAAATCACGCTGTACAAAAAACGGTCGAAGCTAACGAGTTACTTTTTCTTTTCGTTGTATTGTACACTAAATTGCAATCCTTTTGATATATAATACATAGTAAACAATAAAAGCAACACCGGAAAAAATATTATCACAAAATGATGTACGAATTCGTAACGCGCGGACGTAAAAAAATGTTATTTTCAAAAATTCCCGTAATTCTAAATATTGCTCTAGAGACTTCCAATTTGTTTCAAAATTAAGAAAAATGATTGAATATTACAATACTGTAAGAGTTTTAGATTAGAATTGCAGATTTCGACCATTTCGGATGAGTTTAAAATTTGACCGAATGTCGAAATTTTTATATATTTATTTTTTTATATGCACATATTTCGGAGATGGAAAAAGCTACAACCTTCAATTATTTTTTATTGTATTCTTCATGAATTTTCGCACATTTTGATATATAAAACTCTATAAAAAGGCTAATATGAAATGGAGCAAATATTAGGATAATGCGATGTACGTATTTCGAAGACTTGCGGCCGCGAATCGGCACGTGGAGTGAAGGTAAATATATTTTTAAAAAATTCACCATAAATCACAATATTGTTTTAGAGACTTCAAATTTGTTTCAAAATGAAGAAAAGTGACGGAATATTACTAGGCCGTAAGAGTTTTAGCTTACAATTGCGTTTTTCAACTATTTCGGTAGAGTCAAATTTGACCGAACGTGGTTTTTTTCTATTTATCGTGATTTTATATACAAATATTTCGATAAAGAGAAAAGCTACAACCTTCAATCCTTTTTAGTTGTATTCTACATGAAATTGGTGCACATTTTCATATAATAAAACTTTATGTAACAGCTAATTTTAAATGGTGCAAACATTTCGACAATCGCACAAAAAATTCTGATTTTTTCGGAAGAGTTATCGCGCGAACGTAAGGAAAATGTTTTTTTCATAAATTCACCATAAATCGAAATATTGTGCTAGAGACTTCCAAGTCGTTGCAAAACTGAAGGTAAATGATTGAATATTACTAGAATATAAGAGTTTTAGCTTACAATGCGTTTTTTCGACCATTCGGTAGAGTCAAAGTTGACCGAAAGTTGAAATTTTTGCACTTAACGTTATTTATATGAAAATATTTCGAAACTGATAAAAGCTACAACCATGGGTTGTTTATTGTTGTATTGTGCATGAAATTGTGCACATTTCCATATATAAAACTTTATGTAACAGCAAATTTAAAAGGGTGCAAACATTAGGACAATCGCACGAAAAAATTTATCGGAAGAGTTATCGCACGAACGTAAGGAAAAAGTTTTTCATAAATTCACCATAAATCGAAATATTGTGCTAGAGACGTCAATTTGTTGCAAAATGAAGGCAATGATTGAATATTACTATAATATAAGAATTTTAGCTTACAATTGTGTTTCTCGACCATTTCTGTTAGAGTCAAAGTTTGACACGAAGGTTGCAAATTTTGGCACTTATTGTTATATATATGAGGAAATAAAATTTCAAAACTGAATAAAAGGCTGACATTCATGAGTATTTTTTTGTTGTATTTTACATGAAATTGTGCACATTTTCATATATAATACTTCATGTAAAGGATAATTTAAAATGGTGCAAAAATTATGTCAAAGTGACGAAATAATTTCAGAGATGTGTCACTGATACTTTTTAGTGCGATAAGAAAGAAATTCGCGCTTGCGCGCCTGCGTAGCGATTGTAAACAAAACAATGCCTTGATCCGTGAACTCCCAGCATCCCCCAGGCGCATGATACAAAAGTTTTCGGCTGGTAGGCTATAAGTATTTTTTCCCGCGAATTTTAAAAAAAACTTTTTTGAGCCGACGTATGATACGTCCAATCGGCATACGGGAGACATTTTGACTCGACGTTTAATACGTCCAATCGGCGTAAGAGGGTTAATTTGGTTGCAAAAAAAGGGATAATAGATATGAATTAAATAAACATTTTGAAGTAAAGTTAAACTAAATATTGAGTAAAGTAAACAATTAAGGGAATAAAGCTTTGCATCTCATAATCAGTGTTGTCGTCTGCTGCTCGTAACTGTGTTAGCGGAGTGAGTGCTTAGGAACCAGGAACCACAGCGTGGTTCAAGTGAACTGTGGAGTGAATTAAGACCAAAAATGTGTATAATTACAATCAAATAAGCACTGTGGAGTTTCAGTTGTGATGGCAGTAAGGATAAAAACCACCGATTACAAGGTAAGAATGAATTCAGTTCCACCATAAACCCCGGGAATAACAAGTTTCATACTTTCACTAGTATAGGCAACGGAATGTTGTTTTATTGTGCTGATTACAACTGCAATCTTGAGTAAGATCAATAAACGTTACATATATACGCTAACATTGTTCAAATGAGTGCTGGGAAGGCTGGGGAAAGATGGTGGCCGTCACTGATGAGAACCTTCCATGCAAAACGTAGCCGCCATATTGGATTTCAAAACTGCCTTGAAAACAATATTTTACGAAGAGCTCAAATGCTTATTTTAGTTCGTATGGGGCTTTCATATTCACATTATGTTGACGCAACTTCAGTCTTTTAAATGGTATGCTTAGAGTTGCAATTGTATTCTTGTTTCACCAATTAAATATCGAGTGAATAAGACCCGTCCACTGTGATGAGGGTTGGCCTGCCGTGGTGTTCTACCCTACTATGTATTTACACAGCCTTTTATTATTTTGGAAGTCAGGATATAAAATGGACAGCTGAAAAAGTACCTAGGTACATGCTTTACCTACCTTTTCAGTTTTGGTTCATAGGCTAGTATAGTATACTATACTATGCTATAGCCTACCACTTTAGGCTAAACTAGGGTAAGAAACCGCATGGACCAGGGGTGGACCATGTACGATCTACGTGAACAACCCCCAAAAAAGTACATTATAACGCGTCCTGACATCAGAGATGGGCATCAGTCGCGACTTGTTGTTGGTGAGAAACGGAGCTAAAGACCTCTACTCTCCTTTCGAAGTATTTTCTCCAAAGTTAGAAATTAAGGCCAAATTTTAAGATTTAAACAGAGGGTAGTGAAATGGTGGTACAAGGCAGTCCAAATCTTACCAAAACGCGTTCAACATTTTTACTTACAACTCGGAATATTTAGAAGATTGACGCCATCTCAATGTTTACGGAGTCGCTTTTGTCAATAAACTTCCCATTTCCTGTGATAAATCCGCACACCACTTGCACCCACAGACGCTGGGGCACTTCACAACAATCAAAACACGGTCCCTAACCGGCTTGTTTGTTAGTAAACAACTGTTTTGGTAGAAGACGACAACAAAGCGTGCACTTGGATCATTTTTTAAATAAATAGTAAAACGTAAATATTTTACATATTTATGATGATTAATTTGAAAATATTCGTTATTGAAAAAGTAACTCTATTCTGACTCAAATTTAAGTAATTATTTTTTGGAATTAGAATGTTCGTTTAAGTCCTGTATTATGACGTCACGACATCTTGGCTTTCGTACCTATTATAAATAATTGCTTTACTCAACTTTCTTGCAGGACAGTTTACCAGTTATTCATGCAGATTATCAGCTATTAGCCATTCATGTAATTGTTATAATCGTAATGCACATATATATTTTTATTATTTACTTTTTGGATATAGCCTATGAAGATGTTTTACTGCCGGATTATCGCCGTAGTGTGACGCAATCGTTTTTGGTCCCTGGGCCTCTGTTTTCGCACCATAAGAAATTATGGGGCCGAATTTGCAATGACCAGAAAGTCGTTAAAAGAGGAAAGTTAGAATTGAGGGAAAGAGGAAAGTTACCATTGAGGGGCATATGTTTTGATTGAGAAAAATACAAATTTATTCAATAGCTAGCTTGTAAAAAATACTTTATTACAAAAAACTTGATTGACAACTAAGCAGCATACCTACTATGGGTTTCAGCGACAGTGCAAGCACGTTTTTGGGCAATACCTATTTCTGATCTGTGAGGGATGGTCGGACAGTCTAAGGTAGGGATGATTCAGACGTGTTTGAATCATCCCTCCTAGCGAATGCTTTACTAATTATAAATTCCGACTAAGAAGCAAAAGGTTTCACTAACAATATTTATGTTATATTTTGTGTATTCATTCATTAGCCCCTCATTACCTTATAAAGCACTTCATAAACCCATCATAGGACCCCTCATTACAAAAAAATAACCTATCCTTTGCTTCAGATTGATTTTAGTATAAGAAGAGAACCAATAGGGCAAGGGATGCTGCTGTTGCTGCTATAGAAATACACTTCAGGAGTCGAGAAAAGGGTGGTTCAGGTAGAACACATGATTATGTGAAGAAAGAAACAGGGGGACCAGGAGGGTTTTCTCCACCTACAAGCACAACAACCTGCACCATCATTACAACAGCAGTTTTCTCCTGAGAATATTCGACCATTTCCAAAAGCAGGAGAGAGGAAGGAGACAGCTAAAAGCAGAAAGCAGGGAAGATGCATGATTGCAATGGACACTCCAGAAAAGCTTGAATGTACATAAACAGAAAGAACAGAAGTAAAAGCCAAAAATCCCAGCCAAGAAGGAAACAAAGTTTGGAAATGATACCTTAAGAACATGAAAAAGCAAGAAAAGATACTAAAAAGATAAACACAGAGGACCAAACCAGTGATGAAGACCTTCATCATCGTCTTGAAGATCTCCTGACAGCCGAGCTTAACAGTAATTGTTCTGACGTCTTGGAAGAGGAGATCAGAGACACAGAAGTTGGTTTTGTACATGAACTTTCCTGTCAGATATAAACTTAGCTATAGACTCCGTCGTCCCCAACAGAAATTCGAATTTCGCGGCACACGCTACAGGTAGGTCAGGTGATCTACCGCCTCGCTGCTGGGTGGCAGGAATAGGAACTATTACCGTTCTAGAATCCAGATTTTCTCTGTCGCGGTAGTGTCAACATACATTGTTGCTACCTCCTGACTTGATTTTCGTTTTTCATCGCCATCGATCTTCTGGGCTGTCTTTTGCAGGGAAGTACTGGGTCTTTGGTTTGGCATACGCTTTTATTAACTTTTTAATGAATTTCGCTTCGAAATTTAGAAGAATATATTACGTGAAACTACTGAATTTTTCGGTAGACACTCACATAGTTTGCAAGAAAGGGAATTATTAATATTTTTTCTTTAATACGTGTAATAAGTGTTACAACTTTATTGAGGAAATATAAAACTCTAATTTCCTACTTTAGGAAGTCAGAAAAGCATATAACTAGATATGCTTCCTTTAGAAGCTTTAATAGCTTTTGTGCTAACGAGCAGTTAGAGCATTAGCGTACTAGTAGTTGTTGCATCCTCATCACCTTCTTACTCCACAGAAACTACAATCCAAAGTTGCAGTTTGAAGATAAAGGGATGTAGCTCAAAATGCGAGCTACTAAAAGGTAAGAAGTGAATAAGTGTTCCCAGTGAAGTGGAAGGTGCGTTCTGACCGGCTCCGTAGTGCCTCCAGGCCTAGACCTCTTCCAGACTCCCAGTTCCAGTGGAGGAGGAAAGTCGAAAGCCGCAGGAGGGCTAGGGAGAGCCCCCACCGGTCAGGCGTCCCCTCGGCAGGATCTGTGGCGTCCCAGCTGCCAAGGAGAACCTTTGGAAAGGTATCCTAAAACAGTGTTTCTCCGTTATTACCTATACCTCCTTCCCCTCGGCGGACAAGGAGGAGGAATATTCAGCGACGAAGATTTTTATGAAGATACAAGAACAAATCTCGCCATTGGTATGAGTATTGAGAAAGGACGTTTTCCTTCTATGAAGAGATTCCGTCCAGTGGACATACAAAGGATGGATATGAACCGATTCGGACAGCTCCATCCACGAGCCGCGTTCCAGCAGACAAACGCGAGCCGCGTTTCAGCAGCTGGGTGCGAGCCGCGTTCCAGCAAGTAGGCGCCAGAATTCCTTCCTTCAGGCGCAAGGCGCCAGAGTTCATGTCTGCTGATCCGCAATCTTCTAAGAAGAGTGAAAGGAGCCTTCTAAGCAAGTAGAAACTAGCAGGCAGGAGCCAGGCGCGAGGCGCCAAGTTATCCCGAATTGCCTTTTGGAGAGAAATCAGTCATGAGACTTCTCGTTTTAGTTTTAACAGAAGTAGCCTTCTCCTGGCAAAGGCGCAAGATGTCGCTCAGGCGGCCGTCGCCTTTGTCAAGATGATTCTGATACTGAAAGAAGGCCTTCTCCAATTTTCAGAAGACTGCTGTAACCGACAGTTCCTCTCAACGTGGACTCTTTCCTTCATTCACACTCTTCCCTCTTTATGACGAGGCAAGAACTACAGGAGTTTTTTCTTATAAGAATCTCATCTTTTCGGCGTTCGGGAATAAATGCAGAAAGGGAACATCAATCTTCCTTCTGTAAACTCAAGATGTGAACAGGAATCCTTTCCCTTCCGCGATTTCTGTGGAAATCATGAAGACTTAACGAGTTCCTGGATTAACTTCCTTCCTTAGGAAGATATTTAACGTATTGTCATATATGTACATAACACATAATTGACAAAAAATGTATACTCTTTGTATCTTAATGGATTAGTTCTCATTGACAAAGATCTCTCACATCTTATTGCGTAAGCATATAAGCTCTCTCGGACATGATTCGGAGGAGCTCTCATTCATTGGTTAGAGATTCTTCCAGGTAATAGACGCGTAGAATTCTTCCTTTTGTCCAAGAGAATAGGAAGCTTGAGAGATTCTCTTCGATCCTCGATTATCACTTGGGATCGCCTTCAGATTATACTAATTCGTTCTTTTGACGAAAAGAACGAGGATAGTAAATTTCCATTCTCTCTCTGCTCGGTGAGGAAAGAATGTAGTAGAGAATTTGGTGTATAGGACTACTGTATGGTCAAGTCATATGCGCTTAACGTAGTTTCCCCTATGGTTGGCAACTGAATTCCCTGTATCCTTCCAGGAGTTTCCTGGGTGAGGACTACACTTGAAGGGTTTGTTACGACAACACCGACTCAGCTCCTGTATTTAACGAAGGTTGTTTCGCTTAATATGCTTTATTGAGAACTTCCTTAGGCTCGTATAATTTTTATAATTTGTTCATGCCACTTACCTGACAGATATATATATAGCTGTATTTTCTGACGTCCGACAGAAATTTCAAAACTCGCGGCACACGCAGTGGGCGGCCAGGTGGTAGTACCCATTCCCGCCGCTGGGAGGCGGATATCAGGAACCATTCCCATTTTCTATTCATATGTCGCCGGTCGGTAAACATCTGTTTACGACCTCTGCTCAGGATTTTTTGGAATTTGACTCGTTTCTAGTATCTGATTGATTTTGTTGGTATTGAATTGGATTGTTGAATTGGCATGCGCGATAGTGGACCGTTTTTTTGATTTTGGATTGACTTTTCTCTATAAGATATGTCTGGATCAAGTGTGTGAGTTTCAGAGTGTGTGTGAGTGCTGATTGTAAGGTGAGGCTACCGAAAGCATCGGTAGACCCCCACACATATGTATGAGTTGTAGGGGGCTTCATTGTTTTATTGATCATCGGTGCAAGGAATGTGAGATATTGACTGATGATGAATGGAGAGCTATGAGTCCTATCGCCTTAAATTGGAGCGCGATAGGATCAGGAGGTCTTCCTCAAGAAGTTCTTCCAAAGGTAAGACTAACGTTTCTCCTGCACTAACACCTGTAGTGTTTACAACCCCTAAACCTGTGTTGCCTTCGGGCTCTGATTCTGTGTCGGGAGGAGCGGATGCTCTCTCTATGATTTTGGAGTCCCTTCGCACTCTGGAGACCAAAGTGAAAGCCTTGGAAACTGGCTCGGTGCAAGTGTGTGATCGTGCCCCCAGTGTTGTGGAGGGGGCGTCAGATCGGCCCCATAATGCCTCTAGGCCTAGACCTCTATCAGACTCCCAAGACCCAGGGAGGAGGTATGTCGAAAGCCGCAAGAGGGTTACGGGGGCTTCCCACCGATCTGGCGTCCCTTCGGCAGACCATGTAGCAAAGACCCAGGCTGCCAAGGACCGTGCACGAGCACGCGTCTTGAAGGAGTGCTTTTCGTCCTCCGAAGCGTCCTCCCCGCGCAAGGGGTGGAGCGCTCGGAGAGAGACTCGTCCGTTAAAGAGGACGTTTCTTGCGGAGGACGCTTCACGTCCTCTTTCGCGCTTTCGTCGGAAGACGCTTATGATGTCTTTCCTCCTCAGAAGAGAGGTAGGATCTCTCCGATGAGGACGCTAGGTTGCGCGCACAGGCGCGTACACCTGAGAAACAGGTAGCTGTTCCTTTTGAGAAGGAAGGAGGCGTCCCCTCGCCCCTCGTCTTCTACAGGACCAGTCCTGCTTCCTCGACTCATTCTTCTCCAACGAAGAACATTCTTTGTCCCTTCAGGACCAGCTATCCTCGCTTATGGCTCAGAGGATCGCCCAGCAGTCGAGCCTGAGCGGAGGAAGGACCTTAGACTGCCTGTCAAGAGGACTAAGCAGTCTCCGTTGCCTTCGCCTCCTGCGTCTCGTTCGCCGATCGCTTCTCCTTCAGCGATTCGCCGATCTCGTTCGTCTTATAGAAGGACGTTACGACAGGACGCTTTTGAAGACGCTTTGTGCAAGGACGCTCGGCAGGACGTTCGGCAAGATGCTTGTCAGGACGCTCGTCAGGACTTTCGTCAGGACGCTCGGCAGGACGTTCGTCAGGACGCTTGGCAGGACGCTAGGCAGGACGTTCGTCAGGACGCTCGCCAGGACGCTACACAGGACGCTCGGCAGGACGCTAGACAGGACGCTTGGCAGGAAGCTCCGCCAGGACGTTCAGGCCTCCTTTCAAGACGCTTTCGGGGATTCTGAACAAGAATTCTTACCCCCAGACACTTTGTTACGTGCTCAGGCAACGTATGCCAGCGAAGAGAAGTAAGACGCTTCTCGGGCAGGTGAGACTGCCGCGGAAGGCGCGGAAGACGCTCGTCCGCCTCAGGACGCTCTGCCATCAACGAGCAGTAAGCGTCAGAAAGAAGACAGCCGTGATAAGGCTGCATCTTGCAAGGATAGGGGTCCTTTGATCTTGCTAAGACCCGCCAATAGGACGCCTTCGCTGACAGACGTTCTCTCTTCCGTTGAGAGAAGAAGGAGAACTGGGTAGTTCGGCTGAATCGGGTGAAGATGAGCCTGCTACAGCCCCTTCTATCTCGGATTACAAAGTCCTAGTCAGACTTTTGCGTTCTTCTTTTGAGGACAAATTCAGCCCGCAGCTCCCAAGTCTCCTTCCTTCACAGTTTTCTTCATCGAAAACGGGGAAAATCCCGGAGTTCGTAGAGATGAAGACTTCTCTATCGACGAAACGTGCTTTCAAGAAGCTCCAAGACTGGATGATAAGAAGGAGAGACCAAGGCAAGACAACTTTCGCCTTGCCTCCTACTAAACTTAGTGGTAAAGGAGGCAGTTGGTATAAGACCAAGGACGAAATGAATGGGAGTTCGTATCCCTTCGTCGGCTCAAGGAGATTTCTCCAGCCTTGTAGAACTTACAGAGGAGGTCTCTTTTACCCTCTGCCAAGGTAACTTGGACCGCGTCGGAGACAGACCATCAGCTGAAAGGTCTGCTTAGGACGCTGGAAGTCTTCAACTTCCTTGATTGGTGTTTGGGAGTTCTGGATTTACAAGCGAGAAGCCCAGAATCTCTTAGTCTGGGGGAGCTGTCCAGCGTGTTAGCATGTATGGACAAAGCCGTCAGGGATGGTTCGGAAGAGCTAGTATCTCACTTTGGGACAGCTTTTTTAAAAAGAGAGCTTTGCTGTGCAACTTCACAGCTCGTTCAGTGACGCCAGCTCAGAAAGCGGACTTGTTGTTTTCGCCTCTTTCGAACCATCTCTTCCCCCAGACTTTTGGTAAAGGACTGACGAACAGCTTACAAGAGATAAGGCTAACTCAGGATCTTTGGTTTTTGGCCAGTCTACAAGACGGTCGGCCGGACCTTCAACTTCTTCGGCTGCAGTTCGTCCGCCGAAGAAAGTAAAGCCCTTTCGTGGGGCTCCCCCCTCAGAGCAGCTCCTCGAGGGAGAGGGTTTTCACGAGAAGAGCTTCTTTTAAACCAAAACCTTCCAAGTGCAAAAAAGCATGTCCTTCAGACACCAGTCGGAGCCAGACTGAAGTATTTTGCGGGAGCGTGGAGAGAGAGAGACACGGACTCTTGGTCCCTCAAGATCGTGGAGCAGGGGTACAAGATCCCCTTTTAGATCTTCCTCCTCTTTCTACGACTCCCAGAGACCTTTCTCCATCCTACCAAGGAGAAAAGAAGAAAGTCTTGTTCGATCTCCTTCAACAGATGATCGACAAAAGAGCGGTGGAACAAGTCGCGGACCTGGGGTCTCCAGGTTTCTACAACAGAATCTTCCTAGTACCAAAGCAGTCGTCAGGTTGGCGTCCAGTTCTAGATGTAAGCAGGCTCAATCTTTTCGTGGAAAAGATCAAATTCACGATGGAGACGCCTCATTCTGTTCTGGGGAGCGTTGAGACCGGGCGACTGACTGGATGGATCTTTGGACTTGCAGGACGCGTACTTCCACATCCCGATCCACCCTCTGTCAAGAAAATATCTAAGATTTGTCTTGAACAACAAAGTTTGGCAGTTCAGAGCGATGTGCTTCGGACTGACCACGGCTCCGATGGTGTTCACAGTAGTGATGAAGAACGTAGCGAGTGGCTACACTCTTCGGGAATAAGAGTTTTCCCTATATCTAAGAACGACTGGCTGATCAGAGCGCGTCGAGAGAGAAGTGTCTGAAGGACTTGCAGTTCACTTTAGCCTTAGCGAAGTCCCTGGGTACTTCTGGTCAACCTCGAAAAGTCGCATCTGACCCCAACACAGTCCATCGTGTATCGGGGATTCAGATGGATTCAGTGGCTTTTCGAGCGTTTCCGTCCCAGGAACGTCAGCGGCTAGGCTTAGAAAAGATCTCAGCCTTTCTAAGGAAAGAGACTTGCTCGGCGAGGGAATGGATGAGTCTGCTGGGGACCATTTCCTCGCTGGAAAGGTTTGTTTCCTTGGGAAGACTGCACATCAGGCCTCTCCAATTCTTCTTGGCAGAAGAGTGGAAGGCAAAAGACGATCTCGATGCAGTATTGAGGATATCGATTCCGATCAAGAACCACCTAAGATGGTGGTTGGACCCTCAGAAGCTGCAAGAGGGTGTGTCCCTAAGTCTTTTGAGCCCCGACCTAGTGTTGTTCTCAGACGCTTCCATCACAGGATGGGGAGCAACACTAGGGGGGAAGGAAGTGTCAGGCTCCTGGAGAGGGGAACAGGTAGCCTGGCATATAAATGTAAAAGAACTGGCAGCAGTGTTTCTGTCGCCCTGCAGTTCTTTCGAGAAGAGTTTGGAGAACAAGGTTGTTCAGATAAACTCGGACAATACCACAGCACTCGCTTATTTAAAAAACCAGGGAGGTACACACTCCAGAGCGTTGTACTCCCTAGCGAGAGAGATTCTGCTGTGGGCAAAAGGAAAGAGGTAACGATCCTGACGAGATTCATTGCAGGTGTGCAAAACGTCAGGGCAGACCTCCTCAGTCGTCGGGACCAAGTCCTTCCGACGGAATGGACCTTGCACGAGGACGTTTGTCGAGACCTGTGGACGCTGTGGGGACGTCCACTGGTCGACTTATTCGCAACGTCAAGGAACAAGAGACTTCCTCTTTACTGCTCCCCGGTCCTGGATCCAGAGGCAATCGCAGTGGACGCGTTGCTTTGGAATTGGACGGGCCTGGACCTTTATGCCTTCCCACCATTCAAGATTCTGGGGGAAGTCATGAGGAAGTTTGCGGCCTCGGAAGGGACAAGGCTAACCCTGATCGCTCCGATGTGGCCAGCAAGGGAATGGTTCACAGAGGTCATGTCTTTCCTGGTAGACTTTCCAAGGACATTGCCCTGGAGGAAAGATCTACTCAAACAGCCTCACTTCGAAAGGTTTCACAAAAACCTCTCCGCTCTGAGTCTGACTGCGTTCAGACTATCGAAAAGTTGGCCAGAGCGAGAGGTTTTTCGAAGGCAGCTGCGAGAGCAATCGCACATGCGAGACGTGCTTCCACAAGAGCTGTCTACCAGTCGAAGTGGCTTCCTTCAGGGCATGGTGTAAAAAGGAGGGAGTTTCCTCTTCCTCGACCTCTGTGAACCAGATAGCTGATTTTCTGCTATTTCTCAGAAATGTGCAGAAATTAGCGGTCCCTACCATCAAGGGATACAAAAGTATGTTGTCAGCGGTTTTTAGGCACAGAGGCCTAGACCTGTCTGACAACAAGGATCTTCATGACCTTTTGAAGTCTTTCGAGACCTTGAAGGTTCCTCAAACGAGACCTCCATCATGGAACCTTGACGTAGTCCTGAAATTCCTGATGTCGGACACTTTCGAACCGCTTCAGACAGCGTCTCTTCGGAATCTGACAAGGAAGGCTCTTTTCCTAACTTCTCTTGCGACGGCTAAGAGAGTTAGTGAAATTCAAGCGTTTAGCAAGTTAATGGGCTTCAAAGGGGACAATGCTGTCTGCTCGTTGAACCCATCTTTCTTGGCAAAGAATGAAAATCCTTCGAACCCTTGGCCGAAGACTTTTGAGATCAAAGGTATGTCAAGTCTGGTGGGCCAAGAACCAGAGAGAGTCCTTTGCCCGGTAAGGGCTCTCAAGTTCTACGTGCATAGAACTAAAGAGGTTAGAGGTCCCTCAGGTAACCTCTGGTGCTCTGTGAAGAGGCCAGAGTTACCTTTATCAAAGAATGCAGTGGCTTTCTTTTTAAGGGACACCATTCGGGAGGCTCATTCATCTTTTCAGAAGACTGATTTGAGCCTCTTCCGAGTAAAAGCGCACGAAGTACGAGCCGTCGCTACCTCTCTTGCCTTCCAAAAGAACATGTCAATCAAGGACATCCTCGATTGTACCTTTTGGAGGAGCAACTCCGTCTTCGCCTCACATTACCTAAGTGGGATGTGAGAACGATCTATGACGATTGCAATGCACTGGGGACCATACGTTTCTGCGGACACAGTATTGGGTCCGGAAGTAGCTCTTTCCCTATTCCTTAGTTAGGTTAGTTAGGTTGTTGTGTTTTTAGGTTGTGGTGAGTCTTATGTGAAGATCTCCCATCCGTTGTTAGCTAGTAAGGGGTTTTGTGTATAGTTGGTCAGGTGGTGGTCAGTTGCTTCGTTGCCCATTCATTTGTTTTTATGGCATCGATGATCTTGTCAACGCAGAGGGTCCTCAGCACCCGTTTGACAGATCATCCAGAGCGCAACCAGCACTACAGGTCTCCACCTGGCTGGCAACTCTGTAATTAAGCAAAAGCAGCCTTACGTGACAGTAATCACATAGTCTACTTTGCAAACAGGTAAGGAACCAAGATGTATATCATCTACTTAATTTTAGTTTCCAAAAATACCTATTCTGTCTTTCCCCACCATCCGAAGGTGTGATTCAGCATATATATATCTGTCAGGTAAGTGGCATGAACAAAATGTTATTGTTATTATACAATTAAGTTTGTTCATACTTACCTGCAGATATATATAATTAAAGTTGCCCGCCCTCCTCCCCTCAGGAGACAGAGGCATTAATAAAAATATGAATAGAAAATGGGAATGGTTCCTGATATCCGCCTCCCAGCGGCAGGGAATGGGTACTACCACCTGGCCGCCCACTGCGTGTGCCGCGAGTTTTGAAATTTCTGTCGGACGTCAGAAAATACAGCTATATATATCTGCCAGGTAAGTATGACAAACTTAATTGTATAAGCTAACAATAACATTATTCCTTCATTGAATGGGGTAACTGGCAAAACTCAGGAAGTACGGCGAGACTGCGATCGAAGGCGGCTGTCACTGGCCAACACAGTGTAACCATCTGGGTCTCGGTCATGTGGTGTTGGTTTCCCCTCCCCTCTCTCTCTCTCTCTCCTACGGAATTGACTGGCTAACGGTATCTCTCCCCTACAATCACGGACTTAGCCTCGAATGGAGAGGATTTGTAGGCAACATGAAATACATTAGTTCTCTGCGATTTGCTAAGAACTATAAGTTTTTTCCTACCTATGGACGGAAATAACATATGAGATGGGGGTACCGGGTACCATGACAGAGATACAGAGGTTCTGGTACATAGTCTAAAGGAATTACAAGCAATTAAGGGAACTTGATAATTTCTCGATATAGCGAGTTGTTAACCGAAGGGTTCAGTAGCCTCTCTAGCAGCAGGCTCGGTAACTTCTCGATTCGTTTCTGATTCCGTTCCCCGTCTTCTGGAGGAGGGTTCAATCACAAGAAAGGACGAAATGAATTTTTAAATCAATTAGGCCATTTCCACAGCTCTCTCATATCTCAAGTAGTATCAAGAATCTCTTTTTTCGCCCCTGTTCGCGTTAACAAGAGGAAACCTGTTTGGAACCCAGACACGGAACGTAACGATCCTTCAGAGGTTCGCTGCAAGATATTGCACGAACGTGAGAACCGTCTTGATCGACGATAATGACTATTAACGTCTGTCTAATATTAGTTAGGAAGAGAGTGGTGGAAACCTGTGAGACGTCTTCTTCATAGATCTCTTCGCTATGTCGAAGACGAAGAGGCTTCCTCTAAGACTGCTTCCTTATCTCAATCCAGAGCAGTAGCAAAGATACGCCATCCTTTTGTTTGGAAGGGGAATAAACATTAGTTTTCATACAATCAACTTACCTGTCAGATATATACATAGCTAAGACTCCGTCGTCCCGACAGAAATTCAAATTTCGCGCCACTCGCTACAGGTAGGTCAGGTGATCTACCGGCCTGCCCTGGGCGGCAGACTAGGAACCATCCCCGTTTTCTATCATATTTTCTCTGTCGCCGGTGGTATCAACATGTTGCTATTACCTCCTGACTTAGATTCATATTTCATCCTTTGATCATCGTTTTTCGGCTTTTTGGTGACGTATTTGGATCGTGTTTTGGCATTCGCTACAGTGGACTGTTTTTGGAATAACTCTTTTGGATTTTTCTCAGTATGTCTGATTCTAATGTGAGTGTGAGAATGTGTGTGAATGTAGGCTGCAGGGTGAGGATACCGAAAGCTTCGGTTGATCCTCACACTGTATGCCGTAAATGTAGGGGGTTTCAGTGTTCTGCTATTAATACTTGTAAGGAATGCGAGGGATTGAATGCAGAAGAGTGGAAGACTTTGACTTCTTATTTGAAGAAGTTAGAGAGGGATAGAATTAGACGGTTGAAAGGTGTGAGTTCAAGGCCTATTGAGCCTTTCACGGATAATTCTAATCCTACTGATGTAGATTCTCCCTATGTATCTCATTCTCAGAGTGCTTTTTCGGATTCGGCATCGGAAATCGCCAATCTGAAAGCTACAATTAGAGACATGAAGTCCAAGATGGCTGACTTCAAAGGTAAGGCTAGTGAAAGTGAGCATTACAGTGAAGTGAGTTCTCCCAGTGTTGTGGAGGGGGCGTTTGATCGTCCCTGCGACGCTCCCAGGCCTAGACCTCTTCCAAGCTCCCATGCCCAGAGGAGAAGGAAAGTCGAAAGCCTTAAGGAGGTCGTGGGGAATCCCCAACGGTCAGACGTCCCTTCAGCTAGCTCTGCTTCGTGGCAGGCGGCTCAAGGGCGCTATAGAAAAAGCGTCCTTCGCGAGTGTTTCTCGTCCTCTCCCTCTCCCTCACCTAAACGAGGGTGGAAGGAATCGAACTTGTCGAGACCGCTGAAGCGTCATATGAAGCCTGACATAGATTCTAGTCCAGAGCGCTTCTCAGATGACGCTCCGTCTTCTAGTAAGAAAGCGAAGGGGGCGTCAGCGTCACCTGACGTGTACGCGGAAGTACCCTTTCCTTTCCTTCTCCCCCCCGAGTGATGACGAAAGACGTCATGCACGGGACGTGGGAGAAGCGTCAAGAAAGATCATTATGGCAGTTCAAGAGCAACTGTCATCTCTAGTGGGAGTTTTAGCGCCACGTCGGAAGGACGTGACGCTTCCAATTAAGAAGTCTCGTCCTCTCTCACCTGCTCAACGAGAAGCGTCATACGGACGGGGAACGGCTAAACGTCTTACAGAAGCTTCGAGTTCTAGAGCGAGAACAGGTGCTTACGAGAGTTTCGTAACGCCAGAGAGACGTAAGACGTCTTTTAGACGCGAAGCGTCATTGGAAACGGAGCATAGACATGACGCTCCGTCCAATATTATGACGCCAAGTAGGACGCCTTTGGAGAGCGGAGCGTCTTCCAGGCGCGAAGCGTCATCGAGACGTCAGCATAAGACGTCAGCCAGGACGCTTGGCGAACGGGAAGCGTCATATAAGCGTGAAGCGTCTTCTAAAATTCTAGAGAAGCCGGAGCTTGTGACGCCTTCCAAGACTATTAGAGCGGGGAAAAGGAAGGATTATCATTCCCTTAGCCCCTCTCCTATTAGGAGTTTGTCTCCTCAAGAAGAGGAACGTTCGGAAAGGAGAGCGGAGACGCATGTAGATCCCGAGTTAGAGGAAAACTCGGATGAGGAATATAGTGGAAGAGAAGGTCTGTCTAACTATAAGGTTTTGACTACCCTACTTCTTGAGGAGTACGGAGACGAGTTGACGCCTGCCGCTCCTCCTTCTCCGCGCTCGCTCTTTTCCAGTGCTAAGACGAAGAAACCTTCGTCTTTTCTCAAAATGAAACCCACCATATCGATGAAGAGGGCTTTACATTCCTTAGACTCATGGATGAAGTCTAAGAAAGACTTAGTGAGAACAGTCTTCTGCATGCCTCCAGCAAGATTAGCTGGGAAAAGAGGCATTTGGTATCAGACGGGAGAGAATATGGGTATTGCTCTCCCTTCTACAACGGAAGCAGATTTTTCGACTTTGGTTGACGCTTCACGTCGTCAAAGTCTCAATTCTGCACGAATTACGTGGGGAATTTCGGAACTGGATCATCTCCTCAAGGGACTCTTTCATGTATTGGAAGTATTTAACTTCTTAGATTGGTCCCTTGGGGTGATGTCCAAGAAAGCCCATGATTCGGAAGGAATCGAACCTGAAGCCCTGTTATGCATATTGTCTTGTATTGACAAGGCGGTACAGGATGGATCTTTTGAAATCTCCTCATTGTTTGGGGCAGGTCTTTTAAAGAAAAGGACTGTATATGGCGCCTTCTTAACAAAGGCAGTCTCACATGCTCAGAGAGCAGCTCTACTGTATGCGCCTCTATCTGACTTTTTGTTCCCTTCTCAGTTAGTAAAGGACATTGCGCATTCTTTAACTGAGAAGGCAACTCAGGATCTGCTGACGCAGTCAGCAAGAAAGAAGAAACCTGTTGCTGCATCGGACAAGAAAGGACCCAGTACAACTGTGCAGCCCTTTCGAGGTGTTCCGACCTCCAGACCTTCCACAAGAAGGAAGGCTCCAGAGAAGAGAGGTAGATCTGCCTTTCGTCCCTTTAAGAAGGGAAAATGAAGATTCTCTCCTCCAAGCACCAGTAGGTGCCAGGCTCCTGGGATTTGTGGAAGCCTGGACACTGATAAATGCAGACGCGTCTTCTTTGGCGATCTTAAGGAAGGGATATCGTATCCCTTTCCTGAACACTCCTCCCCTAACGTCAATACCAAGGGAACTATCAGCCAAGTACAAGGATCCTGTGCTGAGGGATACTCTTCGATCGATGGTGGAACAAATGTGGGACAAGAGAGCGATAGAATTGGTACGGGATCAAAACTCCCCGGGGTTTTACAATCGCCTTTTTCTGGTGGCGAAAGCCTCGGGAGGCTGGAGACCAGTACTGGACGTCAGCTCTCTGAACAAATTTGTTCAGAAGGAGAAGTTCTCCATGGAGACTTCTGCTTCAGTCCTGGCGTCATTAAGACAAGGAGATTGGATGGTGTCTCTAGATCTCCAGGACGCCTACTTTCACGTCCCGATCCACCCTTCATCGAAGAAGTACCTCCGTTTCATGACGGGGGGAAGGATCTTTCAGTTCAGAGCCTTGTGTTTCGGCCTGTCCACAGCTCCTCAGGTCTTCACAAGCCTGATGAAGAATGTGGCGAGGTTTCTTCACCTCAAAGGAGTGAATGTCTCTATGTATCTGGACGACTGGCTCATCAGGGCCAGATCGGAGAGACAGTGCTTGGAGGACCTAAAGTTAACTCTGGATTTAATCAAAGCGTTGGGATTGCTTGTGAACCTCGAGAAGTCTCAGCTGACCCCCAGACAGGACCTAGTCTATCTGGGGATTCGGATGGATTCTCGGGGTTTTCGAGTTTTTCCTTCGCAAGAGAGAATCGCAAAAGGTTTGCGGATAGTCTCTCTCTTCTTAGGGAAACAACAGACGTCGGCGAGGGAATGGTTGAGCCTTCTAGGGACGCTTTCCTCGCTAGAACAATTCTTCCCACTTGGAAGACTTCATTTACGTCCGCTTCAATTCTTCCTCAAGAGGTCTTGGAGCTGGAAAACCGGACAACTGTCGGACGTTTTTCCCATTCCAGTGGAGATAAAGTCGCACCTAGAGTGGTGGTTGCCCCCTCTGGAAGAGAACAAAGGGATCTCTCTAAGAACACAGAACCCAGACCTAGTGTTGTTCTCCGACGCGTCGGAGAAAGGTTGGGGAGCGACATTAGGCTCAGAGAAGTGTCAGGCATCTGGGAACCAGCCCCCCACAGGTGACTTGGCACATAAACTGCAAAGAGCTCTTCGCCGTACATCTGGCCTTGAAGAGCCTAGAACCTCTGGTGTCAAACAAGGTAGTGCAAGTAAACGTGGACAACACCACCGCACTTGCCTACATTCGGAAACAGGGAGGGACGCACTCCTCGTTCCTTTACGAGCTGACGAGAGACCTATTACTTTGGACGTCTCACAGGAACATCTCCCTGCTGACAAGGTTCGTACAGGGAGTAAGGAATGTGAGGGCGGACAGGCTCAGCAGGAGGAACCAGGTCCTTCATACAGAATGGACACTACACGAGGAAGTGTGTCTCGATCTCTGGTCTCTGTGGGGGACTCCTCATGTGGATCTCTTCGCAACATTCATTTCAAAAAGGCTCCCAGTTTTTTGCTCGGTCGTGGAAGATCCAAGAGCACTTATGGTAGACGCCTTCCTGCTAAATTGGTCTCGAGTAGACGTATATGCTTTTCCCCCATTCAAAATCCTGGGGTTAGTAATGAAAAAGTTTGTGGCGTCAAAGGAGACGAGGATGACGTTAATAGCCCCCCTTTGGCCGGCCCAGGAAATGGTTCACGGAGGTGGTAGAGTGGATCGTAGACTTTCCAAGATCCTACCAAGAAGGACGGATCTTCTCAGACAACCAACCCACTTCAAGGACGGTCATCCAAAACCTCCCACAAACCTCCCCCACTCCTCGCTCTGACTGCCTTTCGACTATCGAAAGACTTGTCAGAGCGAGAGGCTTTTCTCGCGAAGTGGCAAGCGCGATCGCGAGAGCACGCAGAACCTCCACTACGAAAAGTATACCCAATCGAAGTGGGAGGTATTTAGAAGGTGGTGTAGATCCAAGAAGTTGTCCTCCTCCACTACCTCTATAGCGAAATTGCTGATTTCCTGCTATTCTTGAGAGAAAAATCTCATCTAGCCGTATCCACAATAAAGGGATACAGAAGTATGCTCTCTGCTGTATTCAGAACAGAGGATTAGATCTGGCAAATAATAAAGATCTCCACGATCTCATAAGGTCTTTTGAGACTTTAAAGTCTAAGGAACCAGTACCTCCGAACTGGAACCTAGACGTAGTCCTCAAGTATCTGTCATCGAAAGATTCGAACCTCCTCATCTGGCATCGTTTAGAGACATAACCAGAAAATGCCTATTCCTATTATCTTTAGCTACGGCAAAGAGAATTAGTGAATTACATGCTCTGCAGGATAAAATAGGATTCAAGGGAGACTCGGCTATTTGCTCGTTTAAGACCCTGTTTTAGCAAAAACGAGAATCCCACGAATCCTTGGCCTAAGTCATTCGAAGTCAAAGGAATGTCGATCTCGTAGGCAGAGAAGCAGAGGTCTCTATGCCCTGTTAGAGCTCTGAAGTTCTACCTTCAGAGAAAGCATCAGATGGGAGGCTCTAGACAAGGTCTTTGGTGTGCGGTAAAAGACCCCACAAGACTGATGTCCAAGAATGCGCTGTCATTCTTTGTAAGAACGTCATTACAGACGCGCATAAGGTCTGTCCTGACGAACACAATTAAAAACATACTGTTTAGAGTAAAAGCTCATGAAGTAAGAGCTGTAGCGACGTCTCTCTCGTTTTATAAGAATATGTCGCTTAAAAATTCATAGATACGACATTTTGGAGATGCAACTCAGTATTTGCATCTCATTACTTGAAAGACGTTCGTGGTGACATATGAGAAGTGTTTTTCTCTAGGTCCTTTCGTATCGCGGATACGATTCTGGGTACGGGAGCCGACACCAATCCTTAAATGTATATACTTTTCTTCTTTTTGGATATGGTCGGGAGTCTCTTCGAACAATGGAGGACTTGGGCTAGCAAGTGGGCGGCCGTCTATGTTGTTCAGTAAGAGAATCTTGTCCATATCCAATTAGATGAGTTATAATTTTTTTTGAAAATTATGTATGTGTGCGTAGTGGTTTTGAGTTACGGTTGTTGTGACGAGTTCGGGGATAACTCGGAACAATCCTTATTCTAACATATGTTAGGATCAGGTGGTCGGGATTGGTTGTGTGCTCCTTCATAAGGTGTATTGTCATATAAGTGGATCAGCACCCATTGACAAAGTCCTTTTAGGCTCTGCCGAGTAAGCGGGTAAGACCCCATCGGCAGACCCCACAAGAACTCTTGGCCATAGATCATATATCTCGCTAAAGTTTCTTGAGGTGATGCAGACTACTGGGCAAACACCCACGAAGTCTACCACCTATCAGGTAGGAACCAAGGTTTTATTTATACCTACAACATATGTTGTTTACCTGTCTATTCCATATAGTAGCTGTCTCTTACCCTCCACCGAAGGGTGCCAATCAGCTATGTATATCTGACAGGTAAGTTGATTGTATGAAAAATGATATTGTTATGTTACAATAAAGTTTCATACATACTTACCTGGCAGATTACAATTAAAGGCCCACCCAGCCTCCCCGCAGGAGACAGGTGGAAGAGAGAAAATATGATAGAAAACGGGGATGGTTCCTAGTCCTGCCGCCCAGGGCAGGCCGGTAGATCACCTGACCTACCTGTAGCGAGTGGCGCGAAATTTGAATTTCTGTCGGGGACGACGGAGTCTTAGCTATGTATATATCTGCGCCAGGTAAGTATGTATGAAACTTTATTGTAACATAACAATATCATTTTTTTTTCCCATATATATATGTACATGGGTGTGTGTGTGTGTATGTATAGTATATATGTATGTATGTAGGTATGTATAGATATATATATAATTCTTAATAGATATATTAAGATAATTTCTGGCGTCAGAGGAAGGGAGAATGATGCTTTTCGCCCCTTTTTGGCCTTCGAGAGGCTGGATTCACAGAAGTCACGTCCTTCTTACAGCACTTTTCTAAGGCTTTCCCAAGAGAGTCGGTCAACTCTATCAGCCTCACTTAGAAAGGGACCTTAAGAACCTCTACACTCTAAGTCTGTCTGCGTGCAGACTGACGAGAAGTTGACGTGAATGAGAGGTTTTTCAAGGTGAAGGACAGTGTCATGGCCAAGACAAGAAGTGCTGTGGATCGCGCTGGGTTGAATGAGGAAACTGTCCTCTTCCGATACCTCTGTGATCCACATGACGGTTTTCTTCCCTTTTTGAGAGAAGAATCACCTTTGTTATTTCTGCTATCAAAGAATACAGTAGCAGGCTATACTCTGTCTCTGCAAAGGGACTTAAAGATAGCAGAGGACTAAGATCTTCGGGATCTTATACGATACCTCGATACGACCAAGAGTAGGATATCATGTACTTTGAGTTGGGATTTTTCGTGGCCGCAGAGTCCTTGTTCCGACAAGTTGGAACCTCTCTTTATCAAGCTTCTTTTAAACAATTTTATGAGGGAACTCAGGGATGCGATGAGGGCTCGAAACGCTTCCCAGAAGGTACTCAGAGGGACACGATAAGAGCTAAGAAAGCCTGGGTTAGCCCACTTTCGGCACAGAATTTCCTTCGACTTCCAGGCTCCTTCTCCTCCTCCTTAGGGCAAGGAGAGGGAGGTTTTTCTGCAACGAGAAACCTCCCCAACAAGTACGAATAGATCTCGTTTGCAACGGAAGTTCTCACGAAGGATCCTCCTCGGAGGAAGACTCTTCTCTCTTGTCCTGTTTAGATATCGTATCGTCTACTGGAGGTAACTGGCTACAAACGCCTCCCTTCGTCTGAGGCCAGAGGCTCAAGGTGGAAGAGCTCCTTCCACCCTTCTCCAGTCTCCTGATAAACTTTTGTGGTTTATTCAGGATCCTCGGGCAACGTAGCAACAGCCAGCCGCCAAATGCCAAACAGGCGAGAAACGCCAGAGGCAGACAACTCGAATAAACGCTTTTATTGTCTGATGCGGAGAAGGAGCGGGCCTCCAACCGGGCGCAGATGCGCCAGAGGCGAACAGATCGGACAGATGAGAGTGTCCGATGTGGACATCGCTAGCCAGCCTCAAGACTCCAGCCAAGCTCAAAGCTACAGCAAGTGGCGAGGAGCCGGCTGGGCGCCAGGTGTCAGAAGTGCCAACCAGGCTCCAGGCGCCGAAAAGCGCCAGCCAGGAGACAGGCTCCAGCCAGTCGCCAGGCCCCCCCCCCCGCCAGAAGCGCCAGCCGAGTATAATGCGCCAACGAGGCGCCAGCCAGGCTCTAGGCGCCATTCAGGCGCGAGGCGCTGGACAGGCGCTAGGCTCCAGCCAGGCTCGAGGCGCTAGTCGCCATTCTGGCGCAAGGCGCCAGCCAGGCGCCATCCAGGTGCCAGGCTCCTTCTTAGACTCCAATCAGAGAAACCTAAAGCTCTGTCATGTAAGAGGGCTAGTCCCCATTGATATGATACAGGTAAAGGCTCTGTCATGTAAGCGGGCGAACCCCCTTTGACAAGATCCTACTTGGATGCTACCATGTAACTGGATAACAAATCCCTTTGGTAGACCCAAAGAGTCTTTCAGCAATAGGTCACGCCCTCGCTGTAGCTCTTCAATCAAGGCAAACTCATAGACTGTGTCCATGAAGTCTTGACTCCTTTTGATAGTAGTGGACAGGTTCTGTCATGTAAGCGGGCGAACCCCTTTGACTTGGATTCTACCATGTAACTGGATCAGATATCCCTTTGGTAGATCCGAAGAGTCTTTCAGCAACAGGTCACGTCCTAGCTGTAGCTCTTCAGGAAATGTAGACTCATTGACAGTAATCATGAAGTCTTCTGCCAGGCTCCAGGAGCCTTCCAGGCGCAAGGCGCCAGCCAGACGCGAGGCTCCAGCCAGGCGCGAGGCGCCAGCCAGGCGCGAGACTCCATCCAGGCGCGAGACTCCAGCCCAGGCTCTACGCACCATTCAGGCGCGAGGCTCAAGCCAGGCACGAGGCGCTAGACAGGCGCTAGGTGCCTACCAGGCGCGAAGCACTATCCAGGCTACAGGCTTCACCCAGAAGAGATCTATATCAAAGAACGCCCTGGCCTTCTTAGAGACAATGTGATCTCCAAAGCACTTGATAAGTGTATTAATGACTCCTTCAAACAGCTGAGAATTAAAAGCGCATGAAGTGCGAGCTGTTCCGAATTCTTGTTCTTTCCTTAACTATATGTCATAAGGACAATTTAGCTGTCACATACGGGAGATGCAACTGTGTTGACTTCCCTTTAACCGAAGGATGTCAAGATAACCTAAGAGAGATCCTTCTCTCTTGGTTGATACGTTGCTGGGATAGGGAGCCGATTCTGATCCTTAGCTAGTGAGTTAAATTTTTATTTAACGTCGTGTTTTTTCTTTGGGTTGTTTGAAAGGAGTTTGGAGATAACTCTTTTCAATTTATGCACTAACCCTCGTGTTAGGATCAGGTGATCGGGATCGGTGTTGTGCTCCTTAATTATGCCACTAGGCATAGGCGTATTGTCATATAAGTGGATAAGACCCCATTGACAAAGGCCATCAGGCTCTGTCGAGTAAGTGGATAAGACCCCATCAACAGAACCACAAGAACTCTTAGCCATAGGTCACATCCTCGCTGAGGCTCTTGAGGCGAAGCAGATTCCTAGGATTTAGCCATGGAATCTTCCGCCTAATCAAGTAGGAACCAAGGTTGTATTTTTTTTGTTACCTACAACGTATGTTGTTTACCTGTTTATTCAGTTATTAACTGTCTCTTACCTTCCACCAAGGGTGTCAATCAGCTAAGTATATATCTGACAGGAAAGTTCATGTACAAAAATGATATTGTTAAAGTACAATAAAGTTTTGTACATACTTACCTGGCAGATATATACGATTAATGACCCACCCAGCCTCCCCTCAGGAGACAGGTGGAAGAGAAAATCTGGATTCTAGAACGGTAATAGTTCCTATTCCTGCCACCCAGCAGCGGGGCGGTAGATCACCTGACCTACCTGTAGCGTGTGCCGCGAAATTCGAATTTCTGTCGGGGACGACGGAGTCTATAGCTAAGTATATATCTGCCAGGTAAGTATGTACAAAACTTTATTGTAGTTTAACAATATCATTTTCATTGATAAATTCCCAGAGTAGTGAGTTTTTTCTTGTTGGAATAGATCCAGTAAAATGTAACTCAGTCTATTATGTAGGTAAATTAACCAGCATTTTAGACACGTATGATGAATTTCAGATTTCTTATTTAAGAAATTTTAAACATCTAACTTACCTGGTAGTTATATATATAGCTAATGTCCCTGACGTCACGGCAGAATTTCAAAACTCGCTGCAATCGCCGATTGGGTAGTCAGGTGCACCACCTGTGCGCCCTCTACCCAGGTACGTAGAACCGTTCCAACTATTCCTCAGATCTTCCCTGCCGCCGCATCGGTGACATCGTTGGAATTTCGCTCGTTTGGCCCGTGTTTTTTCACAGTTATTTGGTGAAGTACACTTTGGCTTTGGCTTTCGCTTGTTTTTGGGTGCATGTGGATCATCTTGATAATGATGATGGATCATAATAAATGATGATGATAAGAGAATGTTTGATTTAGAATATTATTGCTTTGACTCTTGCTTATTCTTGATCTCTCTTTTGCATTTTCCAAACATGTCTGACTCTGCTTCGAGTGTAAGAATGTGAGTGAGAGGATGTAATACTCGGCTTGCTAAAGCCTCAATAGATCCTCATTCAATTTATATGAATTTAGAGGCAAGAGTGGTGAGTTGGATGATAGGAGGAAGAATGTGTCCATTTACCTGAAAATGAGTGGATGGATATTATTGCTATGTGCGAAAGCTTGAAAAGAATAAGATCAGGAGAGCGAAGAGTAGTATGTCTCGCTCTTCTAGAAATAGTCAGGGAATTGACAATTCTCTTTCCCTTGCTAGTGATCCTATTGATCCTGCTTCCGTAGTAATAGTTCTTATTCCCCCTACTGATACAGGTGTTGGTCCAACTTTAAAGGACATGATAGCGACCATTCAAGCCCTTGGTAAAGGTAGAATCCCTCGTAGAAACAGGGACAAATCATGGTCGAATGTGAGAGATCTTAAAATCACAAGTTACAGTGCTAAAATCAGTGCAAGTGCAGTGGAGGGTGCGACCGCTCGGATCTGTCACGCTCCTAGTCCTAGACCTCTTCCAAGCTCACCAACCCCTGTGAGAAGGAATGTCGACTGACGAAGGAGGCGAGAGGTTTTAGCTCCCGAGCAGCCGTCCCCTCGAGCGTACCTGTTGACGATCCCCAGGACACTCACCCTCGTCATTGGAAAGGCGAGGTAAGTGTATGCTCTTCATCGGACGATGCAGCTCCCAAACGGGGAAGGCGTCTTACGTCAAGACCTCTCAAGAGAAAATTTTCCACGACCGAACAGCGTCGTGAGATGACTCCTCAGACTCCAGGTTGCAGTCATTGGAGCAGTCCGGAGCGATTTTCTTCCGATTATGAAGGGAGTTCTGCCAAGAGTAGTAAGATGTCGCACAGGCAGCCATCTACTTTGAAAGGAGACAAAGGGAGGTTAGAGAATGTCAGTTCCCCTACCAAAAGCAGTAAGATGTCGCACAGGCGGCCATCTGCTTCGGTAGGAGGCGGAAAGACGTCGGACACTGTTGGTCCCTTTGCCGAAAGCAGTAAGATGTCGCACAGGTGGCCATCTGCTTCGGTAGAGGACGAACAGATGTCAGACGCTTATATGCCGTCTGTACATGCTCCTCCTCCTCCTTCGGGTTGGTTTTCGTCTCTGGATGATTCATTGATTGATGTGGAGAGAGTGTCTGATGTGGTTGCTGCTTGTCCTGTCCAGTCTCAGCATGAGGCTCCGGATCTGAATATAATTCAGGATATGCAGAACAAACTTTCTTCCCTCATGAAGGTCTGGCTTCCTGCAAGCAAAAAGAAGGACGCCAAAGAGCCGAGCGTCAAGAGCTTGAGCGTCAGGATCATAAACATCATGACGCCGAACACCAAAGAGCCGAGCGTCAAGAGGATCATGGCGCCGAGCATCAAGAGCTTGAGCGTCAAGATCATAAACATCATGACGCCGGACACCAAACATCCAAGTGTCAAGAGGATCATGGCGCCGAGCGTCAAGAGCTTGAGTGTCAAGATCATATACATCATGATGCCGGACGTCAAAGAGTCAAGCGTCAAGAACATATACATCATGAAGCCGGATGTATAAGAGCCAAGCGTCAAGAGGTTCATGACGCAGAGCGTCAAGATTTTAGACCCTTTCAGATCAGGCGTCGAGAAGTTGCAAGGCAGGACGCAGAGCGTCAGGCTCTTTAGAGTCATGACGCCGAGCGCCGGGAGTTGAAACATCGTAGCTTCGGACGTCAAGATGCTGGACGTCGTGACATCAGACGTCAGGAAATCAATATTCATGACGTCGGGAGGCTAGACATCGCTACTTCCATTCAAGGACATTCGGAAGAAAGGGAAGATACCGCTCGTTCTCCTGTGATCCCCTTAGAGGTTGTTTCAGACAAAGGATTCGAAGGAACAACATGCTTCATCAGATTTGAAAAGACTTATGAAGGTCTTTAGTGAGATTTTCCCAGAGAACTTTATTCCAGCTACACCTCGTTCCCCTCCTTCAGAGTTTACGCTTGGAAAATCGTCTAATAAGACAAACTTTACAAAGATGGTTTTGTCTCGCTCTTCCAAGAGAGCTCTAAAGGTTATGGGTAACTGGATGTAAATGAAGAGAGAGTGTCGTGCATGGACAAGGCTTTGAGAGACGGGGCTAATGAATTGGCAGCACTCTTCGCTGCGGGGGTCCTGAAGAAAAGGGCTCAATTTTGTTCCTTTTTGACTAATGGAGTTACTCCAGTGCAGAAGTCAGAGCTCCTTTATGCCCCTCTTTCTTGCTCCTATTACCACAAGATTTAGTTGAGGAAGTCTCGTCAGCATTAGTCCAAAAGACCACTCAAGATTTAGTTTCGAAAACAGCCAGAAAGGTACTACCTGCTAGCTGACTTTGTCTTCAAAATATCTCTTATTCAGAAGGGTGCAATTGTTCATTGTTCACCCCGAATAGACAGATATATACGGAAGACATCGCCTGCGTCCCCACTGCCAGCTCTAACTTCCAAAATGATCAGCCCATGAGAAGTAGTACTTCCCTGTGTTTTTCATTACTGGAAACCGCCCCGCTTTCATTGCAACTACAACCCGTCACCTTACAGCAATGAAATAGCTGTTAGCGTTTTCAGTCCTTTGTAAGCACAGGTTCAGAACCTTGAGAATCCTTCTCTCGATTCGGCTGTGAAGACGTAGGTTGCATTCACTTTCCACCTTCGTCTTCAATGGAACATAGTGTTGTTTTCTTCTTAGCTGTGATTCAACTACTGTGGGAATGTCTTGCCCTAAAGGACCTCGGTCTCTAGAGGGCAATTGACTTTCGCCTATCGGGCACATGCCTTAAGAGAATCCTCACCTCGTTAATAGATTCACCACCTCGCTGTCCAGCATCAGTGCAACAAATAGACAATTTGTATGTCTCTCGGCATAACCCTTAAAAGGCAAAGATCACGTGACTTGCTCGGATACTTGGACAACTTGCCTCACTACCGAACGCAGTCAGTAGGCAGCTGTCATAGTGCCCGAGTCAGTTACGGTCTATGCTGTGGACTTAGTAGGTTGTTCCAGAACAATCATTACTTCATCCTAATAGATTGTCCCAGTACCCATACCATGGACACCCACCATGGAGTGTCGCCTTGTACCTATCCATTGCCGAGAAGAAGAATCTTCACTGCAATGGGATAGGAGAATGAGAGACACTTTGCTGCAGACTTTAAGAGAAGTCGTAACGTTTCGACCTCAACCATTAAGCGATACATAAGCATGTTCGCAGATGTCTTCAATGACAGGAGCTTAGACGTCTGAATATAAAGATCTCCAAGACCTTCTCAGATCCTTCGACACTCCTAGGGGGAGACTGCAGTCCCCCTCCAGCATGGAATCTGGACGTAGTCCTGAAGTTTATCATGAGTGATAGGTTCGATCCTTTACAGGAAACATCATTTAAGGACCTCACCATGAAAACTCTCTTCTTAGTTAGTCTAGCGACAGCGAAAAGAGTCAGTGAAATCCATGCCTTCAGCAAAGCTGTAGGGTTCAGACAGGGCAATGCTATCTGCTCTCTACAGCTGGAATTTCTAGCGAAGAACGAACGCCCTTCTCAGCCCTGGCCCAAATTGTTCGAGATTCCAAACCTGTCGGATCTCACAGGTAAGGAAGTAGAGAGAGTTCTTTGTCCGGTAAAGGCCCTGAGGCATTACCTGGAAAGAACGAAGCAATTACGTGGCAATTCAGAGGGGCTTTGGTGTTCTGTCAGAAAGACCTCTCTTCAAATGTCAAAGAATGCGCTATCGTTTTTTTTATAAGGCCTTTAATCAAGGAAGCACATTCAGCATGTAATTGAGCGGATCTCAGGCTACTGAAAAGTGAGACTCACGAGGTTAGGGCCGTAGCAACCCTCTGTAGCTTTGAAACAGACTAGATCCCTTCAAAATATCCTAGGACGCAACCTTTTGGAGAAGCAATCAGTGTTTGCGTCGCACTATCTGGGGCAAGTGCAACTCTGTATGAAGACTGCTACACTCGCTGGGACCGTTCGTAGCAGCTAATCCAGTAGTGGGACAAGGGACTATCCCTGAAATCCCATAACCCAATACCCTTTTCTTACCTTGGTAACTATTGAATTTTATGGTTGTTTTGTGGAGACTGGACGCAGTATCCCACAAATCATTGATCCTTAGTCAAGTGGTCAACTTGTTCCTTGGTAGTGCCCGGAACAAGAGGTATTGGATGAGGTCCTGTCACATAGAGGTTATGCACCGGTTTGGCAGCTCCTTGAGGTCTTCAGCCCCCTGGTGGATCGCTGGATCTCTTAAGGAAAGCAGACATAATGAGGCAGGAGATCATTAAAGTGAGCTTCCTTAAACAGGTATGAACCCGTAAGTTTGTTTATTAACTCTTATGTCAATTCCAACGATGTTGGCTGTCTCTGACCCTCCACCAAAGGTGTCAAGCAGCTATATATATAACTACCAGGTAAGTTAATGTTTAAAAATGATATTTTCATAATAATATAAATTTTTGAACATACTTACCTGGTAGTTATATATAATTTAATTCCCACCCTCCTCCCCTCTAGAGACTAGGGGCATGGAAGAACTGAGGAGTAGTTGGAACGGTTCTACGTACCTGGGTAGAGGGCGCATAGGTGGTGCACCTGACTACCCAATCGGCGATTGCCGCGAGTTTTGAAATTCTGCCGTGACGTCAGGGACGTTAGCTATATATATAACTACCAGGTAAGTATGTTCAAAAATTTATTTTATTATGAAAATATCATTTCACAGGAATTTGCTACTAATAGTTTTACATTTCCATAAATTGAGGATAAAGTAACTGTTGGCAAAGAGGCAGTAATTGGAATGCTTCCAATTTCAGTTCATCATAGTATTAAAAGAAAACGGGTATTTCAAAGTTCGTTAGGCCAACATTAAATAAAGTTTAGCCACAACAAATGTCATGTATTTGAGTTACATTTTGTGTTTGGTGTTTACTCATGGAGTTTTTGTTTTGAAGGATACAATATTCTTTAAGCCAACTTTAATATTTATTCTCAGCAAACATCGTGGATTTCAGATAAATTTTCTGTCTGCCAATCACTAAGGGAGAGAATAATCTTTTAAGGTGATTTTGAGTATTTTAGTTAAACATTTCGTATGGTATTTGTTTCATTTATCATCTGGCTTGAAGGTAAATATAAATTATAATAACTGTCTGAATCATCCCATGCTCTTGTCAGAATCATCACCATGGGTAGGGATGATTCGGACATTTTGGAAATTTTTATTTGAAGGCAAATAGCTTCATGTATAGTAAAGTATACGAATTACCAAATTCACTCGTAAACGCAGGATGATGAGGCTACTCATTGATGTGTCAACGACATCTCTGCTCCTTAAACTCTTACTTCTAGATAGAAATTAAAAAAAAGTGTCCGAACCATCACCGCCCTCCCCTACCATTCCTATCTTTCATTTGCTTAGTATGGGCGATATCCTTTGTCCTTTTATTTCTTCTTTTTGAATAAGCAATAATGTTATGATTTAACCTAACCTAGGGCATAGGGTCCTTAACTGCCTTGGGCCAGGTGTTCATACTCAGGTTCACCTGTCAGTCCAACCACGACCATTCAACAGATGAGCGTCCACACGTAAAGAGTAGAACTATCAGTGGAAACATCAACTCGAGGTCATCGCCGTCAGTGCTCACCTAGCCTTCATCGTGACAACACTTTATGGTAGCGATGAAAACTCCCCTGGCTGATGAGGTGGTGTAGCTACATAGACCAGCTGCTGCAGTAATTCACTTAAAAATAGGAAAGAAGCAAAGAGACATAAGAGTATGGTCTAAATATTGCCTATTAAAGAGAGATGTCTATTCTCATACAATATTAGTGAATAAGGTTTAATTATGAAATAGATTGTGAAGCCTACTCTCACTAATAACACCTTTCATAATGAAAAGGCAGGACACTGGTCTAGGCCTATACCACATTGTCTTTTGTATGGAAATATTTATTTTTATTTTTTATCATAAGATTTGGACTCAGATTGGTCAACTATTAATGCCGCAGGATCTAACAATGAAATGAATTAGGCCTATACATACATAATTTATTCATATTCTGGTCTGATCGGCAAAATCCACTGGCAAACTGCCATAAAATTGTTGGTTACCCATCCACACAGGGTGACCAGACGTCCCGTATTTGACGGAACTGTCCCGTATTTATGACATTTGTCCAGTGTCCCGTATCGACCCTCCCTGGGACGCCTATTGTCCCATATTTTCAATATCTGAAATATATATATATATATATAATATATATATATATATATATATATATATATATATTAAGTATATATATATACGTCTATATATATACGTATAATATATACGTATATTATAATTATTATATATATATTTTATACTATATTATATATATATATATATCTATAGTATCGAATGTATGTAGTATGTATGTATGTATGTAGTATGTATGTATGTATGTATGTATGTATGTAGTATGTAGATTGTATGCATGTAGGTACGTATATATATATATATATATTATAATATATATATAGATATATATATATATATATATATAATATATCGATGTATGTATATATTAGTAATATATTATATAGTATTATATTTATATTATATATCATATGGTATGATGTATCTATGTATGTCATGTAGTATGAGTATGTATGTATATATGTATGTATGTATGTATATGTATATGTATATATATATTATCTATAATATATAATAATAGTATCTCTATCTTCTATCCTATCGTGGGGCCTCGCTTAGTCGCAGATCAGCAATCACGTTCAGTTAATCACGGGTTTTTCCTTGGACCACTTCTCAATCTATATCACTGGTATGAATCGCAGCATCGAGGGCTTGTCCGTTGTAGGCTAAGCCTCGTCCGGTTCCGATAACCAGCAAATGCACGAACAGATTTACATTATGATATTAACTGACAATAAAGGTAATAAAACCATTCTCACCTTATATATTATTGGCATATCTTCATACTATATAGCCTATTCATGGAATAATTCCACATCACTGACATCAACTTGTACTTGAGCGGCCAGCAGAAATGCAAACATTGAGTTACACTTAACAGCACCTTTGTCATTCTTAACCTTTTAGAAATGTTAATAGTAGTAGTGTAATTACAGTAGTAATAACATTTAGGAAAACATGAATTTTCAATTCGAACTTCATTATTGTTTTGGTATAACGTAATCAACTTCTCTGAACACTGCAGTCATACAAACGATAATTGTCATAGATTATCATATTGTTTGTGATCGGCGACGAAGCGTAAACGTAATAAAACCATTTTTACCTTATATGTTATTGTCATATTTTTCATATAAAAAAAAAAAAAACGCATATCTTATATATTATTGGCATATCTTCATAATAAAAAGCCTCTTCAAGGAATAATTCCTTGGGGAATGCATTTTTCAAGACAAATATACACTTTACATGTTTACAGCATGCAATGATTACTTTATTTTGATGTGATTACATTAATATTCCGGTATGGTACTCTAAGCAGTACAGTAACTATTTTTTTTTATTATGAATGTATATTCATTCACGAAAAAAATACCTATGACCACCGTGACGTCACCAAACTTAGTCTCGTTGGTAGAGCAAGATTCACTAATTACTGTTTTCTTCTTCTTTTCATGACTAAATGCATTTTTAGGATACACTCATTTACTAATTTTCAAATACTATGAATGCAAATAGCAAAATCTCTCTCTCTCTCTCTCTCTCTCTCTCTCTCTCTCTCTCTCTCTCTCTCTCTCTCTCTCTCTCTCTCTCTCTCTCTCTCTCTTATCACAGAAAAAACTATAATACTGATCTATTATTCTGTGATTTACGAAACTGTGCTTCAATACAACTTTTATAGTTGACTCAATGATTATCACATTATAACAGTATACAAAAGAATATCTTATCACTATCCATGTTTCATTTCTTACCACCATAAAAATATTTAAAATACAAATTTCATTATGTTATTCTACGCTAGTAACAGTATTCTCGTCCCAAGCTGCTCTCTCAAGCTATTCAACAGTTACTCTCATCCAAGCTGTTTCTCTCTCTCTCTCTCTCTGTCTCTCTTCTCTCTCTCTCTCTCTCTCTCGTCTCTCCTCTCTCTCTCTCGTTATTCTGGATTTCTCTCTCATATCCTCTCTCTTCGTCGTGCTCAATCTCTCTCTCTCCAATGAAATATGAATTAACTGTATCCTTTTATAAACTATTATGTACAAAGTTAAAAATAATAATAATTCCATTTTTAAATTCGTTTCTTTTAGCAACTAAATTGTTTTCCAAAATAATTCTTTCGGTAATAAACGTCCATCAGCTGATTCTAAACATAAACAAAAGACGAAAATAGATTTTTATTGCTGTATTTTGCTGTTTATACATTAGTATTATAGTTGGGTGCTGTAATCTTTACAGTAAGTCATGTTTTTTTTATCATAAATATGTTCATTCACAAAATAGATATACTATGTACTTTTAGTTTGGTGCAGCAGCCAAATCATGAAAACAGAAAGGAATTGTTAGGTAATATACTTTTGTTTGCTGATCTGATGAAGGGGAAATTGAAGATAGGAAAGAATAACTTAGTTTAAGGTGATAGTTGAAGACATATTTGGTGCTTGAACTGAAGTAGGCAGTTATAAACACTGAAATAGTGGTCTTGGGTGGGTTAATTATTAAAGTAGGCAGTTTAAAGCAATTTTTTAGGGGGGGTACCAGGATAACACGGGTATTTACTTATCACGGGGGTTCTGTGCCCTATCACCAGCGATTATCGAGGCCCTACTGTATATATATATATATATTATTATATATATCTATCTATATATATATATATATATATATATATATACATATACATATACATATAATTTATACACTATACCATATACATATACATATATATATATACTATATACAATAAGCTAGCAAAATATGTACTGAGCATTCCACCTTCAAACGCTCAAGTGGAACGAGTGTTCTCTCTGATGGGCCAATGATGGGGTAGGTGTAGCAACCGGTGCAGTGTAGAACTGATCAAGTCAGAACTACAGATAAAGTGCAATTTCACACTGTCCTGTTCGGAGTTCATCACATATGCTCAAACCAAACACCATCTCTTGAGAGCAGTTGGTCTAGTGCAAAATATGACGAATGGAAAACAATTTAACAGCAAGGAAAATAATTTTAAAAGGATTATTGAAAGGTTTTCATCATATGTATTTTATTGTCTGCAATTTATTCAATATATTATGTCAAGTCACTTTTGTTATTAATATCCTTCAAAGCTGCAAAACATGCTTGATTGCAATATTCTAATGCTTTGACACATGTAATGAACAGCTGTTTGTAACAAAATCTACAACGAATGCACTTTAACACAAAAGAAAAGGCAATAAAAAAGGCTGAGAAGGACTTTGCCTGCGTCACTGCGTGCATAACTTCGCATAAGTTGTGTCTATATTGTTCAACTACCTCTTCAATTTAAGTGTCCCGTATTTCAGTTTTCAAAATCTGGTCACCCTGCATCCACGTGTTATCACCTATCAGTTGATCGAAAGAACTTTAGGTAATTCCATCAGTTCATCAGTTCATCCGCCCACAAACTGTCATCCACACTTAAGTTTTAATGCCAGTTTTGATGAACTATAAGTGGACTGACAGATAAACCTGAGCATGAATACTGTCCTTGAAGGCTTTGCCTGTCTGGATCTTCCTGCCCAATATGTTCAGTAAACCTTACCTTAATCAGAGTCAGATTTGTAGATGTAGTGCCATAAGGATCATAGAATATACTCATCTACACAAACACAAACTTTAATATTTTACATAGGATTTAGCTTGTGAACACAAGTTGGAACAGGCCTTTAAACTTTACTGGCAATGTAGTTAACCATTGACAGGTGGGGGAAGCCCCTGCCCACATGTCAGTCTGTAATCCACCTTGCTTCCAGCTGCCATTATGGATAGCTGGCCATGCTGAATAGGAAAGAAAGGATGGTCTCTAACTGGAGACCAGAACTCCTTAAACCTCTACTGAAGAGAGCCAAGGCGAAGCGGCCCATGAGAGACCAGCTTCTCTTAAACACAATTGACCTTGACTGACTTGTCACTGCCGAGCAGGTTGTTCCTGAAGACGGGAACTTCTGTGCTACCTCCCTGAACTTGCTGATGTGAGATTCTGATGGAAAAACTATTACTGCTGCTGTATCTATCATCATGCCCAGGTACTTTACCCTGAGCTTCAGTATGATAACTGACTTCTTGAAATTTATCACCACATCCAGTATGGGCGGTCCTCGCTTATCGGCGGACTCGGTCAATGGCGTTCTGGTTTTATGGCGATTGTCTGTGGCGCCATAACGGGCTAAGTTTCGGTTATTGGGGCCATAAGGTGCTGATAGTAGAGTTATGGCCCCATAAAATACCTAACAGATGCCCCTTTAACTGAAACTTGGCGCCATAAGCACCATAAATCAAAGAGTTTCAGTTAATGGCAGGTTTCGTTTATCAGCACCCTGCAGAGAGCGGAACCCCCGCCGACCGTAGCTGGGGGACTGCCTGTACATTTAAAAATGCGAGATGCTCTCTGTCCCACAGCAACTGAAGCAATGAGCTTGCCAGGACTAAGCAGTCATTGAGGTACCTCAAAAGACATGTTACCATGCGAAGGGCCAAGAGTAACCATCATGAATACTTGGGGGCGGTCAGAATCCCGAAATAAAGTTTATTGAACTGAAAAACCGTCTCTCCTGAGAAGACTTGACGGATAGATATTTAAAAATACACATCCTTTAAGTCCACCAAAAGCATGAAGTCCCCCTCTTGCTGCAGTACGGCAAGTACCACTGCACCTACAGTAGTACCTCGAGATACGAAAGCAAATACGAACAATTTTACGGCTCTACATACAAAAATTGCTCAAGATATGAAAGGTTGTTGCTGTAAAGTCCAAGATTCGCCCGTACCACCAATAACTTCCATGTACCCATCCATCTGTCATCAAGGAAGTATCTGCGGTTCATGGTCCAGGGAAAGATTTTTCAGTTCAGGGCCTTGTGCTTTGGCCTGTCGACGGCCCCTCAAGTTTTCACGGGCCTCATGAAGAATGTAGCCTAGTGGCTGCATCTGGAGGGGGTGAGGCTCTCGTTGCACCTAGACGAATGGCTAATTCGTGCCGAGTCGAGGGATCGAGGTCTGGAGGACTTAGACTTAACTTTGAAGATGACCCAGTCCCTGGGACTGTTGATCAACCGGGAGAAGTCCCAGATGGTTCCCAGTCAGAACATCGTCTATCTGGGGATTCAGATGGATTCTCTGGATTTTCTAGCTTTTCCATCCCGGGAAAGAAAAGAGCGATGCTTGGAAAAAGTGACAGCCTTCCTAGGGAAGATGTTCCGCGAGGGAGTGGATGAGTCATCTGGGGGGACTTTCCTCTCTGGAGCAGTTCGTTCCCCTAGGAAGACTACACTTAAGGCCCCTTCAGTTCTACCTGAGGCGGATGTGGGACCAGAGTTCGCAGGACCTAGCAAACACCTTCCCGATCCTGGAAGGGATAAAAAAGGACCTCGGTTGGTGGCTCAACCCGAGGGAATGTCGCTGCTAAAGCCGAACCCGTGCCTAGTGAGTTACTCAGACGCTTCAGAGTCGGGATGGGGAGCAACACTAGGAGCGAAGGAAGTGTCAGGCACCTGGAAGGGGGAACAGGTGACCTGGCCCTTATAGAGTTCGAGCCAGAAGTCATAGGATCAATAGTTCAAGTAAACTCGGACAACACCACAGCTCTGGCATACATAAGGAAACAGGGAGGAACTCATTCCTTCTCCCTGTACGAAACAGCAAGGGACCTGTTGCTGTGGGCAGAGGAGAGAAACATCAAGCTACTAACCAGGTTTGTGCAAGGGGAGAGGAACGTGAGGGTGGACCTGCTGAGCAGGAGGGATCAAGTCCTCCCCGCCGAATGGACTCTCCATCTGGATGTTTTGCCAGAGACGGAATCTTTGGGCAGACGGAACTTAGACCTGTTTGCCACACATGGAACAGGATGGCTGGATAACTATTGCTCCCCATCAGGGATCCGAGGGCAATAGCTGTAGACGCCCTCCTCCTGGACTGGGCAAGACTAGATGGGTACGCGTTTCTCCCATTCAAGATTTTGGGGGAAGTACTAAGGAAGTTCGCTGCCTCCAAGAAGGGACGAAACTGACTCTGATTGCCCCCTTTTGGCCTGCTCAAGAATGGTTCACAGAGGTACTGGAATGGATGATAGATTTTCCCAGATCCCTTCCACTCAGGAGAGATCTGCTCAAACAAACCCCACACTTCGACAGGTTTCACAAAAACCTCCCCGCTCTCAACCTGACTGCCTTCAGACTATCGAAAGACTTGTCAGAGCGAGGGCTTTTTGCTCAAGGCTTCTAGGGGCTATCGCCAGAGCCCGTAGGACTTCTACCTTGAGAGTCTACCAGTCGAAGTGGGAGGTGTTTAGAAGATGGTGCAAGACGCAGAAGGTATCCTCATCCAATACCTCTGTGACCGATATTGTTGACTTCCTTCTATTTTTAAGGAAGGGATTGTAATCTAGCTGTGCCGACAATCAAGGGACATAGGAGCATGCTGGCCGTGCTTTTCAGGAACAGGGACCTGAATATCTCTGAGAATAAAAGACCTTCATGATCTCATCAGATCTTTTCGACGAACCGCGAAAAAGAAGACTTCTAGGCCCCCAGTTGGAACTTGGACGTTGTCCGGAAGTATCTGATGTCCAATAAATTGGAACCTCCTCAAGCGGCTTCTTTCAGAGATCTTATTAGGAAGTCTCTGTCCTATATGCTCTTGCTACTGCTAAAAAGAATTAGTGAGTTGCAGGGTTTGGACGGCAGAGTAGGGTTCAAAGGGCAGTCAGCGATCTGCTCCTTTAAATCCTTATTCTAGCCAAGAATGAGAATCCCTCTAAACAAACCCTGGCCCAAAAGTTTTGAAGTAAAGGGGCTCTTGTCTTTAGCGGGAAAGGAGTTAGAGAGGAAGAAGAAGCTGAAGGGCAACCTAGAGAGTCTCTGGTGCTCAGTCAGAGATCCCAGAAGGCCTATTTTGTTCCGACACGGCATACAAACCCTTCGGTCCTTTTACAATAGGAAGGTACTAGCGGCAGCTGGATAGGTCGTAAGCTTTCGAACAAGGGGTTCGGTAGTTAACTGCTTGTCCGACAGGCGCGCGCGCGCGACTGGTAGGTAAAAAACAAATCACTTTTGCTTTCGGCCTGCTGGCGTGTGGACGTGTATCATCGCTCTCTGCCCGCTTCATCGTCGTTGCTTTCGCATGATTGTGTTTTTTCCTTGTTTTTTCTATTTATCTAGTGAAACTGAATTGTAAGTACAATCATTTCATATTTATTTCCATTGAATTCAATTGTGAATTAAAGGATCTTGGTTTCACCACGCCCTCCGATTACCCGAGTGCCGGGACTGAAGGGCGTAAGTGCGGGAATTCATTTTCCCAGAAATGATCCTCGTATGGTATGCTCGGTGCGAGGGCGGGAGAGCGCTCGCTCGAGCGTATATTTTGGTTGGAAATGTGTAGATGAAAATCGTAAGTAAGTGCTCTTTTCTTATATTTTTTTGACTGTATGCTAGTTGCCGAGCGAATGCGCTCGGCACGGAAACTTATTCTGTATGGAAGTGGAATCGCAAGTACAGTATTCTTTTTCATTTTCATATATTTATTTTGATTGTAGCAATACTCATTTTGGATCAGTTTCCGAGCTTTAGCCCGGAAATTGATCCTTTCCCCTTTTTATTTGAATGAAGTGAAATCGCAAGTGCAGTTCTTTTTCATTTTCATTTTTTATTGAGATTGCATTGTTTACTGGGATCAATGTTTCCGCTATTTTTATCCCGGGAATTGATCCTTCCCCTTTCCCCTTTTTATTTGTATGAAGTGAAATCGCAAGCGCAGTATTCTTTTTCATTTTCATATATTTTTTGATTGCATCAATTCATTATGGATCAAGGTTTCCATAAACCTTGATCCATAAAGGTAAGGAATGGATCCTTTTACCCTTGCGCTCGGTACCGAGGGCGCAAATGCGCTCGATCCGAGCCCTTATTCATTGTGAAGTGAATCGTAATGCAAGATGCATTTTCACTTTATTTCCTTATTATTGATTGCATCAATATTTATTTGGTTCAAGTTCCGCTCAGTCAGGGAATTGATCCTTATGCCCTTGCATTCGGGCCGATGGCACGATTGCTCTCGGGCTCTTTTATTATTGTTGGGTACATGGGTGCTGTGCGGGGGTGGGGAACGACCCCCCCCCCCCCCCACGCTCAGCTCCCACAGATGGCCCTTCCCCTTGGGGGGGGGGGGAGGTTATCGGCGTTCTTCTCCTCGCCCGATCCGTCGAGCGCGGGGAGGGAGCTCGGTGCCCGATGTACAATTGTATTCGGGGTCTTCCACTCGTTCGGAGAGGGCTCACCCCCCCAGCGCGAGGGGATTTCCCCCCCCCACTAATCGCCATTACTGTTATTTCCGCAGGTGCTACCGCCACGAGGGTGGACCTTGGTGAGGTATGGGCGTCCTTCATTTGCAGGGCGTGCTAGTGTTCCAGGGGCTGCGGTTCTATGTCTGGGCCTACTGCGGTCACCCATAGAGTGGTGACCACGCTCCAGGTGACGACGTCCCTCCTCACCTGGTGTACTCGCCTCACGGGGTAACAGTCTTGCCTACAGCCGCTGTGAAGTGCCGTGCGCCGTACCGAGAGGGGGGCGTGCCGCCGCCGCTCGTGGATTGCCGCGCTGCCGTGATCACACTTCCGCTGCCCTAGAGCTCGAAACCCCTGGACCTGCCGCGGTACCAGGATGTTGCTGGCTGCTGCTCCACTCCTTCCTGTGTCGGTGCTGCCTGCCGTACCTGCCGATTCTGGGCTGACTGTCCATGGCAGTTTGCTGCGCTGGCTGTCCCTGCCGTTGCTTGCCTGGCTGGTGCCCTGTCCGTTGCCGTTCGCTTGCGCTGGCTGTCCCTACCGATGCTGTGCTGGCTGTGCCTGCTGTTCCTGAGATGCCCATACCTGCTGATGTCGTCCCTGTTCGTGGTGGTACTACCCCAGACTTTGGTCTGTCTGTACAGGTGCGTCCGGGCCCTGTGGCTTCGGCTACAGCAGCCCCGGCTCCGCCCTGGATAGCAGATCTTACGTCTGTCCTGAGGAAGCTGACGAAGAAGAGGAGGAAGGTGTCGTCGTCGTCGTCTTCATCTTCTTCATCGTCGTCGGCTGCCGCCTCTTCCCCTTCGACTTCTAAGGCTTCACAGCCGAGGAAGAAGAAGGTTGCCTCCTCCCTCTTAAAAGTCTCCCTCGGGAGCTTCATCGGGACCCGTTCACCCCGGTGGGACGGGAGGGTTTCTTCCGCTGAGCCTCCCTGCTCCTTCGGGAGCGGGCCCGTCTCTTGCTTCCGCAAGGAAGAAGACTACGGGGACAGAGGGGTACCGGCTAACACCGGTACTTCCTCGCCTGGTGTCAGTGGTTCTGCCACTGCATCAGGGTCCGTCTCGGCCTCTCGTTCACGGGAGGTACCGAGTGTACGGTCGCCTACCAGCGACCGTGCGCCAGGAACCAGACCTCTGAGTCCGCTCAGCGTCAGGTTCACGGCACGGGGCGGAAGGACTGGTGACAGCCGCTCATGCGACTCTCACCAGACCAGCTCTCACTCTCGCGGCGAACAGCTGGCTACCTTGGACGTGACGGTCCACGAGCCGACCACGGGCGAGGCTGGGAAGAGGTCTCCCGTTCGCCTGGTGCCAGCCACGGCTGGAACCAGCGACGTGACGTGCCGTGAGGACAAGACAAACCGGTCTCACTGTGACAGTGGAGCCTGCAGGTCGCCTGACCGTCGCTCTCACAGAGAGCGATCGGGTACGGCAACCAGCACCAGCTCTTCTGACACTCGAGATCGTGGGGGCCACTGTGCTCAGTCCAGCCGTTCTCCACAGCGACGGTTCGACCAGGCCTGCAGCTTCGATCGTCCACCGCGGGTTGTGACGATGCGCCTGCAGCCCTCCAAGCCTGATGGTTTCTGCCAGAGAGCAACGATGGGGAGAGTCAGGTCTGCCTCTCCCGTACCTTCAACCTCCTCGGGTTACACCGGGAGGAGCGAGGTATTGAGGGAGTGATCGTGAGAGGTGCGCCCCTCATGATCCCACCACGAGCCTACGTGCCAGGCAGGTTCTTGGACCGGCCAGGACGTATGCGCAAGTGGATGGGGGAAGACCGAGAGGGCTGTCGCTGTTTCCCCATTCTTAGGAGGAAAGTTCTCGGAATATGCTCTTGTTCGATGGGCTTAACGTCCCACTCTGCAAGATGCTGTGACTTCCGAGATCCAGAGGAACTTTTGCCGAGGTTATGGCGCTGATTCGTCAGCACAATGACCTCAGGGGGAGGATCGCCGCTCCCACCAGCAGAGCCACGTCTCGGCTCGAGTCGTTTTGGGGCCCGAGAGGGAACCCAAATCGACGGTGGGTCTGCCGCGATCGGAGCTTGCCGACTGTGTTGAACCAGGTAGTCTCTCGTCTCCGGACAAGAAGGCTCTCTCAGTTCTGGCCGGTCGAACAAGCTACTTCACCTCCTCTACTGCGACAGAGGCGTTTCTACGTGTCTTCGGACACCGTATTGAATACCCCTTTCGGTCCTCCTGAGGTTTCGACCTCGACGAGGACTGGAATGAGTCGGAGGACGGTATCGGCTCTTCTCCTGTCAGGTGTCGATCAGCCCACCCAGAACGACGTTCACAGTGGCGGCAGACACTTACCTACAGTATGAGTTCGTAACCCTCCTCGGGAAAAAACGTTTTCTCCTGACGATACGTTTTTCCCAGGCTCTGAGAGGCCATCGCCGTAAGGCGATGGCTGCTCCTTTTCTTCTCCAACTGCTAGTTCCGCTGGGAAGGCGAGCCAGTATCCAATTCCTCCCCCATTTCTCTCCCTCCTACGGCTACGAGGGAAAGGGGAGGGATCCTACAGAGATTTCTCTGTAAGATCCCAGCGTTAGGGGGCTGCGCTACCGGGGGACCTTCGGGTCCTACCTGACGTAAGCCCCGGTCATTGAGGAGGGATCCTGCCCCTTTCTCGATTTCTACGGGAATCGAGAGGGACCACCAGCCGATATCGTTTGACGAATTCGGTGGGGGGTTTCGCAGAGTGCTTAGAATTCTACGGAATTTCTTAGCGCACTCAGAGTGTTCGAGTTTTTTACGATCTCCAAACACTTAGGCGAGACCACGGTCCAAAGTGAGCGAGAATCCCCGATAATTGTTACACGATAATCGGGAACCTCGCTTATGCTCGAATTCCTGTAATTTCTAGCATTTGGAAGAAGACTGCTGCTGAAAGAAGAGTATCTCACAGTAGGCGCTTAACCTGGAATAGAGAAGAACGGACGGGACTTCCAGTTTGGCTTGAACTATCGTCTTCGGTATTCTGTTCACCATTGAAGCTTTCCTTTGGGAAAGACTTCTCCTTCACTCTCTTGACTAGAGAACGAAGGCGGTCGATCTCCAGTCCTTATCTCATTCCTCGAGGGGAAAAGATTTTAGGATGGAGGTCGTGGTACAGAACCTACAAATATACTAGTATATTACCCTCGCGACATGATCTTTTGACAGTTGAATTGTCCGGGGCCGGGGGGTAGGCGCATACCGTAGTTAACTCTACGGTTTGTGACCGAGACGAATTGTATCTTAATTGAACTGCAACTCGGGGTTGCCTGCAACCTCCCAGCAGTTATCAGTTTCGATTTTAGATACTTGGTATTGTCATGACAACACCAAATCAGCTTTTGTATTTACCGAAATCCGTTTCGGTTAAATAAATAATTGCGAGCGTATTCTTTATGCTCGATGGTCTAGCCGAACGCATTCCTTCGTGGAATAATGGATTACCTGGCAACTCAGGATGACGAGTCACCGAGAGCTACTGCGTATTGAAACTGCCTGATAGCGGCTCAGTATCAGCTAGGTCTCGGAGATGCACGGTCGGTTACGTCTCTCTCTCCCCTGGTTGGATTGACTACCGAACCGTATCTCTGCCCAACAATCATGGACTTAGGTCTCTGATTAACGGGGATTCTCGCAATAATGAAGGACCATCTACTGCTGTGACGCTCGATTTCATCGCCTTCGACATTGCGAGAATTTTCAACAGAGATATCTCTTGGACTCTTTCATCTTCTGTTTACCGCACGGTAACAGAAGTCTGTACTAGTCAACCGCTGCATCGCACCGCGATAATGCGAATGATTTTTGCAGACATCTGAGTTTGTCTTCAAAATATCTCGTATTCGTAGGTGTGCAATTTCATTGCTCGCCCCGAATTAACAGATATGTCAGAAGACATCGCCTACTCTCCGACCTGACAGCTCTACTTCCAAATGTTCAGCCCATGAGAAGCAGTTCTTCAGGCAGTAGTTCCCTGTCTTCATTACTGGAAAGCGCTCCGCTTATTGCAACTACGATCCTCACCGGACAGCAATGAATAGCGGTTTAGCGTTCTCAGTCTTTGTAGCACAGGTTCAGAATCTTGAGAATCCTTCTCTCGGTTCAGCTGTGAAGACGTAGGTTGCATTTTCTGTACACCTTCGTCTTCAACGTCACATAGTGTTGTTTCTCTTAGCCGAGAATCAACTATACTATGAGATATCTTGCCATCAAGGACCTCGGTCTCTAGAAGGCAATTGACTTTCGCCTGTTGGGCACATGCCTTAAGAGAGTCATCACCTTGCCTTCTGGCATCGGTGACGAACAAATTATTTGTTTAGTCTCTTGGCATAACCCTTTTAAGGCGAAGGTCACTGACTTGCTCGGGTGCTTGGACAACTTGCCTCCTACCGAACGCAGTCAGTAGGCAGCTGTCAGAGCGCCCAAGTCTGTTACGAACTGCGCTGTGGACTTAGTTCGGTTGTTCCATAACATCTTTTCATCGTCCTAACGGCTTGTCACAGTACCCATACCATCGACACCCACCATTGAGTGTCGGTGTCCTATCCACTACCGAGAACAACAACTTCGCTGCAGACGGATAGACCAGTATGGGTACAGGACATCACCGAAGTCGAGAAGAGGGATAGGTCATACGACCATTCCCTTCTTTTCCTCCTCGAGGTAATTGCATGACTTTTCCTGCGAAGTCAAGCATCCAGGGGATGGGGATTCGTGACGCTCGATTTCGTACCGAATTCGTAGCGAAGACTCTGACCCTTCGGTTCCTACGATCGGTTAGAGTCCTTCACAATCCCCTCCCCCCTAATGGACTTCACGCCTTCGATGCGAAGGAGATGCTGCTTTGTCCTGTGAAAGCGCGACCGCGCTTTCTGAAGAAACTCGACATCCCAGGCTGAGTGTTGAAGACTCTTCGTCAGCACCAAGATGACCTAGAAGTACACTCCCTCGGAGTTACACAAAGAACTTCTCCGTGGCGCAGGTACTGAAGGCAGGGGTCTGGTACAACCAGACCACCGGCACCTCCTTCTACCTTTTGGATATTGCCCACAGGTCCTTGGATCGTTTTCCTTAGGACCCGTGGTGGCTGCTCAACACGTTGTCTAGCTAACCCAGACCCTAGCAGCTGAACAGCATCGAGGTCCTAGGTGTGACTGTAGAATAATAGATAAGTGAATGAGAGTGACTGGCTTCTCTTCCTATCTTTTTTTTTTTCTACCCCTCTACCTGTGGGTAGAGGGATACGGTCATCACCTTGCTGGATAAGGACGAGATGCCGTGAGCTACTCGACAGAGCCCCATCCATCCTTTCACTAGGGATGGGAGCGAATAAAATCCTACCACTTTCCTCCTACAAGGGGGGGGGAAGTGGATGCCAACAAGAGACAAACCATAACGTTATGTTGCCTCTTGCAAATAGGAACTTGTTCTTGTTTGCTGGTACGAAGAGATACGCTTGCCTCTCTCTTAGTACTTGGTCCAGAGGTCTGACCATTGATCCTGCGGTGCACACCCCGATCAATCGGACAGAGGCCTTGGATACCCTCCCTCGGCTCGTACGACCAGGGAGGCATTCCAAGGTTGGGCGAACACCAGTCTGTTCACAAAAGACTCAGATTCCTCCCACCAAGAAGTGAGTCTTCCTATTGTAAAAGGACCGAAGGTTTTGTATGCCGTGTCGGAACAAATGACAATTTGTCCAAAATTGCATTTTTCCTAACTATACAAAACCTGAGGTCCTTTTTACACATAGCCCCACCACTCATGCCACCCCTCACTCTGCAGTTTTTGCTTGGGCCAAAAGCAAAAGTGATTTGTTTACCTACCAGTCGTCGCGCGCAAGGAGCGCCTGTCGGACATGCAGTTAACTACCGAACCCCTTGTTCGAAAGCTTACGACCTATCCAGCTGCCGCTAGTACCTTCCTATTGTAAAAGGACCTCAGGGTTTGTATAGTTAGGAAAAATGCAATTTTGGACAAATTGTCATTTCAAAGAACGCACTGGCGTTCTTTATGAGAAGTAATCATAAAAGAAGCACATCTGGCGTGTGGAGAAGAGCAGTTAGGCTCCTTAGAGTAAAAGCTCATGAAGTGAGGGCCATTGGCTACATCTCTGGCCTTTCATAAGAATATGTCGCTCTGCATGATCTAGTTGCGTCCACATTCTGGAGATGCAATTCAGTGTTTGCTTCCCACTGTTTGAGAGACGTTAAAGTGACTTATGATAAGTGCTTCTCTTTGGGGCCTTACGTATCTGCGGATTCAGTGCTGGGACAGGGAGCTAAAAAGAAACTAATCCTTTTTGCAATTGTTAGTTCTAACACGGAGTTAGAACAAAATTGGTCAGGTGGTCGGGATTGGTTTTGTGCTCCTTGAAATTGCCAGAGGATGCAGAGGTAAGGTTCTGTCATGTAAGTGGGTAAGCCCCCATTGACAAGATCCAAAAAGGTTCTGTCATGTAATGGGAAGCCCCCCATTGACAAGATCCAAAAAGTTCTGTCATGTAAGGTAAGCCCCCATTGACAAGATCCATAAGAGCTCTCAGTCATAGGTTACTACCTCGCTGAAGCTCGAGGCAAAGCAGAACTCATAGACAGTATCCATGAAGTCTTCTGCCCAATCAGGTAAGAACCAAGGTTTTTTTAGCTGTCTCTTACCCTCCACCAAGGTGCCAATCAGCTAAGTATATATCTGCTGGGGAAGTTGCATGTTCAAAATGATATTATGATACAATAAAGTTTTGTACATACTTACCCGGCAGATATATATGGTTAATGGCCCGCCCAGCCTCCCCTCAGGAGGACAGGTGGAAGAGAAAAATCTGATTAGAAAACGGGGAATGGTTCCTAGTTCCGCCACCCAGCGGCGGCAGGGCAGATCACCTGACCTACCTGTAGCGTGTGCAGCGAAAATTGAAATTCTGTCGGGGACGTCAGAGACTAGAGCTAAGTATCATCTGCCGGGTGAGTATGTACAAACTTTATTTTTGTATCATAACAATCTCATTTTATAGGTCAATTTAGCGCTTTATTATGAAATTTACTGGGGTGTTTTTGGAGGGGCTTGGAACAGATTAGCCATTTTACATGTAAAGGAAAATGCGGTCCAAGATACAAAAAGCTCATGATACGAAGGCTCCTCGGAACGGATTAATTTCGTATCTTGAGGTAACCACTGTATTGCCAATGGTAACCAGTTTACAGACCTGGCCCCACCTGACAGCACAGCTCAGTAAGAGAAGGTGAAACAGGGGCATGCTGGTTCTCTTTCACCACCTCCCACTCTTCTAAGAGAGTGGCTGAGGGGTCCTGGGAAAGTGACTTGTCCCTCCCGGCCGATCACCCAGACCCAGCATAGGAGTTCCCTGTTCAGTCTTCTCTTTCTGTAAACATGCCAGCTTCTCAGAAGACTTAGGCAACACTTGAGGGACAGCATCCACACTACTCTCCCTTACCCATGTAGATGTCGCCACCTTTGATTTTCGACTACCCACAGTCTTGCTCTTCTGGCAAGACTTCAGTCATTGCCAGTCTGGGCATGGATGCTCACAATCTTCACCTATCCCCTCCACCTCCTTGGGGTTTTCCAGGAGCTGGACAGGCTTGTGGTTTTGGGATTGGAATTGTTCTTGATTGTCCCTCTCCTGCAGAGGAAGCAACTTTGCGGGACTGGGAACTGGATGTGACCTGAGGGTCATATGCCCATGACTCAGAACAGACCCAAATCATTAAAATGATTTGTTATATCATTGATCTCGAGGGCAGAGACTGGCCTGTTTTCAGCAGACCAATCAAGTCCTTATGAGGGCCGCAGAAGGAATGCAAGGCACAAATCAGCCTGCCATGTTCAAGACTTGCTAGCAAGGTTTTAGACTGGTGAATTCTCTTTTGTTCCTTCACAAATACAAAGCAGTGTTCTTTACATAGGATTTAGCTGTTATTGCAAGCTGGAATAGCTCTGGCCCACCTGTCTGTGTGCATTCTTCTTTGCTTCCGTCTGCTGTTGTTTGAAGATATCTCTTCGCTCTGTGCTTGACTTGCTTTAGCTTTATGCTTTATGCTTTTTGTGCATTTTTCATTGCTTGAAATATGTTGTTCATTTGCTTGTTTTTGAGTATTTCGATAAAATGCAAACCCCTCAGTTCACTAAGCCACCCACTTCTTGAGAGGAAGACTCAGGTGTTTAGGCAGTGTACATACATAGGTTCCTCTCCTCTGCAGAAGTAAATTATCCACTTCTATGTACCTCATGCAGAAAGCATGAGTGCAATCAAGAGAGAACTGTTCAGATGCCGTGCTTGGCTGTCTGAATGGTGTGTTGAAGTTTTCTAGGAAGAAGAAGAAGAGTACAATACTCTGCCAGTGACACCAGAGATCATCTTTGGTACTTTCTCCCACCTGCCAAACTTCCTTTTGCTGTTGCTACTCCCAAGGGAGCTGTTTCAACTTTGCTGACTCAGGGCTTATGGAAGAGCTCTCCCCTAACCAACTGACTTTGAGTCTAGGTGGTGTGGAGGCCAAGGGGCTTACAGAGCTTGGCCATGGGCATCTTGTGGAATCCAAAGTCTCATCTCTCACTAAGCATTTGAAGATTATGAATAGTCTTCCAGTGACTGCTTCAGTAATGACACTCACGGTTTCCACCAGCTCCAGAACTGCTCCCTACATATGTGATGACCCTGCATGTGGCATCTATGATGAGCCCCCAGGTGCTGCCTTCATCAGCATCCTAAGATGATGCTTTTGACCTCAGCTGCACTTGGCAAGAAGAGGAAGTTCAAGAAGAAAAGGAAGTCATCATCTTTTATCTTCATCATTTAGTGCTGTGGCTATCTCCCAACTCTTCCAAGTCTAGTAGAAAGTGTGGAGGAAGAGGTTAAGTATATCTTAGTTTAACCAAAAACCACTGAGCTGATTTAACAGTTCTCCTAGGGCTTTGGCCCCCCCCCCCCCTTTGGGAAGGATTGGATTTTTATGTAGGTAGCTAGTAAAAAACCAATTGATTGCTTACCAATGGGACCTACAGCTTGTTGTGGGCTTCGAACCACATATCAAGAAATGTATTTCTAATCACCAGAAATAAATTCCTCTGGTTTCCGTATTGGCGGCATCAGGAGCGAACTCAAGCAACCAGATTGATAGGCAAGATGGCAAACCCACTCATCCAATGAGGAACTGATTGGAGGAGGAAGAAGGTTGACTTGAATCCCAGAGGGAAATCTTGTAGAGATTCCAGCAGGCTCCTCTACTGCAGAGAGAACGGGGACAGGTCTCCTACTAGCTACACCTGTAGCTGAGTGCACGAGTGCAGTCCATTGCCCATGGTTCTCTGTACCCCACAGTGTACCACTATTGGCCCTGTTACACCCCTAACTTCAGGCTGACAAGGGTTCCTGGTCTACAGACCCAGGCCCTGCTGCCAGTACAGCCCAGTGAGAGAAGGTGAGAAGAGAGTAAGCAGGTGTCCCCTCACCCCCCCCTCCAACTCTTCAAAAAAGAGTGGCTCAGAAGTCTCAGTGCCCTGGATGACCAGGTGGTCACCCAGGTTAGGTAAGATAAGATCCCTTGTTAAGTCTTTTTCACCTGTAGAAGCTCTGGCTTCGAAGAAGACTGGAGTTCACTCAAGGGACAACCCCTGCCCACGTTCGTGAGGTTGGAACTACTTCTCTCCGACTTGTAAAAAACATTATTATGTGGGTTGATGACCACCCATGGACTCACCTGTCCAAGGCTTTGGTTTTTGACAGGCTGGTCAAGGGCGCTAGGGATATCTTGCCTGTCCTCGTCCCCCTCCTTTGGGTTTACCAGGAGCCAGTCAATTCTGGGGTCCAGGGGGCCCAGAAAAAAACCAACTCTTGTTCCCCATCACCCCATCTTTACAGAGGGGTTAATGTTTCTTGCAAGCCAGACCTCAAAACCAGCAAAGGTCGTATGCCCTTGAGTGCGTTGAGAGATCACCAGGGGGCTCTGTTGAGAGATCACCAGGGGGCTCTGTTTTGAGAGTCCTATCTTGTGAAGGGAGCAACTCTTGAGGACTGGAAACTTGAGGGAACCGGCCACAGGTCCCTGCCATGGGACTCAGTCATAGGCACTTTGTGGAGATCCTTAAAATGATCTCATTTAAATTATCTCAAGGAAGAGACTGTGCCTTGTCCTGCAGAATGCTCTTCAGCCATCGAGTCACTTTGGGGACCCCAGAAGCAACCCAGGGCTCTGATTGTCCTGACATGATGTAGGCTTGCTGGTGAAATTTTAGACTTGTTTCTTCAGGTCCAGCTGGTCCAGGCAAGACACTTTGTCCACCTCTAGACTTCCGAGAGGAAATGTTATTGTGCTCTCCGGTGAAACCCATGCTGTTCAAACAGGTTGAAACCCGGGGGGGGGGCTGACTTTTTTTTGTATCCCAGTCTGTCACTGGAACGCCTCCATGTCAATTGGGTCTCCCTCCCACACAGTCGGAGGCAGTGGGCACAAGGAATCAACTGCCATGGCAGCATTCCAGACAGTCTCTTGGATTGATCTACCCTTTACAGTAACTAAGATCTCTTCCTCTTTGGCTGTTCGTACAACCGAGGAGGAGTTACTGTTCAAGGGACTGATGCCGTCTGGAGGTAGGGCTGTTACCTATCTTGGCCATCAGACAGCAAATCTGGTGTTGAAGAGGTGAGGAGCTGTACTGTCTTCACTCTCAAGGTTTGTTGTCCCAGGTTTGGGTTTGGCACTTGTTAATGGACCAGTACTACTGGGGATCCTTTTTCTCTCTCTGCTGGATGTTGGGGGAGGCCTCGATGGACATGTATGTGTCATAACAATGACAAGCATGTTCACTAGGCAGTATCAAAAACCTCTTCGGTCTTTCACATGGCACTGCAGCCTAACCCTCTGGTCAGGCTGGCCTTCTCTTCTGGCCAGAGAAAGTCCCAGACCTGCTGGTCCCCTCTCCAAGGGGAAACCCAGTCCTCTTCTGCCCCAGTAGCAAAAGGTGCACGATCGCACCACCTTTCAACACCCCTCCTGTTCTAGGAAGGGGGTAAAGGGAAAGAAAAAGGGAGGAGGATGCTAGGGGCAGTGTTCCTCCCTGCTTGTTGCCGATGGTGGGGGCTGTCTGTCAAGCCACTGGGCAACTTGGCAGCAACATGGAGCAGAGACCTGGCTAGTGGATGGCCTTCAGGAAGGATATTTACTACCGTTCGAGTTTCATTATAAGTTCTTACAGCATTATTGAGTAATGGCATACAAATCCTTTAATTATGGTATGGAGTCTTATTAACTGCTACATCCCAAATGTGCAGTATGGTAGAGGTGAAGGTTACTATCTTCTGCTCTCTAATGGACCAGGAAGGTAACATAAACGTACCAGTTGCTTCAGGGAGTACCCTGAGTCCTCCCATCAATGATTAAGTCTTAAGTACAACTTGGTAATTTTCCTAACATACAAAGCTGAAGTTCTTTGCATTAAAGGCCCTCCTCAGCCACACCTTGCTGTGGCACCTAGGCCAGAAGGTAAGGGGTTGTATAGCAACAAAGTGGCCTGTTGTTAGTTTTTTCTACCTACTTGTGAATAAGTTTGAATGGCCTATATAAAGAACTTCAGGTTTGTATGTTGAAAAATTTGCTTTTTATTTAGTGATTGTTTAATTTATCCCCCAAGTTTGTTGAACTGGACCACTACTTTTGCTCAACACTACTCATTAACTTAGTACTCATGTTTTCTAGGAAATAAAAACCTACTTTCTTTGCTTCTGGCAGAAATGGGGGAGTTAACATCCCTGGAAGGGCAAATCTACAGTAGCTTCTGAGAGATTACCTCCCAGTAAAGGGCAACTGTGCCGTTATAAAGAATGGAGTAAGGATCAGATTTGTGTAGAAAAGAAAGAATATAAAATTTTAAAGTCATTTTTATTTTTGCTAACATTTAAGCCTGAAGTTCTTTGCCTTATTTGCCCACCTCAGCTACCCCTCTCAACTGTTACTTGGGCTAGAAATCCAAGTGGAGTGCAGACTGGCAAGTGGGTGGGGCTTCCCTCTACCTGTCTATGTATCGTTAGCTACCTTGTAAATAATCTTAAACAGCCGTGTCCAGTTCATGCTTGGAGCTAATTGCCTTTTTTAAAGAACTTTGGGTTTGGATTTTAGGGAAAATACAAATTACTTTTAAAATTTGATATTTAAAGGTGGAGTTAGTTGTTCCAAGGATCCTGTAAATTGTATCTCATTAGAATGATTTAAATTGATCCACATCATCCATTGTAATTTACGTAAATAACTGAAATTTAATAAGTTAAACATCAGAGGAAGTGAATTTTTACTTATTTCAGTGCAAATTGTGTTTTATTAAAAAAATGACAATTGTTGTAACTTTCACAAAATATACTTATTTAATCAATCCTTTTCATTGCAGCAGTAGATTGTTACTTCGTCATGCTAGTCAAAATTCATTGGACGAAAGTTCTCAGAAACACATTCCGCGATCTGAGACAAAGCACAAGCTTCCTTACAGAAATCCACAGCACTTTCCTAAGGCATTTGACAACCTAAATCTGATGCGAAGGTGAGCAGAAATAAAATCCTCTACTCAGTAATTGATGATATTGTACACTTTTCTTAATTTTTAATGTCATTACAGCAAATTTCTTTCCATGAGAATAAAAGCCTATGTCTTTTATAAAGAGTAAGCATTAGCATTGCTTCTCTGGTCTTCAGTTACACTGCCGTTAACTCATTTGCATTCTTCAGATAAGTGTATATGGTTGCTGGTGTATAATTTATTGTCCCCATTATTTATTGCACTTGTTTATTTAACTTTTTTTTTTTTTTTTTTTTTTTTTTTTTTTTTTTTTTTATAAATGTGACTGAATGCTGGCCCTCCTTCAATTTGCTATTTGTCATACGCGAACAAACCTTTGGTCTTCAAAAATAGCATAATTTTTTAGTGCCCAGTTGGATCTAGTTAAACAATCAGAGATTGTAATGCAAGGAATCTGTGAGATCTGGCAATGCATTCATATGTTGGGTGAAAGCTGGTCAAAGACTGCGCACCCCATGCTACCATGTTTAGTCTTGTTCTTAATCGCCTGGGTGAGTGATGGTTCTGCTCACTCTCCGTCCAAAACCCTGTTGGTTGTTTTGCTCATATTCGCTCTTTTGCTTGTCTGTGTATGTGTTATTATGGCTTCCTCTGCATCTTCTCGGTCTTGCCAACATGTGCCCAGGGATTCAAGGTTTCCCGTGTTCTTGTTTCTTGGCTTCTTCAGCTATGGACCCCCATTCACATCCAGTAGGTGTCGTTGTGATTTTTGTACTATAATGATCCCTGTCTGGAATGTCATGTGTGGTCTAAATCACAGTGGCAGTCATTTTAAAGTAAGGAGGGAGCATCGTAGAGTTTCGACTCCCTTCGTGGGAATGGGTTTTCATCTCCTCGCCCAGATGCTTCGTTTTCTTCCTCAGTCACACCACATGATGCTTGAGTTTGTGAGCCTGTCTCCGTCCTTTTCTTCCATCGATTTGTCATTGGAAGTATCTGGAGGTCCTCAGGCTGATTTATTGTGTAATGTCGCCCCTCTCCTTCTGGGGTTACCGTGTTCCCCCCCGTATTCACGGGGTATGGGTACCAGACACCCCCGCTAGTAGCTCGAATCCACGAATAGTTAGAACTTCCCTCTAAGAATGCTTATGTCTGCCTATCTTGAAAGTTCAAATACCAAAATGTATACTTAAAGTATCATCTTACACTAAATATTCCATTGAATTGGTATTATTAATATCAATTCAAGGTCATCTGAAACATTTTACCATTAGAAATATATACACAGTCAAAATGAGAGATAGAGAGAGAGAGAGAGAGAGAGAGAGAGAGAGAGAGAGAGAGAGAGAGAGAGAGAGAGAGAGAATAACTCCTTATGATATCAAAAGGTTGAACTTCTAGCAACACTTCTTCTTCCCCTCCCATATATACATATATCTTTTCCAGAGCAGAGAGAAAGAGGGGGCTGAACAAGTATCTATTTGTCTATTTATCAATTCTTTTGCACAGAGAGAGATAGAGAGATAAAAGAAGGGGGGGGGGACAAAGTGAAAGTAGACAAACACCAAGTCTGTATCTTATGTAACATCCTTCATCAAATTTATTTACCTTAAATTATTATCATATTACTGTATTAATCTTTGAGATTACTATATTAATATAATTTCAAAGTCATCTTAAGGGGGCCGGCCGGAACGCCTATATATGGAGGTATAGGGCGAAAAATGCAAAGTCATGAAAAAATTCATGGAGCTTCATATGGCAATTGAGAATACGTATACGAAATATTTCGTCAAATTCCTCTTACTTTCGTAGTTACAGGTAATTAGTTAACGTAACTCAATAAGCCTAAAACATTGATCCGTACAAGAAAATGCAATATTTCCTCTATTATCGTAAATTTTGATAATTATTGTCAAAGAAATTGGGAGAAATGGGCATCTGTAGACATTCCCCGTCGAGTCGAGAAGGAGACTTCAGGCCAAGTCCACTGTCCAATCCTGATTTAGTGCGATTACAGACGTCGATAGTTTCCACGTTCCATTTCACCTCTGACATACGCCTGCGTTTACGTATGTTTATGTAGGTTTCGGCAAGAATTTCATCATGCCATGAGGAAAAGACAAGGAAAACATCGTTGCTAACATACAGACGAAGAAAAATCGCTCAAGTATTATTTTTACAGAATATCATAATATATGCGTAGTTAGTGAAGAGAGAGGGGAGGGTTGCTTAGTAACGCCCCCGTCTTGCTGACAGCACACGTCCACACTGTGGGGGCCCAAGGCTACGACGACTTTGGGAAGCAAAGAGATCTTCATTCATGATAAATAACAAAGTTTTGGTTTTTAAAACCCAAAATGGAATATGAAATTCATAATAATCATGATTTATTAAATTGTCTTTGTAAAAAAAAAGAGTACGCCTTCGAGTTTCACCTCTTGAAATTCTCTTGCATTTAAAGTTTTGTTTATCTTTGTTTCGGGCAGAATTTCATCATGCAAAGAGGAAATACAAGGAAAACATCTCGCTAACATACAGAAGAAGAAAATTCGCTGTAATAAAAAAAAAAGCCGAGTTTAGCGGGGAAGAGAGAGAGAATTACGTAGGAAGGAGTGCCCCCATCTTGCCTCAAGCAATGCCCCAGGCTGCGATATATGACAAAGGGATCATCATTTATGATTAAATTATATAAATAAAAAGTAGTTTTTTTGGTTTATTAATACACAAAAAAAGAAATATACATTCATAATAATCATTATTTATTAACATTGTCTTTATAGAAATACGAAGGAAAACTTTGAACGCCCGTATCTCAAAACTATACTTATTGACCTTCTAAATCTATCTTCTCACTTAGTTTTAAAGCTATAACATTGAAATTTGGTATATAACTCAGGAAGACATTATAGAACAATCAAATAGAACCCTTTTTTTCCAATTTTTGTTTCGTATTTTTTTTTTTAAATTTTTTTTCTCCTGATTTATAGGGTTTATTTTTTACCATATTGAAAAATTCATATCTTGCAAAAAAATGACTTTTAGAAAAAAAACTCTCCATTCGATTGGAGGTCCTACATCAGGTCTATATATGGTAGTAATCCCAGGTCTTAATATTAAATATCAAGGGAGGAGATAGATTTTGAAAAATGGTTATTTTCGAGGGATAAATCGCCCTGGCGTCACAAAACCGAAGGTCAGAGGCGAAAATCATATGCGGTTTGGAGATGTCCCAAGTCACCTTATTAAGTGGTATGAATATCAAAGTCCTGTCCTTGAAAAAGGGCATTAGCCGGCCGGCCCCCTTAAACACTAGTAGGTACCCTTAAAGATATATATGTACATACATACTTCTAACACTTGCAGCCAATAGAGATAGAAAAGAGTTACCATTACCACTACGACATGTATCTTGTGGAGGAGAGAGAGAGAGAGGAGAGAGAGAGAGAATCTTTAAATTACTCACAGATGAATTTTGTAATTATAGTTATAGTATTATTATTATTATATATTATTATTATTTGAAAATATTTATAATAAGCTTATTACAGGCAGTCCCTGGCTTACGACGGGTTCGGCTTACGACATTCCATCCGAGGTTACAACGCTTTTCAATTACAGTAGAGATCAGTCTTCTGCTCTTTTCTAACTAAGTCCGTTTCGCATGCCCAAAGAGCATCTCTCCTGTATTCGCAGCTCTCGCCTCTGCTATTTCCGCCAAGAAGATAATCCAGGACATCTCAGGATCTATCTCTGCGAAGGCGACTCACGGACATGCTCGCGCAGTCGGCAACGGAAGCCTAGGACCTCCTTCCAGACGAAGACGGAAGAAGAAGGAACTCCAGCTAGACAGGAGCCCACCCTTTCGAGGGGGCCCCCCTTCTAGAGCCTCTACCTCGAGAGGTAATAGACCTTTCAAGAGAGGTAGTATCCTTACTCACGCTCTGTCAGAGCTAAGAAGTAGGGAAGTAGTCCTCCAAACACCAGTAGGTGCCAGACTTCTAAGATTCTCGGAAGCCTGGGCAAAGAGAGGAGCGGGACAACTGGTCCCTCTCGATTATAAGGAAAGGATATCTGATTCCTTTTACGGAAAGACCACCGTTGACAACGACTCCGAGGGAGTTGGTCGGCCAGGTACAGGGATCCCATCATGAGCCTTGCTTTACACAAGCAGTGGAACAAATGTTCGAGAAAGAGGCTATAGAGGCTAGTGAGCGACCCTTGCTCAGCGGGCTTTTACAACCGCCTTTTTTCTAGTTTCCCAAAAGCCTCAGGAGGATGGAGACCGGTTCTGGATGTAAGCGCCCTGAATTTCTTTGTAGAAAAGAGGAAAGTTCGCCATGGAGACGACATCCTCAGTGTTGGCGGCCCTTCGGCCAGGGGACTGGATGGTGTCCCTAGATATTCAGGACGCTTACTTCCATGTGCCTATCCATCCTTCGTCAAGGAAATACCTCAGGTTCATGATGGGAGGGAGGAAGGATATTCCAAATTCAGGGCTTTGTGCTTCGGCCTTTCAACAGCCCCTCAGGTCTTTACAGGCCTAATGAAAAATGTAGCAAGATGGCTACATTTGGAGGGAGTCAGAGTGTCCCTTTACTTGGACGACTGGCTGATCAGAGCCAAGTCGCAGAAAAGATGTTTGGAGGACCTACAAAAGACCCTTTTCATGGCAAGTTCCCTGGGACTTTTGGTGAACTTTCAAAAGTCTCAGTTGATCCCCAGTCAAGATCGTATCTATCTGGGGATTCGGATGGCTTCTCTGGATTTTCGGGCTTTTCCGTCTCCAGAGCGGATAGCCCGAGGGTCAGAGAAAGTCAAAAGCCTTCCTAGAGAAAGAAGTATGCACAGCGAGGGAGTGGATGAGTTTGTTGGGGACACTCTCCTCGTTGGAGCAATTCCTTTCTCTAGGAAGGTTGCACCTCAGACCTCTCCAGTTCTTTCTACATCGAAACTGGAGGTGTCGTTCGCAAAACCTAGAGTTCTCCTTCGAGATCTCAAGGGAAATCAAGAAGGACCTTTCTTGGTGGGCCAACCCTCTCAGGTTTGCAGAAGGGATGTCCCTTCACATTCCGAACCCCAACCAAGTGTTGTATTCCGACGCCTCGGAAACAGGTTGGGGAGCGACCGCTCGGCTTCAAGAGAAGTGTCAGCACCTGGAACAGGACAAGGACGTGACCTGGCACATCAACAAGAAGGAGCTGATGGCGGTTTGGCTAGCTTTGAAAGCTTTCGAGCCCCACGTCCTAGCTGCAACAGTACAGATCAACTCGGACAACACCACGGCCCTGGCTTACATCAGGAAGCAGGGGGGGACTCACTCTTTCTCCCTGTACGAGACAGCAAAAGAACTTCTGCTTTGGGCAGAGCAAAGGAAGATTTGTCTCCTTACCAGGTTCGTACAGGGAGAAAAAGAACGTCAGAGCAGACCACCTAAGCAGGAAAGATCAAGTCCTGCCTGCAGAGTGGACTCTTCACGAAGATGTTTGCCAGGACCTGTGGAAGCTTTGGGCCCAATCCTCATATAGACCTCTTCGCCACAGCCAAGAATGCGAGGATAGCCAACTACTGCTCTCCGATATCGGACCCGAGGCAGTGTCGATAGACGCGTTTTCTACTAGATTGGAAGGGTCTAGACATGTATGCTTTCCTCCATTCAAGATACTGGGAGAGACTCTAAAGAAATTTGCAGAATCGGAGGGCAGCAAGGATGACGCTGGTAGCCCGTTCTGGCCCGCACAAGTATGGTTCACAGAGGTACTGGAATGGTTAGTAGATCTTCCGAGAACATTACCACAGAGGATCGATCTGCTCAAACAACCCCACTTCGAGAGGTATCACAAAAACCTCCCCGCTCTAGATCTGACTGGCTTCAGACTGTCAAAAGTTTGGTCAGAACGAGAGGCTTTTCTGCAAGAGTTGCAACGGCTATCGCAGCAGCAAGAAGGCCTTCTACCCTTAGAGTCCTACCAATCGAAGTGGGACGTCTTTAGGCGATGGTGTAGGAACCATCACTTTTTCCTCTTCCAGTACCTCTGTGACCCAAATAGCAGACTTCTTACTTTTCCTTAGGGAAGAAAGTGGATTGGCGGTATCAACCATTAAAGGCTATCGTAGCATGCTATCTGCAGTGTTTAGGCACAGAAACTTAAACATTTCAGAAGATAAGGACCTTCATGATCTATTAAGATCGTTTGAAACATCCAAGAAGGTTTCTCCAGGGGTTCCGAGTTGGAATCTGGATGTAGTGCTACGTTACCTGAGGTCCAATAAGTTCGAACCGCCTCAGTCTGCATCGTTTAGAGACCTCACGAAGAAGACAATTTTTCTCATGGCATTGGCTTCCCGCAAAGAGGTTAGTGAACTCCATGCACTAGAAGGAAATGTGGGATTCAGAGGAGATGCAGCTATCTGTTCGTTCCTTCCTTCGTTCTTAGCCAAGAACGAGAACCCCTCAAATCCTTGGCCTAGGAGCTTTGAAGTACAAGGATTGTCTGCATTAGTAGGCGAGGAAGCAGAGAGGTCGCTTTGCCCAGTAAGAAGTTTGAAATTCTATCTACAGAGAAAGAAAAAACTTAAGGGCAATGATGGTCAACCTTTGGTGCTCTGTAAGAGATCCAAGGAGGACGCTTTCGAAGAATGCGTCTTTCTTTCTTTATCAGAAGCCTGGTGAAAGAAGCGCATGCGATATGTGATGAAAGTCAATTCAAAGTCCTTAAGGTCAAAGCTCATGAGGTAAGAGCTATTGCCACGTCATTGACTTTTAATTTTAACAAAAACATATCCCTGAGTAATATTATGAAGGCAACTTATTCTGGCGTTGCAACTCAGTCTTTGCAAACCACTATCTGAGAGACGTCAAAGTTACGTATGAAAAGTGCTTCGGGTTTAGGCCCGGTACGTATCGGCGGATTCGGTGCTGGGGCAGGGAGCTGAGACATATCCTTAGTAGTATATATTTTTTTCCTTTTTTTTTCCCCTTGTTAGGTTGTAAGTTTTTTGGTTGTTTGAAAGAACATGCGGGTAGGCATGTTTTTCATTTCGTAGTCTAACAATGATTAGATTGGTTAGGTGATCGGTTTATGTTTGAGCTCCTTGCAATGATAGTAGTTAGGTTCTGTCATATAAGTGGGCGAATCCCCGTTGACAGATCCTGCTCGGATTCTATCCAAGGTAAGCGGATAACCAAATCCCTTTGATAGACCCAAAGAGTCTGTCAGCTGTAGGTCACGCCCTCGCTGAAGCTCTTAAGGCAACGCAGACTCATAGACAGTAACTACGAAGTCTTCTGCCTAAACAGGTAAGAACCAAGGTTGTATTTACATCCTACAACTAGTGTTGTTTTCCCCTTTTTTCCATATTTATATTGCTGTCTCTTTCCCTCCACCAAGGGTGTCCAATCAGCTAAGTATATATCTGACAGGAAAGTTCATGTACAAAAATGTTATTGTTAGTATACAATAAGGTTTTGTACATACTTACCTGGCAGATATATACGATTGATGGTCCGCCCAGCCTCCCCTCAGGAGACCGGTGGAAGGAAAAATTCTGGGAGATTGGTTCTTACAGCCGCCACCCAGCGGCGGGTAAGGTAGATCACCTGACCTACCTGTCGCGTGTGCCGCGAGTTTTGAATTCTGTCGTGACGTCAGAGACGTATAGCTAAGTATATATCTGCCAGTAAGTATGTACAAAACCTTATTGTATACTAACAATAACATATTTCTGCTACTAATACCTCCAAAGCGGAGGTAGCAGATTTTCTGTTACACCTCAGGAAGTCTAGAAGGTTAACTACTTTACCTATTAAGGAATACAGAAGCCACGTTAAGCTCGATATCAGACATCCAGAAACTTATTAGATCCTTTGATACCACCAAGCAGAAACAAACTTCTTTGTATTTTGCAATTTAGACATAGCACTTAAATGACTATCAGGTTCAACATAGTACTTAAACCATCTTACGCAGACTGGACATATTTTACGTCGACATTTTTTTTGTTCTCCCGTGTGCCGGGGGGGAGACTGGACGTATTTTGACATCGACTTACAAAAGTTTTATTTTAAATTCGCGGGAAAAATACTTATAGGCCTACCAGCCTGAAACTTTTGAATCACGCGCCTTGGGGGATGCTGGGAGTTCACGGATCAAGGTGTTGTTTTGTTTACAATCGTTACGCAGGCGCGCAAGCGTGAATTTCTTTCTTGCCACACTAAAAAGTATCTGCGACACATCTTGGAAATTATTTTGTCACTGACATAATTTTTGTACCATTGTAAATTAGCCGTTACATGAAGTATTATATATGAAAATGTGCGCATTTTTTTATGTAGAATACAACAAAAAATACTCATGATTAGCTTTTAACAGTTTTGAGATATTTTCATATAAATCACGATAATTGCCAAACTTTCAACCATTCGGTCAACTTTGACTCTACCAAAATGGTCAAAAAAAACGCAATTGTAAGCTAAAACTACTATATTTTAGTAATATTCAATCATTTACCTTAATTTTGCAACTAATTAGAAGTCTCTAGCACAACATTTCGATTTATGCTTAATTTATGAAAAAACTTTTTCCTTACGTGCCGGGGTCGCGCGGTAACTCTTCCGAAAAAAATCATACATGCGATTGTGGTAATGTTTGCACCATTTAAAATTAGCCCGTTATATAAAGTTTTATATATGGAAATGTGTGCAATTTCATGCACAATACAACTAAAAACAACCCAGGTTGTAGCTTTTATCAGTTTTGAGATATTTTTCATATAAATAACGATAATTGCCAAAATTTCAACCCTTCGGTCAACTTTGACTCTACCGAAATGGTCGAAAACGCAATTGTAAGCTAAAACGCTTATATTCTAGTAATATTCAAGCATTTACCTTAATTTTGCAAACAAATTGGAAGTCTCTAGCACAATATTTCGATTTATGGTGAATTTATGAAAAAAATAACATTTTCTTTACGTCCGCGGCGGTAACTCTTCCGAAAAAAATCATACGTGCGAATGTGGTAATGTTTGCACCATTTTAAATTAGCTGTTACATAAAGTTTTTACATATGAAAATGTGCGCAATTTCTATGTAGAATACAACAAAAAAATAATTGAAGGTTTGTAGCTTTTCTCATTTTCGAAATATTTCCATATAAATCACGATAAATAGAAAAAAAACCACGTTCGGTCAACTTTGACTCTACCGCAAATGGTCCGAAAAAACGCAATTGGTAACGCTAAAACTCTTACAGTCTAGTAATCGCCAGTCAGTTTATCTTCATCTTGAAACAAATTTGAAGTCTCTAGCAAAATTATATTTAGATTTATGGTGAATTTAAAAAAATCTTTCCTTCCCTCCGCGCGCTGATTCTTCGCCACAAATCTCCGAAATGCGTATGTCCCATTCTCGGAATATTTGCTCCGTTTCATATTAGGGATTTCATAGAGTTTTTATATATGAAAATGTGCGCAATTTCATGTAGAATAAAACTAAAAATATTTTGAAGGTTGTAGCTTTTCTTATTCCGAAATAATTGCATATAAACAATATTATATAAAAAAATTTGGACATTAGGTCAACTTTAACTCGTCAGATATGGTCAAAAACTGCAATTGTAAGCTAATACTCTTACAGTATAGTAATATTCAATCATTTTGTCTTCATTTTGAAAGAAATGGGAAGTCTTTAGGACAATAGTTTTAGATTTATGGTGAATTTTTGAAAAAAATATTTGTTTACGTCCGCGCGTTACGAATTCAATGCATTATTTTGTGATAATATTTTCTCTGTGTTACTTTTATCGTATAACAATGTGTTATATACCAAAATGATAGCAATTTAGTGTACATTACAACGAAAAAAAAAGTAACTTGTTACCTTTAAACCGTTTTTGCGCACAGTGCGATTTGAATACAATTATATATGAAATTTCGTTTTTGCGCTATCATATATCGCATTATTTATATATGAAAATGATAATTTTTTTCATTTCTGATGGTTGCATACTAAACTTCAGGCAATGACAAAAAAAGGAGCAAAAAATGAACTCTTAATCTTGAAAACTAAGCGCGCTGTGATTTTTTGAAAAAAATATTTTTTTTCCGCTTCCGCGCTCACTCCGAAACCCCTCCGGCATACGGGAGACAATTTTTTATTTACCGCTCCGGCGTAAGAGGGTTATATAGCTATCAGGTTCACGGTTGGAACCCATGCATTTCATCTCCTTAAGAGATTTAGCCAAAAAGACTTTTTCTAGTCACTTTAGCAACAGCAATGAGTTAGCAAAATCCATGCTTTAGACAGAGTGAATTTTCCAGGGAAATGTAGTGTGTTCATTTTCACTGGGATTCTTCGTAAAGAACAGGATACTCTTTCAACCATGGCCTCGTTCTTTTGCCATCAAGAGTAATATTTTGGCCCTCAGGACAAGGAGAAAAGAATTTGTGCTCTGTGAGGACACTTAAATATTACCTTCACAGAACAGGGAATTTGTGGACCTTCGAACATTCTGTGGTGTTAGGCTAAGGACCCTTCATGTCTTTTCTCGAAGGCATTTTTCCTTAGAGATCTCATCTCGGAAGACCATTCTGTAGTGGGAGATGATTTTTTTTTTCCTTGTGTAAAGTGAAAGCCCATGAAATAAGGGCAGTTTAAACTTCTTTGGCATTCAAACGTAATTTATTCCTCTTGTCTATTTTACATGCGACTTTCTGGAAACGTAAATCAGTTCTTGCTTCACATTATCTACGCTGTATAGAGAGGGTTTATGACACATGCAGTACCTTGGGTCCATTTACAGCAACTGGCATGGTGTTTGGGGAGGAATTGTAGGAAGCAATGAAATTCTCCCTTCCTATTTGCTCTTCCCCTTGACAATAGTGTTGAGTCATTGGGGAGCCGGGAAGTACTGAGTACTTGGAGTACCCTCCAGTCTTGTTTGCTTTTAATGGGTGGGTATGGTGATTTTATTGGTTTTTTTGGGTAGAGGTGATAGAATTTTTAATCTGGTTGATTGTAGTACTGCACCCTGGGCAGGGGGCAAATTGTGTTCTTTGCTAGCCAATAAATCATCCTTCGCTGCAAAGTCCCCACTAAAGTAGCAGGTGCTCCACGGCTATACTGCCACGCCTCTACTAAAGATTAGCGCCAAATCAGAGGCAGTATTTACCTGCAGCAGCTCTTATCAGCTAAGGAAACAACAAACAATGTGTTGGCAATCTTTTCTACTTTTAAATTCATTACCATGCTTAAGGGGGCCGGCCGGAACCCTTATATATGGGGGTATAGGGCAAAAAATGCAAAGTCATGAAAAAATTCATGGAGCTTCATATGGCAATTGAGAATACGTATACGAAATATTTCGTCAAAATTCCTCTTACTTTCGTAGTTAAAGGGTAATTAGTTAACGTAACTCAATAAGCCTAAAACATTGATCCGTACAAGAAAAGGCAATATTTCTTCTATTATCATAAAAATTTTTATAATTATTGCCAAAGAAATTGGGAGAAATGGCATCTGTAGACATTCCCCGAGTTGAGAAGGGAGACTTCAGCCAGCTACTAAGTCCAGTCATGATTCAGTGCGATCACAAACCTCAAGTAGTCTACACGTTCGAGTTTTACCTCTGACATTCGCTTGCTTTTACATATGTTTATGTATGTTTCAGCAAGAATTTCATCATGCCAATGAGGAAAAGACAAGAAAAACATCTCGTAACATACAGACGAAGAAAAATCGCTCAAGTATTATTACAGAATATCATAATATACGCTAGTTAGTGAAGAAGAGGGGAGGGGTTTTAGAGAGGGGAGGGTTCGTAGTAACGTCCCCATCTTGCCTGACAGCACACGTCACACTGTCCCCAAGGCTACGATCTTTGAGCAAAGAGATCTTCATTTATGATAAATAACATAGTTTTGGTTTTTTTTTTTTTTTTTTGTTAATACCAAAATGGAATATGAAATTCATAATAATCATGATTTATTAAATTGTCTTTGTAAAAAGAGAGTACACCTTCGAGTTTCTCCTCTAACATTCTCATGCATTTATGTTTGTTTATCTTTTGTTTCGGCAAGAATTTCATCATGTCAGAGGAAAATACAAGGAAAACATCTCGCTAACATACAGAAGAAGAAAATTCGCTGTAATAAGCTGAGTTAGTGAAGGGAGAGAGAGAGTTGCGTAGGAAGGTAGTGCCCCATCTTGCCTCAATCAGTGCCCCAGGCTACGATATATGAGCAAAAGGATCATCATTTATGATTAAATTATGATAAATAAAATAGTTTTTTTAGGTTTATTACACACATACATTCATAATAATCATTATTTATTAACATTTGTCTTTATAGAAATACGAAGGAAAAACTGAACGCCCGTATCTCAAAACTATACTTATTGACCTTCAAAATCTATCTTCTCACTTAGTTTTAAAGCTATAACATTGGAATTTGGTGTATAACTAAGAAAGACATTATAGAACAATTAATGAAGCCCTTTTTTTCTAATTTTTGTTTCGTCTTTTTTTATCAATTTTTTTTCTCCTGATTTATAGGGTTTATCTTTTTACCACATTGAAAAATTCATATCTAGCAAAAAAATTACTTTTAGAAAAAAAAAAAAACATTCGATTGGAGGTGTACATCAGGTCTAAATAGGTAGTAATCCTAGGTCTTAATATTAAATATCAAGGGAGGAGATAGAATTTTGAAAAATGGTCATTTTTGTGATAAATCGCCCTGGCGTCACAAACTGAAGGTCAGAGGCGAAAATCATATGCAGTTTGGAGATGTCCCAAGTCACCTTATTAAGTGGTATGAATATCAAAGTCCTGTCCTTAAAAAAATGGCACTAGCCGCCGGCCCCCTTAATTGTTTACTAGAAGATATGTCCACGCATCCAACCTCCTATCAATGTATTAATCAGCTATGTAATTATTGGATAAGTTACTTATATGAAATGATAGTTTTTATAATATAAAGTTTTATTTTATATATGTACTTACCATAGTAAGGCCATAAACAAATTGAGCCCACTACTGTGTATTCCTCTCTCTACCACAAAAGTGGCTGGAGCTCTTGCCACCTACCCAAAACAATTGGCGCAACCTGTAAATTTCACAATTTTAAACTGCTGAGGGGCAAGTGAAACTTTATCAGTTGTAATTACTGGGTAAGTGTATATAAATCATTATTTTATTATAAAAATATTATAGTTGCCAAAGTTGTACTACAGTATGAAAAATAAATATCTTGTACCTGGGAACAGATGGAAATCTTGTGCATCTAGCATGAATAGTTCAAAAGCAGTGATTATAGAACTTTGTCTCTTTTTCTATACTTCTCAGTTTTGTGTTGAGATCATTTTCACATTTATTTTGATCAGCCCATTTTTAAAAATCAATGTGGCAAAAAAGCTGAACTTCTGTACTTTTGTACTGGGATGAATGACATGTTTTTTTGTGAAAGTACTAGGAATCAGAGATGATCACATAGTGTTGTTTGAAACTTCTGGTTGACTTGAGGTGGGTTTTAATCTTTACATTATAATTTATCACATTATAGTTATTGATCAAATCAAAGTGCAGTACTTCTGAAACTCACATAGTCACATTTTCCTCTTCTAATGGCCATAGCTTTGCCTTCATTCTTGCAGTTTGGAATTGGAACTGGAGAAACTTGCTTTGGAAGCCAGGAAGTTGAGGAAGACTTAAAGGTTTTCAAATTCTCAGTTCCACAAACCATCATAACCACTGAGCATTGTTGCTGCAGTAAATAAAATGGCTGAATCACCTTGCTCAGCCATAGGCTGAGGCATAACTTTTCAGTGTTCCCTTCATAATTTTGTTAATTTTTGTGACCATGTCCTGGATTTAGGGTTGAAGCTTGTGCTCTTGATCATCCTTTTTCAAGTATGTCCAAGATTTCCAACATATAATTGGGAAACAGAGCAACTGTCTTGCATTCCTAGCAAGGTAGAATGCTAAAACTCTCTAGTTAAAGCCCAAGCAAGCAGTGCATAGGTAATGGTTAAAAAGAAGCAAGTCAATTACTGGCAGTCCCTGGCTTACGACGGGTTCAGCTTATGATGTTCTAAGGTTACAACGCTTTTCAATTATATTTATCAGAAAATTATTTTCCAGGTTTACGGCACATGTTCCAGGGTTACGACGCCTACAACACTGATCTGGCAGTAGAAATACGACACCAAAAATGCAATTATGCTATATTTAAAGTTTTTTTTTTTTTTTTTTTTTTTTTTTTTATGATAAGTGCAATAAAAATGCAGTTTACATAGTTTCTAATGCACCCAGAGCATTAAAAGTAAGCTTTTCTTAGGATTTTTTTGTGATGTTCCGGCTTATGATGATTTTCGGCTTGCAACGCGTCTCAAGAACAGAACCCCCGTCGCACCCGGGGACTACCTGTGTACATACTTTCATGAAAAAACATTAGGGTAAAAAAAAACAAACAAAAACAAAAAAACACCTTAAATTGAAAATTGAAATCGATGTTGATTCAATGTGTCTGTGCCTCACTCTACCAGTCAAGCAAATCTGAAGCAATTAGTGCTGATTAACTCATAAAATCCTAATACTTAGGCTATATCTCCAGACTTCTTACATTTGTCAAACCATCTCTGTCAGTGCACAGCATTTAATTCTTCCCACAATGAGCCTGCTGAATGAGTCCCACCGATTAGTGGTGCAACTTTATCTCTCTGCAAATTTGCTCTCTTTTAGTACCCAACCCAGAATCTTTGAATACCATTCACTTCAGGCTGCATTTTGAATATAACTATTGGGTGGACTGAATGAAAATGAATTGGAAAGCTTCCAGAGCTACTCAGATGATGAGATTGCCAGTCTATCTAATATTGTTAATTTACTAAACTTGGATAAGGTTTAATTTGTTCTATAGTAGGGATAGAGGAAAAGATTACTTCACATGTATTTTATGTATCAGAGACCTATAGTTCTGACAGAATACTTCCCTACTTTTTATTAATGTAAGTACTATTGTGGTGTGAAATCCTAAGATAAGTTGTTATAAAAACAATAAGTTATCAAATATAAATTCCTGCACCTGTACATTTAATTGAATAATGAACTAGTATAATGCAAACTAGTGAATTAACTGGTTGCCTTATTTTATCCTAAAATTGAAACTCGGTAAGTATTATCCTTTATATTAATTGTTCAGGTATAAAGCAACTGTATATTATACTTGTATGTTTGCTAAAGCCTGGCCACCAGTCGTAAGCCATTAGAATGCGTAAGCCTTGATGTATTTCAGTCTCATATGAAGTGGTGTTATTGATTTTTTATTGCAGACAAAGTCAGCTATGTGATGTTGTGCTAATAGCTGACAGCATTGAAGTTCCTGCACATAAGATGGTTTTGGCCTCCTGTAGCCCATACTTCCATGCTATGTTTACTAGTAAGTAAATTTTTGTTCATAATATTGTCCACTCAGTAAACAAATCTCATTTAATGTAGTCTCAGGCTCAGTAGATGATGTTAACCAAGTCCTGGTAATCTACTCAAACATACCAAGTGAGGATTAATATTTAGTGTCACCTTCCCCATATGAGAAATGCCTTCAGGTCACTTTCACACTTTCCCCACTTTTCATCCTTTGATTGCTAGAATTCTCCTTCAGAAAATCCCCAATATTTTAAGTAAATATGATGTCAACTGTTCACTTTTTTCCTTGGTCTGTCCAGATATAAATTCTTTTCCTCTAATTTTCATGAGAATTATTTTCTGGCTCAGCTCGTGTCGCTTGCGCGAAATATCCTTTAATCTATTATTTCTAGGGTAAATGTACTAACACATACCAGAGAATAAAATAAATAAAGAAAAAAGGTCAGTATAAACTGACTCGCTCACCTCTAGGAGGGTGTCGGTATAAACACTAGGCGAGTGAGACCACTACCACGAGCCAAATGCCAATAGAAATCTCCCACTACAAAACCCTCCAAGAGGGGAGCCGTCCCACAGAGGGAGCAGCTCGTACTACTACTACGCCATCCCATGCTTGCGACTGCTGCGCCTCTAGTGGCCATCCTTTTCAGTTAGCTCACACGAGTCGCACGTGTTATTTTTCTCTCTGTGATTTTCGTGCCCTTTCTTCGGATTTTCGATAATGGAGCGTGTAGCTATTGCAGCAGCTAAGTTAAGTACTCAGTATTTACGGTTACCGAGTTTTTTCCGTCCCCCGCCCCGACAGTATTTGCCGTTTTTTTAGGTATAGATACGTTCTCGGGGGCTGGAAGCATGGCAGCATGGTCCTGCCGCATGCTGGGTTCGTTCTTGGTCTCCCATACCTAGAACATCCCTTATTATTCTACGCTCTATTTACATTATCCGTGTTATTAGGTCTACTCAAGTTGTTATACAAGTATGTATTTCACCATATGTAGGCTTTTTGTTTTTCCATCCAGACCCTAGTCTAGGTTCTTAGTATCGGCCCCTGACTAGCTTTGAGTGGTAGACTTGCCTTCGGGCTAGTCGTACACTCCTGGATTTTTTCTCCTGCTATTTTACCTTCTCTCTTTCATTTTTATTATATATTATATTTATATGTTTTGTTATTGTTAGGTTAGTTGGCGTCTGGCTTAGCCTAGGTCATGAGGCTCGTAGAGCCTAGTATACCGTTGATCAGCTCGGTCGCTTCCTCATAGCTTCTCTCTGATCAGTTGGTTATAGCCCTCATGGGCCTATAATGCTACCGCTTTTCAGTTCTAGTTGCTTCCCGATAGCTTTCTATCTGATCAGTTGGTTGGCCTAGGCTTGGTATGTTACCGCCTCGTGGTCACTACGTTGATCGCGAGTTAGCCAGTCGCCTACCAGTCCCCCTCTCGCCCGCTCTCCCATAGAGTCGGGAGGGGGTGGGTCGGTCTGTCCTTGCTCGCCCAGCATGCCCGGAGCCTGCCTCCCCCCCTCCCCCCTCCACCGAGGGGCCTGGGAGTCCGACAGTCCCTGACTGGTTCCGGCCTCTCCGCTTCTCGGCTCGGACCGGGTGGTACGTTGTGGGGGGCTCTGGCCTTCCCCCCCTCCGTTACTGCCTTTGTCGCTCCGGGGTTAGCGCGAGTCTGTATGGGTTCATCTCGCCCCTTCCCTCCTTACTAGAGCTCCTCCCTATCGGAGTCCTGGTATCCAGCGGGTGGAAGGGTATAGTCCACCGTAGTTGGGCCGGAGCATACAGTAGGTCTTTTTACTAACCGTTACCGTATTGCTGAGTTACTACACTCCGCTCACTGGACCTAGTCCGGTTTCACTTGCATGTAGGTTTAAGTTATCTTTAAGTTTATCTTAAGTTTTCTTAAACCATCCCCGCCCCTCCCTTCATATTTTTACCGGACTCTCCGGGATTATAAGCCTATTCAGGCAATGCAGGGAGGGGCTATGCCCAAATTTTTTCCGAGCTCCGCCTCGTAACGGAGATTTCTTTTGTCCTTAGTCTGTAAGTGTTACCCCTTTAAGATACTCATGTGTCTTCCCACTTACAGGCCACCAACTGTGAGCATCCGGGATGTTCCGCTACACTTCAAGACCCCTGTGGACACGAAGTTTGCCGGTCCCATGCTCCATGCGCGACTCCGCACGGGGACATCCAGGTCTGGTACCATGAAACGTGTACCATATGTTATGATCTGGTGAGCCAGCTTTTGGAAGGTGTAAGTATTCCATCTCCGCATGCCGCTCCGCTTCTTTAGTACTTAGTTTTTCATCATTATTCTAACTTAAGGCATCTAGTTTAAGTTATATTCTAAGTTTTAGTTTTAATGATTCTTAAATCTAAAATATACCCTCTCTTACAGGCTCCGGCAGTAAGACGATACGGCATGGGCTACACCCTGCGGGCCTGGGTCGGAGGTTTTTTTTGGCAAGAACGCGCCAAGGGCAAGTCAGCCCTACATACTGGAGAAGCGTTTAGCTCTGTTAATCTTCCCCGGGGGCAAGACGACTGGGTACGTCGACCCGGCAGAGGCAGACCCTTCTATTGCCTTTATCCAACAACAGCTGGCGGCCTCCTTAACTGAACAAGACCAGGATATCTCCACGGATGTCGCAACCCTGGATATAAATGTTGAACCTATGGTAGGTATAGACGACCTGTTGGTCGAGGTAAGTAATGCAGGTACCCAAAGGGTCCCCCTTGGGATTGAACTGTTTCTTCTACCCCTGCAACTTCACCATCCTTCCAGGCTTTACCGGTGATGAGTTATATACTCCTCCAGAGGCTTCGGTTAGGCCTAAGATCAAGTCTAAGCATATGACCTTGACTAGGACGTCATCGTCCTCGAAGAAGACGTCCTCGTCTTCTTCTTCGCGTAGTCTCCGGCTCGTAATCCCGGCCCAGACAAGTCTAAAGGGTCTAGCTCCGGCTCAAAGTCCCTCGAAAAAAGTAAGCCTAAGGAGAAATCCCGTACCCCCACCGGCAGTATCACCAGTTCCACTACCTTTGGTGCCTATTCAAAGTCGACCCCTCCCACCTCCGCAGCAGCTCCGGCTCTGGACACCAGCGCTGGCCTGTTAAAAACAAGGTGGGTTGACTTGGTAGGGGGCTCCCTTAAGACAAGTATGGAAAATATTGATATCTCGCCTGTCGACAGGGGATTAAACTTCTCAGGGGGACACGATTATAGCCGGCCTAAGAGAAGCCCCTCTCCTGCCTCTCCCTCAACCTCTAACACTAGCGGATCTCAGCTTCCCCCGTATGACTCGCTGCCCCGCTTTCTCCATGAATAATCCTTGGAGAGTAGCGTCTTACGCTCCCTTCCAAGATGGTCTCATCTCCATACCGGAGTTCGGAACTCGAAGAATAGAGGACTTCGAGTTCTACCCGGAAGGCCTACGGCCTCCCTTCATAGGTTTACGCTAGGCTCACGCCTGCGGCTATGGTTAGAGATGACACGGGTACCAAAGGAGACAGTCCTCTATTCTCGGGACCAAGCCCAACGAGAATGGCTTAGATGTCTAGACTGACATGGACTGTTCGCAATACTAAGATTCAACCATTCAAGAGTCCCCTTTACCATTTTCACGATGACGAAGGTACCCCACGCTTCCTTTCCTTACCAAGATAGCGAGGGTCGACCATCTCAGCAGCTCAGAAAGGGGAACCCATGCCTCAGCTGAAAGAAGCAGATCCCACTTCTCCGTTGCTCCCGTCAATTGGAGAATTATGGGAGGACTTGCCTAACACCTTCACAGCCGGCAAACTCAAACCTGACTGTGCTATGGAGCAGTTTGGTGAAAAGCTGCCCAGGCTCCCTGATAGTCTTATTCAAGCGGAGTTTGACTCGAAAACACGACTAGCCAGGTCAATCAACCTGATGGCTATGTCTGAGGTAGCAACCATGGCTTATGGTTTCAGAGCCAATTTTTAAGCTTATGACCAAAGCCCTGACTCAAACGGTGCAGTCAGACATGTTCGAGTTTGCCACGGCTAGAACAAATTGTAGAAAGCATGTATTGCTAGAGGGCAACCATTCGGCATGAACCGAATAGGCCTACTTTCTTCCAACATCTGGGGCGCAGATCTCTTCCCAGAGGCTATGGTAAAGGAAGTACAAGCGGAAGCTACGAGGTTGAACCAAAGCCTTAAGGACCGTTGGGGTCTTTCGGCTAGGAGAAGGCAAGACTTGACACCAAAAGGTAAGGACAAAAGAAACCTAGACGTTTCCAACCTTACCACAAGAAGCAGCCGCGCTTTCTCTCAAACAAGTTCCTACAGTGCCGTTGTGCAGACAGCTCAGCCCTCCACGTCTAAAGGTCAATCACAGCCTATTTATGTGATATCCCCTCAGCCTCAACCCTCCACCTCATACGCCATCTCTCCAGCTTACAATCCAGCCTTCGAGAGTCAAGCTTCTCAGAAGTATGACCGCTCGAACAAGGGAGGCAGAGGTAAGCGGTCCTTTCGTGGGAGAGGATGGCGGGAAGGCCCCTTCAATAGGGGGAAGCACTTCAGAGGAGGTCGAGGGGGTTACCAGAACCAATGAGGAACTTTAAGGTAGGAGGGAGGCTGTTTCACTTTCGCCACCGGTGGAACTTCAGCCAGTGGAGCAGAGCATAGTGTCAAAAGGGCTGGGTTGGAGCTGGTTGACGAACCCACCTCCAGCCAGACCTTTGCCGCCAAGTTCCTTCCAAGGAATTGACAGAATACGCAAAGGATCTCCTTCAGAAAGGAGCTTATAGTCAAAGTCAAGAGATTAAAGTTTCAGGGTCGCTTGTTCAGCGTCCCAAAGAAAGGTCCAAACAAAAGAAGGGTAATCTTAGACTTGTCCCGCTAAACTTAGCCATACGCTGCGACAAGTTCAAGATGCTCACGATCTCACAGGTGCGGACCTTACTTCCCCGTGGGGCCGTCACCACCTCTATCGATCTTACAGACGCCTACTATCATATCCCTATTGCAAGACACTTCCGTCCGTATCTGGGATTCAAGATAGGAGACCAGACGTTCTCCTTCAAGGTAGTTCCGTTCGGACTCAACGTGGCACCCAGGGTGTTCACGAAGCTAGCGGAAGTAGTAGTGCAACAGCTCAGAGCTCAAGGGATTATGGTAGTAGCGTATCTCGACGATTGGTTGATCTGGGCCCCATCAGTCGAAGAATGCAACAACGCCACACTGAAAGTGATCCATTTCCTAGAATATCTAGGATTCAAGATAAACAGATCCAAGTCCAGACTCACCCCAGAGTCAAAACTTTCAGTGGCTAGGCATTCAATGGAATCTATCCTCACACACTCTGTCGATTCCATCCACCAAAAGGAAAGAAAATAGCGAAGTCAGTCAAGCAATTTCTGAGTCACAAACTAGCATCAAGGAGAGCTCAGGAAAGGATCCTCGGCTCTCTCCAGTTTGCTTCAGTAACGAACATCTTAATGAAAGCCAAACTGAAAGATCTAACCAGGATCTGGCGCTCTCGAGCGAATGTCAGGTCCAGGGACAAGCTATCCTCAGTACCTCTGATTCTAAAGAACCGGCTTCGGCCGTGGGCAAAAGTCAAGAATCTGTCAGTGTCAGTCCCTCTTCAGTTCCCTCCACCAGGGATTACCATCCACACAGACGCGTCTTTAAGCGGCTGGGGAGGGTTACTCCCAAGTCAAAAAGGTGCAAGGAATCTGGTCACCCCCCCAGTTCCGTCAGTTCCATATAAACGTACTGGAGGGCAATGGCAGTCTTCTTGACTCTGAAAAGATTACGCCCACCAAAGTACTCCCACATAAAGCTAGTCTTGGACAGCGCAGTGGTAGTACATTGCATAAACAGAGGAGGCTCCAAGTCACGTCATCTAAATCACGTCATGATAGCCATCTTCTCCCTGGCAGACAAAATTCATCAGTTGGCATCTTTCCTCCACCCACATAGCTGGAGTAAGAAACGTCATAGCAGACGCCCTATCCCGATCAGTACCCCTAGAATCGAGGGAATGGTCTCTAGCGAGAGTTCGTTCCCAATGGATCCTTCGAAGAGTCCCAGGGCTACAGGTGGATCTTTTCGCTTCACAAGCGAACCACAAACTACCCGTGTTATGTAGCCCCCAACCTGGACCCTCTGGCTTACGCCACGGACGCCCTGGCTCTGGACTGGAACAACTGGGAGGGAGGATTTGGTATTTACATCTTTCCCCCAGTGAATCTCCTTATGAAGGTCTTAGACAAACTCAGGACAATATCAGGGGTCAAGTTGGCTCTAGTAGCCCCAGACTGGCCGAAGAGCAACTGGTATCCTCTGATCCTGGAACTGGGCCTTCGTCCCCTTCGGATCCCCAGTCCCCAAGCTCTCCCAGTCAGTACAAACGAAGACTGTGTTCGCTTCCCTCAGGGATTCTCAAAACCCCCCTAACTTTATGGATTTCATGAAGTTTGCGGCATAAAAAGAGATGCGAATATTGACCCTCAGAATATTCTTTTCGCCTGGAATCCGATAAAAGGGATTCAACTTTGAGGCAGTATGATGCTGCCGTCAAAAAGTTAGCAATCTTCCTGAGAGAGTCAGATATCAGAATCATGACAGTTAATTCTGCTATTTCCTTTTTCAGATCTTTATTTGAAAAGGGTTTAGCAGCTAGCACGATTACGACAAACAAGTCAGCATTGAAAAAGATATTTCAATTTGGATTTAACATAGACTTGACAGATACCTATTTCTCGTCTATTCTAAAGCATGTGCTAGACTTAGGCCCTCGGTCAGGCCTACGTCAGTTCATGTTCTTAAACGATGTTCTAAAACTGGCTTCCGAAAACCGATAATGAACACATGCTCGTTTATGATGCTCCTAAGAAAAACGCTGTTTTTTGTTAAGTCTAGCTTCAGGAGCAAGAATTTCAGAACTGTCGGCTTTATCCAGAGATCCGGATCATGTTCAATTCCTTCCCACAGGGGAAGTGCTACTTTCTCCAGAACGTAGCTTTTTAGCAAAGAATGAAGATCCTTTGATGAGTGGGAACCTTGGAAGGTACTACCCCTTCCACAAGAATGTTTCCCTTTGCCCGGTTTCAACCTTGCGAGCCTTTCTATCCAGACCTCCTCTTCCTCATCGGGACCCCTCTTTAGGAGGGAAAAAGGTGGCACTTTATCCACTAAAGGCATCAGGCAACAAATCCTGTACTTTATCAAACAAGCCAATCCTGACTCCTTTCCAAAAGCACATGATGTCAGGGCAGTGGCCACCTCAATTAATTACTTCCAACATATGAATTTTGCTGATTTAAAGAAGTATACCGGATGGAAATCGCCGACAGTGTTCAAACGTCACTACCTTAAGTCCTTGGAAGCTCTGAAATTTTCAGCAGTAGCAGCGGGTAACATAGTTTCCCCTGACTCTGCCTAGATTATAGTAGAAGATTCAGTCCTCCTTTCTACCTGCCTCACCAACAGTTCGTCTATTCCTGCCTTGTTCATTAATATTCACCTTGTGTCTTAGCTGCTTTATGATTGTATAGTGCCCCTTTGTCTGGTAAGGGACACTCAAATCTAATTAACATAATGATCTCATAGATGTTATCCCTTATTTTTATGCTAGGGGATACATCTTAGTACAATGGTTACGGGTTTTGTATATTAAGTCATATACATTCCTAAGATATTATTATTTTATCATTGATCAAATATTTATATAAAATTTATACTACAATTGCTATTTTCTATTTTTGATACATGTTGTTACACAGATTTATTATGATAGGTAAGCATTGTACCTATTTATATTTATGTAAATTACCTTGTATTATTAACATAATTAGAATTAAGGGTAATTTAAGCATATTTCTGATTGTTTCTACTGTGTACTTGTATCTTTTTAGCAATTATATTCATTCTTTTATTTTGTATCTTTTATTTTGAAAATTTGAGACCTATTTTGTTTTATTTATAATTTTATTTGCTTTGTACAATCTTGTGCTGTTTCTCTGGTACGATTTCGCGCAAGCGACACGAGCTGAGCCAGAAAAAGGATTTTGACGTAAGGAAAAATCTATTTCTGGGCGATTGGCTCGTGTCGCCAGCGAAATACCCCCCTACCCATCCCTTCGCTCAAGATTGTCTGCTAACTTCAGGATGGCCACTAGAGGCGCAGCAGTCGCAAGCATGGGATGGCGTAGTTAGTAGTACGAGCTGCTCCCTCTGTGGGACGGCTCCCCTCTTGGAGGGTTTTGTAGTGGGAGATTTCTATTGGCATTGGCTCGTGGTAGTGGTCTCACTCGCCTAGTGTTTATACCGACACCCTCCTAGAGGGTGAGCGAGTCAGTGTTATACTGACCTTTTTCTTTATTTTATTTATTCTCTGGGTATGTGTTAGTACATTTACCCTAGAAATAATAGATTAAAGGATATTTCGCTCGGCGACACGAGCCAATCGCCCAGAAAATAGATTTTTCCTTACGTCAAAATCCTTTTATATTTAACAGAAAATATAGAAAACAAAAAAATGTCCTGCTAGGTTTCGTTTTCATACTCAAATCTATTGGTAGAAAGCCATGGTGTGAATAATCACCATCAGTTCATATTCTGACCTTGGGTTTCTGATCATGACAGCCATCAACTCAAATGTAACTTGATCTTAGGTCTTATCCTTATTTTCACTTTCTTATTCTTAGTCTCATTTTGAAGCCAGTATGTGTAAAGGTCATGCCTTTTTAGAGATTATTTCGCTAGGATATTTTGTTCTCACTGAAGACATTCCTTACCTTTAGGAAATGCCATCTTTTTTCTGTCACTTTTAAATACAAGTCACCTAAAACAACCATACTCCCTGTAGGGGGAGGTAGTGCCATCAGTGCACCTCATTCGTTGCAATGTAGGCCTTACTTAAGATAAAAAAATAACCATAGGTTTCTTTAAAACCCTCTCAGATAGATACAGGCAACCCTCGGTTAGCGGCAGGGGTTCTGTTCCTGGCCACCGACGCAAAGTGATTTTCGACGCTAAGCGATGTTAAAGCCTACGGCCACCGCACACCTTCTTTCGAAACTAGACCAGTCAAAGGCGCTGTAATCCCACAATGGCGCATAAGTAAAAATTATATTTATGCAGTATAGTACTATAGAATTTACTGTACAGTAGTACTGTACAGTACATTATAGCGTTGTGAATACTGTAAAGTGAAAAAAGCCTAGCTTTAATCCTTTGGGTGTCTAGAGTATGTAAAGATATAATAGTTTATACAGTGTACTGGTAGCTGTAGTGTTCAAGTTACGATCATTAGTCTTACGATAGTCCGATTTTATGAGAGATCAAATTACAATGGCCTAACTTCATCCATCTTCTAGTTACATAAGTTCAATAACAGCAAAAGAGAATGATGAAAGTATGGTTTTAACGTTATACTCGTTGCGTGAACGTGTACAGCCATGAACAACCAAACGAGAAATGACTTTTTTTTTTTTTCTAAGTACAACTGAACTGGATAACATCCGTTTGGCTTGTATTTCAATCATCGTACTACAGTACACTATTACCGTAGTTGTTATAAATAGCGTTACGTATAGAATAGAACTGAGATATCTTAATGTAATAACTTTATTCACTATAGATCAAAGATCAATCGGGAAATATACTGTTAAATTTAAACCTAGTTATAACTGAAGCTGAGAAAACTGTTCAAGCTGCTAATGACTATTATCGTACATCGGCAACAAGGATAAAACTGCAGTAAACGTATGCCATCAAACACAACCGTAGACAAAATTGGGATAAAATAATTTTAATCAAAACTACTGTGCTTGAAAGAATACATTTTACTGTTGGTTTCACGGCGATATAAGATAAATAACGTAAAGTTCTTATTACAATGATATAAAGGATTGTTGCGAATGGAATCACGTAATTTTTTACGTAATAAAACATGCCGCCAACGTAATCTGTTAACAAAAAAAACAAAAAAAATAGTTCACATTCACAACAAGACATATTCATTAAATATTTCCACCTAAAAACACTTTGTATAAGGAAAAATAACTTTGTCTATATAAGTCAAGTATCTAGATATTCGTTTATGCTACCTAGAAGCAAGAGAATTAGCTCAGAATTGCGTTATGGTGAAACAAACTCGTATTCATTAGCTGATTTTAAACCACAACATTGGCCGCTCCGCGGAATACTGGCTTAAATTTGCCGTAGTATTTTATAATACAATAATATGAGAATACATACAATATTGTTGGATACAGTGAAATAATGTATAACTTTTTAAAGGATTTATGGAAAAGATACATAATTAATAAAATAGCACCATGCATTTTTCAGACATTGGCGGACAAGAACGAACTTTAAAAAACATCCTCTGACAAAATGGAGCGTAGTTACCAAAAAGTCTGCCCTTAATTTGTATCGTATTTATGTACAAAAATGAAAAATACCTTTACCGCTAAATATTTTCATACACATTTTAAACATAAAAGCATAAACATTTAAAAAATCGACACATCGATTGCTAGATTTGCACTCTTTTTTAACTATATTTTCTGGAAGAGCGGCAGACGGCGCCATACAAGAACGAACATGAAAAAAACATCGTAGTCTATAACTGAAGGGCAGTTTCAAAAGCTGCCTTTTTATCAATTATTTTTCGTGCCAGAAATAAAAAATTACCTTACCACAATAAAAATTTTTTTTTTTTTTACCCCCATTTTCTATACCACATTTTAAAACAAAAAAAAGCCATTTGGGAAACATGTTTATTAAAACGGGGGACAACACATCCATAGCTAAATTTGCACTTGTGTAACTCGATATTTTCGGCATAGAACAGCGTCAGAGGCATATATTTTACCCTAATACCTACGTAATAACTCTCCATAAAATTTTTTAATATAATTTGCACAACCTTTATGGTCTGAACGGCATTTCTACAAATGTATGAACTCGTTAGACACTGGTGCTAGCGGCGCTGTTAACTGAAAATTGTGCGTAAAAGTACCTTTAAAATGCTGTATTTTTTTAATGAATATTTTTGACGACAGCCGTAAAACCGATTCGCCATTGAGCGATTGCGCCGTTAACCGCGGGCCGCCTGTACTTGGCATCTCGAAAACTTTTTGTTTTTTTGCTTTTTCCATCTCTTTGTTGTAAACAGCAGTCCTTACTAATATAACTTGGTGCAGTTCCTTCATGGCGCAGTTCCTTCATGACTATTGATAATAAAGGAAATAGTCATACAGTTGAGTTAATATCCTTTGGGAAAAATAGTGAAATGTTCCACACATCAGCCTACATCAAAACTATTATGTACAAAAAAATATGAATTTGAGTACCACTTAATGTATTTCACATTGAGTACTTATCTAACCAAACATGTAAATGCTACAAATTAGAATAAAGAAGATACCAAAAACAAGAAAATTTATGTTTTTATTTTTTTAAACTTTCTTTTTATGTAAACCTATTACATACTGAACTTTTAATCTCTTCACATTGAGTATCTTCACAAGTGCTAGGTACTTCATTCCAGATTCTTAGGAAATTACGAGCTGGCTAGCAGTATAGCGCAACTGTTTCAGAGTCTTATGCAGTGAAGAACCGCAATTTTTCTGTACTATTCAGTAGAATTAACTGTGAGAAATCATTGGAGTCAGGAGGCAAAAACTTTTGATCATAGGTAATCAGTTTCTATGAACCAAATATTCTTTGGGGGGCAAGAATTAAATTTCTTTTACCAACCCTATTACTTATGATTAGCCTGAATGGCCCTTATGGTGTGAAGGATCAAGTGGCAGCACCCCAAAAATCTGCGTGTTAGTTCCTTCCTTAGGTTGAGATAGGCACTGGAAGCCAAGACATGGGGGAAAGAAAGCTTTGGAAGTATCATGATGAGGACTGTATGTGTGTAAAATACAGTGGTACCTCGACATACAAAAGGCTCAACTTACGAAAAACTCGAGATACGAAAGGAAATATGAAGATTTTTTTGGCTCTACATACGAAAATTGTTCAAGATACGAAAGGTTGTTGCTGTAAAGTCCCGAGATTCGCCCGGACCACCGATAACAATTTTAAAACTCGCGCGCCGCCAACTTAGTAGACTCGCCACCATCCTCCCACTCTCCCTTGGTTCCTGATGCTAGTCACCGCCATAAGATCCTGCTCTCCTATTGGTCAGCATCTCTCCCATGATTCCATCATGCATCGTACATAGCGGCGTGCTTTTTCGGCCACTTGCGGCATCGTCGGTATCGTAAGCATGCGGAATTCGTCGTTCTAAACGATTTCATTTATTAACGTAAATTCATTAGTGATTTTGTTGTTGTACTAATTTATTGTGTTGTGTGAGAACTTTACTTCATACGTATACGTACTACATAACTTAATTACTTACAGTATATACGTAGTCATGGGTCCCAAGAAAGTTGAAGTAGGAAAGAAGAGGATGCTTTCTTTGGAGACAAAAATGGAGATAATGAAAAAGTATGAAGCTGGCATGCGATTGAGTGTGATCGTCAAGGAATATGGCCAAAATCCGTCGACAATAGGCACCATCCTTAAGCAGAAGGATGCCATCAAAGCAGCTACACACCTTCCAGGGCGTGACTATTTTGTCTAGCAAGAGGAGCCACGTGCACGATGAGATGGAAAGGCTGCTTCTTGTCTGGATAAAAGACAAAGAAATCGCTGGCGATACGGTAATGGAGACGGCAATCTGCCACAAGGCCAGCACTATTTTCGGCAATTTGATTGCCCAGGCCAAAGACGACAAAGGAGAAGGGACATTGACGCTAACCCCAGAGTGCAAGGCTTCTCATGGGTGGTTCGAAAAATTCCGTAAACGGACTGGTATCCATTCGGTGGTGTGGCATGGGGGGCGGCCAGCTCAGACACGAAAGCGGCCGAAGCCTTTATTAAGATGTTCGACGAGATGACAAATCAAGGAAGGCTTACAGTTCTCAGCAAGTCTTCAACTGTGATGAGGATGGCCTGGCCTTTTTTTGGAAAAAAATGCCTCGCAGACGTACTTCACGGAGGAAGAGAAGAAGTTACCGGGCATAAGCCTATGAAAGACAGGCTTTACGCTCGCACTTTGTTCGAACGCCAGTGGGGATTGCAAGGTGAAGCCCCTACTTGTGTATCATTCCGAGACTCCTCGAGCCTTCAAGGCCCACAAAGTGCTTAAGGAGAAGCTTCCAGTGATGTGGAGGGCTAATGCGAAAGCCTGGGTAACGAGACTTTTGTTCACGGAGTGGGTAAATCTGTGTTTCGGCCCGACAGTGAAGAAATTGTTAGAAGAGAAGCGCCTCCTCTGAAATGTCTGCTGTTGTTGGAGAATGCCCTGCTCACCTCCTGGCCTCGAGGAAGATATCCTAGCGGAGTATTCTTTCATCAAACGCTTTCTTATCTTCTGCCTAACACCACCCCTCTCCTCCAGCCCCATGGACCAGCAAGTGATATCAAACTTCAAGAAGCTGTATACGAAACATCTTTTCAAGAGATGTTTCGACATCACTGATACCACAAAACCTCACCTTGCTGTGAAGTTTTGGAAGGAGCATTTTGATATTGTGATATGCATCCAAATCATCGATTAAGCTTAGCAGGAGGTTTCGAGGCGAACCTGAATTCTTTGTGGAGGAAACTCTGGCCTGATGCCGTATCCCCCCCAAGACTTCGATGGATTCGACGTGGGCGAAGTGGTGCTGCAGATTCAGGAAACAGTTGACGATCCTGAAACTGTTTTGCAAACCAGATCTTGACGAAATCGTTGCACTCGACAAAGTCCATGGGACTGGTCGTTGATAAGGACATCAATGACCTCCTCGAGGAGCACCAAGAGGAGCTTATGACGGATGACCTGAAGGAGTTGGAGGCCATGCAACATAACATCGTTCAAGAAGAGTTCTCTAGCAGCGGCGAGGAGGAGGAAGATGACCTATGACAACGGCAGAAATTAAGGATGCTCTAGATGCTTTTCATAAGGTGCAATCATTTGTAGAAAAGAGACACCCCGAAAAGGCTTACACAGGTCGTATGCTTGTGCAGTTCGATGACGTTTGCCTGAGTCGTTTCAGGAGCATTTGGAAAAGTAGGCAAAGCAATCTTCATTGGATAGTTATTTTTTAAAGAGGCCTTTACTACTAGCAGGAGTAAGCAAAAAAGGAAGATCCAATTGATACTATGAAAAAATAAAGTTGAAAGTGGTGAAGAAATTGAAATTTTGTAAAAAAAAAAAAAAAATAAATAAATAAATAAATAAATAAAAATAAAAAAAAATGTAAAAAGAAAAAAAAAAAAAATTTTTATTTTTATACATTCAACTTACCCGTCAGATATATACATAGCTATTACTCCGTCGTCCCCGACAGAAATTCGAATTTCGCGGCACACGCAGCAGGTAGGTCAGGTGATCTACCCCCCGCCGCTGGGTGGCGGGAATAGGAAAACCATACCCGTTTTCTAATTCATATTTTTTCTGTCGCTTGGAATGTAAACAACGTTTGCAGTTCCTCCTGATGGATTTTCGTGTTTCATCGCCATCGATCGTCTGGGCTAACTTTTACAGGGAAGTAATGGATCTTTGGTTCGGCATACGCTTTTGTTAACTTTTTGATAATATTAACTTCGAAAATTTCGAAGATTACTAGTGACGTGTCACTACCAAAGTTTTCGGTAGACACTCATGCACTTTCACGAAAGTGAATTACTTAGACTTTCATGAAAGGGAATTACTTATATTTATTCGTTAATACAAATAAGTGTTAGTTTGATTGAGAAATGTATATCTTTCTTCCTAGTTGGGGAAGTCGAAAAAGAAAAATAAACTATCCTTTAGAAGCTTTATTAGCTCTTGTGTTAACGAGCAATTATAGTAGTAACAGTACTAGTAGTTGTTGCATCTCATCACCTTCTTACTCCGCAGAATCTACAATATCATATTTGCAAATTGTAGACTTTTGATATAGTTCAAATGCGAACTCTTGAACGTAAGAAGTGAATATAGTGTTCCCCCATTACAATGGAGGGTGCGTCTGATCGGCTCTGTCTCGCTCTCAGGTCTAGACCTCTTCCAAGCTCACAAGGCCCAGAGGAGAAGGAATGTCGAAAACCGTAAGGAGGTTCAGAGAATCCCCACGGTCAGGCGTCCCCTCGGCAGGTTCTGTAGAGCGTCCCAGACTGCCAGGGATAGCCATTGGAAAGGCATCCTAAAACAGTGTTTCTCCCTTTTTATGCCTACTGTTCCATGATGGATAGGAGAACTTCGAATGAATGAATTTGACGAAGATCCTCGTATAATGCCTTCTGGTAGAATTATTCAAAATGAGAATGACTTTAATCGATCCACCTTTCGAATCAGGCGACGATTTAGCGCCTTCAATATTAGAGATCATTCGATAACATTTGTGATAAAGTCATTGTTCGAAAATTTTTTCGCAACTAGACGAGAACGCTATCCCATGGGGGTATGAAATTGTTATTTCAACATAAGATTCCCCATCGGTGCATTTTTAGATATAGATCTATTCTGATTAGAATGATTTAGATTATTTGTCAATCGAATGAATTAATAGGATCTCGTTGAGTGATAAAGCATATATGTATGACTTTTAAGCTTCTAGCTCCTACCATGCTTAGGACAAATCGCCTTAGGCTACGGTATGGCATGGCATACTCACATACCGAAATTTATGCTATAATGGTCAACTGAAATCCTTACAAAATTTCCTAAATTAATACGGTTTACCTTAATGTAACAGTATTATAGAGTATTCTATTACGCTAGAGTATGAGTTATATGATGCTTTCGTGTCTTTCGAGAAGTGATCCGGAGAAGCATATCTTTATTGGTGAATTGAGAGTAGGATAGAACATTTTTCTTCGTGTTAGAAGAGGTTTCATGAATTACCAGTACCCTTCTAGGACTTTCCTAGGAAGAAATTGTTTAAAAGGATTGTTTAGACGACACCTATTTAGTTTCTAGACTTGTCGAAGTCTCGTTCGCTTAATTATGCTTATATAAAACTTCCTGAAACTCGGTAAAAATTTTAATAGATTCCTTTATTAAATGGAGTAACTGGCAACTCTGGAAAGGGAAGGCCAGTCGGCTTTCGAAGACTGCTTTCGCTTTGAATTGAGAGAGAGACGACCAGCGGCTAGTACCATGTTGTTCTCAGTCTGTGAGCGGTCGGTTACAGCTCTCTCTCTCCTGCGGAATGGGATAACTAACCGTATCTCTTCCCTACAATCGTGGTCTTAGCCTCGGATTGAGGGAATACCTAAGCTGTCATAAATAAATATTGTCTGCCTTTTGTTAGGAAGCTTTCAATAAGAAAGATATTACAACCTTTCAATGCTGTTTACCGTAGATAACATGATTAAAGGATTCTAATGCAGCAGAACATTATATTATTTAATGCATAATACTTACGAAAGCATGTCTTATTAGAAGTACATACTTAGTGAGAAGAGAGATGTAATAGAGATTCACTTCAAGACTACGCTATGGTTAAGTCTTTCGAGAAACGACACAACCGTATTTAGAATCGGATATTGCGCAGAAGTTGTATGAGTCGAATGGGAAACATTCTTTTAGTGGGGAAATGGTTCCCTGAATGGATATACTACGTATATAATAGTTTTTCATAATAAGAACGGAACACATATGAAAGGATGTCGGGGGTACCATAAAGACACAAGATGTTCTGGCACATAACATAAAGATAATTAGTAGGAGGCGCCAGCCAAAATATTCTTGTTCAGGAAAAAAGAGAGGGGGGGGGATACGGAAGAATTAACCGAGGAAGAAAATTCCCCTTCCGAGATACTGAATTAGAGGAAAATTGAGAAGAAAAATACCAACAATGGAAGTACTGTAAAATTATAGGATTCTTACAGCACCTCTTCTTATTTTGATATTGAAGATTTCCTGACCACGGTTTGCAAAGTAATGGGCCAGAAGCGTGACGCCTCCCAGGAGCGAGGCGCCAGGCAAGAGCCAGGACGCTACGAGGCGCGAGACGTCAACAAGAAGCGTGACGCCTCTAGGAGAGAGTCGCAGGCAAGCGCGAGGACGCTCCAAAGCGGTTGACGCCAGCCAGAACAGCATGTGACACCTCCAGGAGCGAGCAACTAGCAAGCGCAAGGACGCTTAGAAGCGCGAGACGTCCAACTAGAACCGCGTGACGCCTCAGGAGAGAGGCGCAGGCTAAAGCGCGAGGCAGCGCCGAGGAGCTCCCAAGGCTGCGCAACAAGACGCAGCCAGAAGCGTGACGCCTCCCAGGAGGACGGGCGCCAACCAGGCGCAAGCATCGGATCGCCAATTTCTCGAGGCGCCAACCAGGCGCAAGACATTGGATCTCCATTTTTTTTTTTCTCAAGTATTTGGAGATAGACTTTCCAAGAGTTTCCTCTTTGAGAACTGACACAAGATCAGTTTTTTCCTGACAGGGACACAAGTTATCGCACAGGCGGCCGTGGCCCTTGTCAGGATTAACTGAAATTGCGGAAGTCTCTAACAAGAACAGACTTCTCATGTCAGGTGATATAGTGGTCGCGTGAGCGACTTCTTTCCTGGCAAAAGGAGTTGTTTTGGGAGAAACTTTCTTTGCCAGATCAACCCACCCTCTACTGACAATTATTCTAGAATATCGCACAGGCGAACGTAGTACGTGTCAGGATAAGTGGGTTCTTCTGCTTTATAGACCTTTACATGGTGAAGAGAACCAATATCTTTTAGAAGTCTCTCGCTTTCCTCAACCTTATGAGACAAGTGATAGAAAATATATCGGACTCATAAGTTAATATGGGTGCAGGTTTTAGAAAGGACCTTTGGCAACCCCTTTTTTTATTGCACGTTTTTGGCTAGTCCCTTGAACAATGCAGCTCTCTTTCTCCTCTTTCATTGTTATTAACAGGATGTTATATTATCCTACTCCTATGTAAACATATAACAAGGGAGACCTTGTAATGTTTTGGTACTGGAAAAGACTCGTAAGAGCTCTCAGTATGGGTGAGAGGCTTTTTCAAGTATATGAACCGTACATTACGGCCAGATGTCCTAGGATAGGAATCTTGAATGATTCTCCTCGATCCTGGATCATTTATTAGGAGAATAGGATAATAATAATTTGTTGTTTTTGCTGAATAAACGATGATAGAATTTTCCATTCTCTCGTTGCCCAGGCACAAGACGGGAAGAATGATTATAAGAGAGAGGTAGCAATCTACGCCATCTTTATTTTTTTAGAAAGGGGAAAGGGATAAAATTTAGTCTTTTTTCCCCTAAAAATATAAACTCTTACAGAATGTAAGACAAGGGCGTCAAAGAAAGAGAAGATAATACGTTATGCCTCATTTTAGACTTAGAGAGGTTGGATTCACAGAGGTCACGTTTCTTCTCACAGCAAGTTTTGGAAGTCTTTTCGAAGACAGTCTGAATATTCTTTCAGCATCTATTTTAAATGGACCTTAACAACCTCTCCACTCTGAGTCTGTCTGCGTGCAGACTGACCAGAAGTGGACATGAATGAGAGGATTTTGTCAAGGGTAAATGACAGTAGTCATGAATAAGCATATATGATTACTGCAGGTCGTGCTAGAGGGAATGAGAAAAACTGTCCTCTTCCGATATCTCTGTGAACCACATAGCGGTTTTTTCTTCCCTTTCAGAGGGAAGAAGCACCTTTGTATATTTCTGTTATCAAAGAACGCAGTAAAAGGCTATACTCTGTCTCTATAAAGGGAATTGGAGATAGCAGAGCATTAAGATCTTCGGGATCTTATACAATACCTCTATACGACAAGATAGGAGATCTTATAATTACAATGGGATCCTCTTTGGGCCTCAGATTCCGTGTTCTGACATGATGGAACGCTCCTCATCAATGTTTCTCCTTGGTACTAAACGACCAAAGGACGAGTGAAATTTTGGGCTTGGAATCTGAATCAAAATTCTAGAAAGACTAGGCAATGGGTTCCTACCAGCATGGTATGTTTGGCAAAAGAACTAAACCTTTTATTCCTGGATCAACGCTTTCAGATAAAGGATTCGTTGTCCAGGGCAATGTATTTACGTTCTCATCTACAAAAGAAGATAAGGTTTAAACGTTTACTGACAGAGTCTTTGGAATACGATGAGGGCTTAAAAAACCACTTCCCAGAAGGTTCGAAGAGATAATTTAAAGAGCTAGAAATCAGGAATCCTCCAATTTCAGCTCAGAATCTCGTTAGACTTCCAGGCTCTTTCCCTGCCTTCGTGCAAGGATAGGGAAGATTTTGCAACAAGAGAAAACTCATCAACATGTAGGAAGAGTGCTCGTTAGCAACGGAAGTATCAAGTATGATCCTCCTCTGAGGAAGACTGGTCTCTCGGACTATTAGATTTCCTATCGTCTCTGGATGTAGCTGACTCTAAAATTACCTCCCCTTGTTACGGAGGCCATAAGCTCAAAGTGAAAGAATTTCTTCCACCCTTTTCCATTCTCCTGATAAACGATTGTGGATGTTCTGACTTTTGGACAATGTAGCGCCAATCTAGGCGCCAAATGCCAAAGCAGGCGTAAAGACGCCAGAGCAAGACAGTCCAAATAAACACTGTCATTGTCTGATGAGGAGAAGGAGTAGGCCTCCAATCTGGCGCAGATGTGCTAGAGGCGAGTAAATCAGGCAATAAAGTGTCAAAGGTGGGGACATCGCCAGTTTCATCGAGACTCTTAACAAGCTCGAATCTCCAGCAAGTGGGGAGAAGTCAGCAGGTGCGAGGAGCCAGCCAGAGCGAGGCGACCAGCAAGCGAAGCGCCAGCCAGGCGCGAGGGCGACAAAGCAGACGCAAGTAAGGCGCCAGCCAGGCGCGAGACGCCAGGCAGGCGCCAGGCGCCAGACTGGCGCGAGGCACCAGAAGCGCCAGCCAGGCGCAAGCCAGGCTCTGGGCTTCCATCCAGAAGAGATCTATTTCAAAGAAAGCCCTGGTCTTCTTTGGAACAGTGGAATCTCTAAAGCACTTCTTGAGTAACTTGATGATTCCTTCAAACTGCTAAGAATTAAAAGCGCTTGAAGTGCGGGCTTTTAACAATTCTTGTTCTTTCCATAACAATATGTCGTGAGAGACATATTAGCTGTAATAACGGGAGATGCAACTCTGTGTTGACTTCTCTTTGCACGAAGAAGATCAAGTGGGCCCATGAGAGATCCTTCTCTCTTTGTTATACGTGTCCACGGATGCGTTGCTGGGATAGGAGAGACACTGATCCTTAACTAGTGAATTAATTTTTTTATTTTATTAAATTATTTTCTGGGGTTATTTGATTTGAGTTTGGGAAGGGGATAGCTCTTTTCAAATTAAGCACAAACCCTTGTGTTAGGATCAGGTGATCGGGATCGGTGTGTGCTCCTTAAATTATGCCAATAGGCATTGGTGTATTGTCATGTAAGTGGATAAGACCCCATTGACAAATGACCACTAGATTCTGTCAAGTAAGTGGATAAGACCCCATTGACAGATCTACAAGAACTCTTAGCCATAGGTCACATCCTCGCTGAGGCTCTTGAGACGAAGCAGACTACTAGCAATAGCTAGGAAGTCGACCCTTCACTTCTGCTAAAACACAAAGGAACCAAGGTTTTATTTATTTATTACCTACAACGTATGTTGTTTACCTGTATATTCAGTAATAGCGTCTTTTACCCTCCACCAATGGTGTGAATCAGCTATGTATATATCTGACGGGAAAGTTGAATGTATAAAAATGATATTGTTATGATACAATAAAGTTTTATACATACTTACCTGGCAGATATATACAATTAAATGGCCCACCCAGCCTCCCCTCAGGAGACAGCTGGAAGAAAAAATATGAATTAGAAAACGGGTATGGTTCCTATTCCCGCCACCCCAGCGGAGGGGGGGTAGATCACCTGACCTACCTGCCGCGTGTGCCGCGAAATTCGAATTTCTGTCGGGGACGACGGAGTAAGTAGCTATGTATATATACTGCCAGGTAAGTATGTATAAAACTTTATTGTATCATAACAATATCATTTTAAGTTTTTTGTAAAGTTAAGTGTTACAGTTTTGTTAATGTGTTTCATAAAGTTTAGTTTGTTCATGACACTTACCTGCCAGATATATATATAGCTGTATTCTCTGACAACCGACAGAATTTCAAAACTCCTGGCAAACGCAGTGGTCGGCCAGGTGGTTAGTACCCATTCCCGCCGCTGGGAGGCGGGCCTCAGGAACCATCCCATTTCTATTCAGATTTTTTCTGTTGCCGGTCTGTAAACAAACTGTTTCCAGACCTCCGCCTAGGATTTTGAAACTTCATTAGCCGCTTAAGTATCTTGGTTGTTTTCTTTTGGGTTTATTAACGAGGATTTGTGGCTAGGCATACGCTTTTAATAAATTGATTTAATTTTGATTTTTTGAAATAAAACGTCGAATCTAGTTGGGCTAGTTTCAGACTTTGTTGTCTGCAAAGGGGTTAGGTGAGAATAACGAAACTTTCGATAGATTCTCACGTAATATGCACGATGGTGTACATTAAATTTTGGGTTTTGGTTAAGCCCATAAATATGATTAGTGTGATATTTGACTGATTCGAATAAGAGATGTATGATTCGTATGTACGCAAATAGAGCGTAATAGAATTAGGAGGTTTTTTCCTCCAAGTTCAGTAAACAGAAGTCAGGGTGATATACCTACAGAAACCTCCTGTTAACTTAATTTTGCATAACCTTCCGGTTGGCCTACGGGCTAGAGAGAAGTGCTGTGGGAGGTAATGTTTTCTGTTATGGTGGATTATATCAGTAATTGGAATCTAAAGTATTCGCTCTCCAATCAGGGTTGTGAGTGTAGTGATACTGAATTAATGCCCCCTAGTGTAGTGGAGGGGGCGTCAGATCGGCCTTATAACGCCTCTAGGTCTAGACCTCTGTAGGACTCCCAGGGACCACAGGGAGAGGGCATGTCGAAAGCCGAAGGAGGGTTACGAGGAACCCCCACCGATCTGGCGTCCCTTCTGGCAGGTCCTGAGGACGCTACCCAGGCTGCCAAAGATCGTGCACGTGCACGGATCATGAAGAATTGCCTCCTTCCTCCGAGACTTCCCCCCCCCCCAATAGGAGGGGAATCTCGGAAGGCCATCTCCAATCGAGAGTGGTAAAGAAGACGCCATCGTCTTTCTCGCCCTCCTAGGAGAGGTCTTACGGAAGAGGACGCTTCTTTGAGAAAAGTGCTTCCCTTCCTCTGAGACGTCCCACCCCCCTCATAGTGGGGGGGAATCTCGGAAGGATATCAGAGACTCCCCTCCCCATAGGGGGGGGAATCTCGGAAGGCCTCTCCAATCGAGAGTGGTAAGGAAGATGCCATAGTCTTTCTGTCCTCCCTAGGCAGAGGGTCTTACGACGAGGACGCTTCTTCGATAAAAAGATCGATAGTATCCTCCGCCTCGATTTAAGCTTCTCGTCCTCCGAGGCGTCCTCCTCGCACATGGGTTGGAGCTCTCGGAAGGACTTGCGCCCTTTAAACAGAAGCTTATAGAGGAGGACGCTTCACGTTCTCTCTCTCTATTGTTATGCTATGTTATCGCAGCTTAACATTTAAAAAAAAAAAAAAAACTATCCAACGTACACCAGGTCGTTCTGGAAGAGACTCGGAAAGCGCTCAACGTCTTAAGCATTGGGACGCTGGCCAGGACGCTATTTGCAAGACGTTCAAAGTAGTAGACATCTGGACGCTTTTCAGGACGCTAGGCGTCCTACGAATCAAGACTCTAAGGAATAAAGAACGCTCCTCAGATGTGTAAGAGCCCTATGCTTTAATGCCTTCGACAAAGTCCTATATGGACACTCGTCAGGAGTAAGTTCTAGGACGATGCGCAGACAGAACCTGAGAATGCATACCAGGTTTCCAAAAAATTGTGCACAGGCACGAATCTTAAGATGCTTCTCTTCCTCCGAGACGCCTCCCCTCTCGATTGGGGGGGGGGTAGTCTCGGAGGCTTCTCCAATCAAGAGTGGTAAGGAAGACGTACGATGTCGCACAAGAGACCATTGTCTTTCTCGCCCTCTTTAGGAGAGGTCTTACGGGAAAGCAGGACGCTTCATCGGGTAAGATCGAGTACGTCCTCGCCGCCTCGATTTACGCTTCGTTTTTCCCCGAAGACTTCGAAGTTAGTATACCCCACAGAAAGGACGCTTTCGGGGCGTCCTGATTCGAGTCCGGAGCGAAGGAAGAGGGCGTCCCCTCGCCCATCTTCTTCTCAAAGGATAACTTCTTCGTATGGATCTGCACCATCCAAGAAGGGCCTAGTAGCAATTCAACAATAGTTAGATGCCTTTTTCGCAAAGAAAGAATTAAGATCGAGAAACATCGTAAGAAAGATCTATGTCTACCCGTCAAGAAATCTAGACGTTCTCCTTCTTATTCTCCGCGTTCTTCGTCCTCTCCGAATTCGTCGCCTTCTAGACCTCTTAGACTCATTCGGAGTGCATAAGCACTCCTGTTGATAGAGTCTCTAGAAGTATCGGCGAAGGAGACAAAGACAATAGATGTCGCACAGGCGACCATCGTCTTTACCAAGAGTCGAAGGACGTTCAGAAGGATAGTTCAGACGTCGAGTTGGAGGAGAATGATCTTGGTGTTCAAGAACGAGAGGTAAGTACTAAACACAAGAAACGCCTTACTCGTCAGGACGCTTTCAGGACGCTCATGAGGACGCTCGATGTTACAAAACAAGACTAAGAAGTCGCATCATGGGTTCAGAAGATATTGAACGACTTAGCTGTTACAACAAAGGTTTGCTATATGAGGACGCTTTTGAGGGACGCAAAGCGTCCTACTTCTCAGGATAGAATTAGAGGAGTTTTTTAGTACGACGTCCATCACGTCAGGTCGTAGATGAGGTCGCTTTTGAGGACGCTAGGCGTCCCTACAATGCTATATCGAATTAAAGATACTTTGGCAAGGCGTCCATCACGTCAGGACGCTTTTGAGGACGCGAGGCGTTCTATAACGCTATATCGAAATAGGATGCTTTGACAAGACGTCCATCACGTCGGGACGCAAGTGAGGCTGCTTTTGAGGACGCCAGGCTCTAAGCGTTTTCGAGAGCATTTAAGAAGCTCATTCCTTCTCATCAGGGCGCTATGCAGGATCAGAACGCTATACAGGACGCTTTGAGGACGCTAGGCGTCCTATGCGTCAAGAAAATTTTTAAGGACGCTTGTCGTCCTTCACATCTTGGATTATTTTCTGTCAGGTATGTGGATTTCCCCCATATAGTAAGATACTAATGGTTTGTCAATAAAGGTTTTGTCAAAGTAAGTGGGACGAACCCTCATTGACAAAAAGAAATTCTTTATCCCGTACAAGGGTTAGTTCTCATTGATAAAGATTTTGATAACATTTTATTGTTTTAAGCGGATAACTCTCATTGACAAGATTCGGAAGAGCTCTTATTCATTAGTAAGAGATTCCTCAAGAGAAAAGACTTGTAGAAGACGTCCATGAAGTCTTAATTCCAAATGGCATCGGAAGCTTGAATTGTCCTTTTCGTTCCTCAGTTCTCATTGGAGGATCTCCTTTGAATAACATTAATTCATTCTCTTGACGAAGAGAACGAAAACAGCCGTTTTCCATTCTCTCTTCCTCGTTGAGGAAAGAATGTAGTAGAGAATTAGCTGTCCAAGTGGCTATAATATTTATGTATTTTATTTTTTGTGTTATATAGTACTGTAGGGTTCAAGTCATATACGCATATCGTAGCTTCTTCTATGGATGGCAACCGAAAGGACTGTTATTCAAGTTGTGTTTAATTGGGGGGAATTATAACATGCACTCCCTTCCAAGAGTTTCTGGGGTAAGGACAAGGCTAAAAGGTATTGTTACTACAACATCAACTCAGCTTCTACATTTAGCGAATTCTATTTCGCTTAAATATGCTTATTTGAGAGTTTTGTTTTTCTTCTGCTAGATAATAATAACAAACTTCTTCCTTCTTGTAGAAGGGAGTAGATGGTGACGCAGGCAGAAGTGCGTGACGATGAATCAATGCTGCTTTCACTGTGGATGACGCAGTATTTTTAATCGGTACTCCCTGCAACTTCCAGGTGGAGTTTCCGATTTAACATTTTGGATATTAAGAGTAGTGTTACGACAACGCGAACTCAACTTCTGTATTTAGCGAATCCTGTTTCGCTTAAAGAGTATCTTGAGAGTTTCTTCCGGCTCAAATAATAACAAACCTATTCTTTGTAGAATAGGGTAGCTGGCAACTCAGACTTACTAGTGCAAGAAGGTGAACGTCGGTACACCAAGTCACCAACTCAGTACCAAGTAGCGCGCTGTCATGCTCGGTATGTTACGTCTCTCTCTCCCCGAAGATTGATTGACTAACCGTATCTCTGCCCTACAATCGTGGACTTTAAGCCTAGAATTGAAGGGAATTATAACATGCATTTATTAAACATTGCCTTCGTTGGCGAAACAATTTTCAACAGAGATATCTCTTAATCCTTTCGGTGCCCTTTACCGCACTGTTACAGGATTCTTTAAGAGTCTACCGTGGCATAGCACTATATTAAGGCTCTCCTGCTTAGGCAGAGCGCAGCCTTATTACGGAGGAAAGCATGCTCGGTAGGGGAAGGAATTAGTCTGCTGGGGACCATTTCTCCTGAAGAAGTTTGTTTCCCTGAATAGACTGCAATTCAGACCTGTACAGTTTTCTTTTTTCCTACCAAAAATGGAATAATATCCAAGATCTAGAAAACGATTCTGAATATCTCGCAATGCTTCAGGTAAACAAAACCTCAGGTGATAGCGAAAAAGTACAGGCATCTCTTAGAGAGGTCAGATGTTCCTGGCAACATATTCTGAAAGAATTGTAAGCAATTCGGTCGTCCCTACATTTGTCCTGAAGGAATAGATCAACTCTGACAAATACCACATCTCTCTTGTCTCTCAAGAACTATCGGAGAAATTTTCTCTCGATCCCTGTTCAAGTTAATGGTAGAGAGAGCCTGTTATGAAAATAGACATGAATGTAACGATTCTCAAGAGGTTTGTTACAGGATTGCACATAGTCCGTACGAATCTTCTCTATCGACGGTAATAATATGGCATCCGAAGTAGAATCTTCGATTAGGAAGATATAGAGAGTTGTTGAGAATTTAGCGAAGTCCTTTGTTACATTCTCTTCGCAATGTTTAGGACGAAGAGGCGTCTTCTACTCTGCTCTCTTATTCTCGATCTGGGAGCGATAGCAATAGTAGCGCCATCCTATGGTATTAAACGGGGATGGATGTTTAGCCTCTTTTCCCCGATTTCAAACTCTGGGGATGTAATAAGTTGATTCTTGAAGTCAGACGGAGCGAGAAGAACACTGTTCGCCCAAGAACATTGATTGCCCTATGTGGGCCTTTGAGAAGATAAATTCACCAGAGGTAACAGTTTACTTTAACACGCGTTCACTCTGAGAGGTATCGCAAAACCTCTCCGCATTAAGTCTGACGGAGTTCAGACTGTCGAAAGGTTGACCGAAACGAGAGTTTTTTCAAAACTAATGACAAATGTCCATTGCCAAGGCAAAGGAGTGTTTTTGCCTATTTTGCATTTATACAATCGAAGTGGGCTGATTTGGAAATGGTGTAGGAATTAATAGTGTTCTTTCGCCTCGATCTCTGTGAATTGTATTACAGTCTTCTCTTTCCGTCTGAAGAAAGGACTAAGTTGTAAATCCCAATTATTACAAATACGGGAGTATGTGGTTGACGGCATTTGGGCTTAGAGATTTGGATCTGTCAAACAATAAAGCCCTTCACAATATTTAAGGTCTGTGGAAGTCTCGAAACTGTCTAGATCGAAGATTCTGGCATGGAACTTGGGATGTAGTCTGAAGTTCTCGATGTCGAAGAATTTCGATCCTTTACCTTTCTGTGAACTTAATGCACGGGACCAGAAAGGCTAATTTTTCTAACCACTCTAGCTATGAAGAGTAGGGAAGTTTTAAGCCATTATCAGATGTTTTTTGGTTTAGAGAACATAAGGCCGGTGTTATCTAAACCTTTCCGTTCTTGCCTAAGAACGAGAACCCGTTCTAACCCTTTGACCCAGGAGCTTGGAAGTCAAGGGGATGGCATATATATTATTGGGCAAGAGCCAGAGAGAGTCCTGTGCCCTGTCGGGTCTCTCAAGTTTTATCTAGATTTAAAATAAGAAAGTCAAGGTTCTTAGGACAATCTGCGGTTGCTCCGTAATAAACCAGACTTGCCCATATCAAAGAACACCTGGGCGTTATGTTAAGGAGTTCTTTCAAAGTGGGCTCATTAGTTATGTTTGGACAAAGATTTGAAATCTTTTAAACTGAATGTTCACGAGGTGAGGGCGCAGTCTCGGAAACATTTCAATAGAGAATGGCACTCGGTGACATCCTGAGTGCCACGTTTTAGCGAAGCAATGTTGTGTTCACTTCACAATACCTGCGGGGATGTGAAGATAGAATATAAGATTTGCTGCTTGTAGGGCCATACGTGTCCGCAGACACAATCTTGGGGGCAAGAAGTACCACTCTTCCTATCCTATAGAAAATGGTTAGGAAGAGTTGTTATTTACAGTTGTTGGGTCGACCGCCAGTGGCGGACTTCTCAATCATTAAGCCTTAGTTAAATATCCTTAACTCTGGCTAGGTTGGTCAGGTGGTGATATATTTTACTTCTTAGCCCTCATGGTATGGTCATATGGTCTAGTCACATTGTGGTCATGCTCCCGTTGACAGATCATCTAGAGCGCACCAACTACACAGGTCACTACCTTGTTGGTAACTCTAGTAAAGCAGAAGCAGGCTTCGGTGACGGTAATCACGAAGTCAGCTATGCTAACAGGTAAGGAACCAAGATGTCAATCCTCTGCACTTGAGGTGTTTCCAAAATCCTTCATTCTGTCCATTCCCACCTCAATGGTGGGAGTCAGCTATATATATATCTGGCAGGTAAGTGTCTGAACAAAATGATATTGTCATGATACAATAAAGTTTGTTCATACTTAAGACAGATATATATAATCAAGTACACCCCACACCCTCAGGGGACAGTGGTATAAAAACTGAATAGAAAATGGATGGTTCCTGAGGCCCGCCTCCCAGCGGCGGGAATGGGTACTAACCACCTGGCCGACCACTGCGTTTGCCGGGAGTTTTGAAATTCTGTCGGTCGTCAGAGAAATACAGCTATATATATATCGTCAGGTAAGTATGAACAAACTTTATTGCATCATGACAATATCATTTTTATATTTCCTGACATTTTTTAATGTTTCGTAAAGTTAAGTGTACATACTATAAGAAGTTTTCTGCCGTTTGGCTCCTCCTCCTCTGTCGCCACTTTCGGAGATAGCCTCACACACAAAAGGTATGGGTTCCACATTGTACTACATACGTACGTATGCACGTACAGTATTTCTTGTATACCATTTACACTTAATACACTTATTTACAGGTACATACATATTAGTACTAGTACGTATTAAGTTAGGTATTGAATGGTCCAAATTGTTGTAGTATTTCATTGTTTATTGGTCAATTTAGCTTTATTATATAAAATTTACTGTGGTGTTTTTGTAGGGCTTTAAACAGATTAGCCATTTTACATGTAAAATGCGGATCAAGATACGAAAAGCTCATGATACAAAAGCCACCTCGGAACGGATTAATTTCATATCTCGAGGTACCACTGTATAGATAAAAAAAATGGTTCAGTGTTCATCTTGAGAGATGCCTTAAGGAAAGAAGAAAATTGAGGCAATGAAGACCTAGTATGTCATCAATTGAAGAAAGTACTTAAATCTTACTGCCATAAGTAGAATCCAGTCAACCTGGAGTGCAACATTCTCAAGAATTACCTACTAATTCTGGCTCTTTCATGCTGCTGCAAGAAAGAATAATGACAAGATCTTTTTTAAAGAACAGTGGGAGAATAAACAGTGATTACTTTAGTAAACTTGTAGACTTTAACAGTTCAGCCTTCCATCAACTTACCAAAGCAGACCAAAGTCACACAATGACTGCTGATAATTCATTTTGTGTACTATATGTAGATTGCATCACTCTCTTAATAGAAAAAGGATGAAAATTATGTGGATTGATAATGTTGTTGCTTGCTGTGATGAAATAACCTCCTTTTCTGAGTCTTAACTAGTAGCTTTCAAATGATTTAAAAAAAATGAGCAGATCTAAATTAAGTTGCCATGTAATTTGGAAAAGGTGTTGAATTCAGGAAAATATGAAAAAAATTGTTAAACAAAATCAATAATTGTTTGTCTTGGCTCATACCAGGGAGGTAACAGAGGTAACATGGGAGCCAGTACAAGACAAATGTACTATGTAAAAAGGATATAACACAAATTCATGGATTTTGAAAAGTCATTTGACTGTGGAAACAGCAAATTAGATGGCCATTGCAAGGGCAAGGACTACAAGAAACTCATCAAGCTAGTGATGTTTCTCTATCTCAACACTTGACTTTGTGTGAAGACAGTGGTTTGTATCAGAAGAATTTGAGGTAAATGTTGCTGTCCATCAAGGTTTTGGTGAGCCCCTTTTCGTCTTATCACATTAAGTTACAAAGGCATGCAGAAAAGGAAGCCCTTAGGAGCTGCTTTATAAAAGTGACGAAGTGTTAGCAGTAGAACCTTAGGAGCACGTAGTGGAAATGTTTTAAAAGGTGGAAAAGTTGACAAGAAAAAAATAAAAATAAAAAAAGATTCTGGTGACTGGAAGGGAAGCAGAGAGAATACATTCATGAGTGTTGCTTCACGGTTGATGTGGAAGGTTGGTGCTAGTGAATTCTGTATACTGTGTACTGAGTATAATAGATGGTGTCAGGAGCTGTCATGATTACAAAATATTTTAGGAAGTAAAGATTTTTGGTGTCCTAAATGTATCACAAGAGTAAATATGGAAAAGAGAATTGCAAACCTTGTGATATATTGGCAGATCTTTATAGAAGAGTTTGAGGAGCTGCTGGACTGCCCTAGGTATTGAGATCAGTAAGGAAGGGCGTAACTTCAGCATGGGTGAAATTGAGATACTCTATGATGCTCCCTCTTTTTGTAGAATGCCTTTCACCACTGTGACACAGGCAGGAACGACCATTACCGGGCAAGGATTAGTAATGGTAAAACAGAAATTGCATCTACTGCGTGTAGTGTTGTGTCTCTAATGGAAGCGGCCAAAAACCTGGAGCACGACAATCCGTGAATTCCCGGGCACGTGCATTGAGAAGGCCTAGAAGAATTGGAGGATGATAAGATAATCAAACAAGGCACACACACAAAAACACTACAAAACAAAGAAATCTGAGGCAAGCAAAGCAGCGTCGACTTGGGAAGGAGAGTGCAAGCCACCGTATACATATGAGTTGCCAGATGCCGCTAATTCCTTGCTTTACAATCTTTGTTTTTATCGGTTTCTAGCTGGCGCAAGAAGACTATCCTAATTGTTAAGACTGAAGGTTTGTTAGCTATGAAAAATACAAATTGATTAAACAGTTTGTCATATTAATAGAGAGAGCAAAATATTTATAAGGAGTCCATTAAGCCTGTGCTACTGTATGAACCAGAATGATGGCACTGGCAGTGAAAATGAAGCTTCTGAAAAGAGTGTGACTACAGAAGACTGGTCAAGTTACAGTGGAAAGGTAGTAGGTACGTAGTATGAATTAGGAATTGCCATGGAGATGTGGTGTTCGAAGGCTGAAAAAGCAAGGCTCAAGATCTTGAGATCGAGGTGCTTTGGATATGTGATGAGAAAGGATGAGGAAAGGTTGGCTTGAAAAGCAGTACATATGTAGTAGCAGGACAGAAACCTATAGGAAGACCCAGGAAATCATGGAAATGGGCTAGTTGAAGACCTAGACCTGACAGGAACTCAGACAGAAGACTTTGTAGGGAATTCATTTCACACCTGATCATAAAAAAATATTGATAATGGTTTATGGTATTGATATTTTGTGTTTTGTTGAAAGAAACTATTCTACCCTGAAATGTATCATTCTTATAAGTAGCATTTTGAGAGGTGCTACCAAGTGAGTATAAAACTTGAATTCATAGTGAGCAGGCTTTTTATCTTTCACATATATTAATGAAGCAAATTCGGATCAAAAATCACTTTCATGAAATCTTTGTTTACTAAGTGTCAGAAATCCAATTAATTAGCAATGTCATACCAAGCTAACATAGGCTTTGACCCTTCAACACACCAGGGAATGTTGTTTAGACCCATTGCATAAAAGGTTATTCCTCACTCCTGCTCACTTTTAGAATTTGTTACATAGAAGTTCATTTAACCTTTGCGCGCACAATTTTGTATGAAAAGCTTTGGTTAAATTATACTTTTGACTAGAAAGTTGGAGCCTAGCAACAGGCCACCATGCAACTATCTTGTAAGATCATCTTCATTTCTGCACAATTGTCTGACGCATTTGGCGTTACGTGGGCACAAATGGACAAGATCACATAATAAGATCACAAGAAATGTGATTATAAGTAAAAAATAACAAAAGTTGAAATTGTTGACACAGCAGCAATGACCAACAAATGAGAGTTGTAATTTTCTAATTACTTATGGGTCCCCTTGGGGAAAATGGACAAACACCCACATAATTGAACTTATAGACTCACTGGATAGTAAGCCTAATCAGTAATCATTACACCTCAAATTATGAAGCAAAGGCTGTCCATTTAGAGAAAGCATAACACTTTGTTAACGAAAGTGTATCCTAAACATATCACAACTACCCCAGACTTACACGCTGAGGAGTGACAGAAGGGAAGGTACTCTTACACAGTCCTACTTGAGTCAGATGGTGTTTTTCATCCACTTGTTTGGAAGCATGTAGCATTTTTTGCTCCTATAGAAGCCTCTTACTCTTTCACATGGTGTCAAACACGAGTGCAGGAGGTGATGACGCCACCTTACAAATTGTCTTAGAAAATTTGTCATTGTCAAGTTTCTGCAGTACTTCTCATTCAAAGTGAGGTGACATACAAATTGAGAAACTTCCAGCTCATTGTATTACCATACAGTAATTCTGAAAAAAAAAACAATTAGTGGAAAACACTAATGAGAAGCAAAACATATAAACAAACAAAAAATTTATCACATTAGGATGATGGTTATATGGACCATCATTGGTTGTGGTATACAAAGAGTCAACAGATATAAGTAAGGTTAGAGGGATGGAAATTAGATTGTCTGGTATGGTCTTGCACTATTGGATTTGTATGTTGGTTACCAAAATTGATGTATAATTGTTGAATGACATTTTTAATACTATGTTAATTGGGGAAATATTGTAAATTTGAGGTCCATTGATCCGAGGCTGCTCTGTGTTTTGCTTTAAGTTCACTACGCTGTTTATGATAATGGAATTATTCTCAAATATTTTAATACTGTTGGTTGTAGAGGAAGGCACTTAATAATTGAGTGTCAAAATTTTATGATTTTTTGTGTCAGAAGGATATTGGTACAGTTTTATTGTTTTAGTTGGATACTTGGAGATGAAATTATTGAAAAGCCTAAGATATTTTGAAGTTTGTAGAAAGCAATAGTTTATTTTTCAGAGATAAACCTAATTTTAGATGACATGCTTCCAAGAATGCAGACCATTCTCATTTATTTAAAATACATTTTAAAATCTTGAATCACACTGTTCTTGAATAAGATAATCATACAAAGATGAGCTTGTTCATGTTATAATTAAGTAGGATCTACAAGATAATGATTGTGAAATTTTAATGAAGGTATGATGTGCTTGAAAAATGTAATTACATTGTAATAGTAAATAATATTTTATATGTAAAATATATATTATTATTATTATTATTATTATTATTATTATTATTATTATTATTATTATTATTATTATTATTATTATTATTATTATTATTATTGTGTATGCTGGAAACAGACCTTTCCAACATGTTTTATTAAAAATATGGCAGAATTCACAAAATTGATTTTATACAAAATTCTTTCAATTCTCCTTATGATTTGTCTTTCTGGCACGCTGGTATTATTAAGCAGCTGTCCAACATTCATCGTGCTGTAGGTCATCAATGGAATTTTCAGGCTGGTGTTATCAAAGGCGACAGCCTATCCCTGTATCCTGTCGCCTCTGATAACACCAGCCCGTAATTCGGTTGACGACCTACAGCATAATGAATGTCAAACAGCTACATAGTAATACCAGTGTGCCAGAAAGACAAATCATAAGGAGAATTGTAAGAATTTTGTATAAAATCAATAATGTGAATTTGCCATTATTTTTAATAAAGTATTATTATTATTATTATTTCAATATCAACTAAATTTTACACATCTTTTTAACAGGTTTTGAAGAAAGTCGCCAAGATAGAATAGTGTTACAAGATATTGATGGTAAATGCATTACAGCTCCTTATTGATTATTGTTTACACTGCAGAAGTTCTAGTTACAGAGGAAAATGTGCAGGTAATGTAATTTAAAAGAATTATGTAGTAGGTTGAAGTTTTGTATTTTGAGAATATTTGTGATATTTTAATGAGGTAAGTGGTAAAGAATTATTTTTGTCATTTGTAGAAACAGCTGCTAATCATTTTATTCTTTATATAGGTTCTTCTACCTGCTGCAAATTGCTCCAGTTAACAGATGTCAGAGATGCTTGTTGTGATTTCCTTCAGTCACAGTTGCATCCAACAAATTGTCTTGGTATTAGAGCATTTGCAGACATTCATGGCTGCTTAGAATTGCTATCCATTGCTGTGAAAGTTATGTTGAAACAACACTTTACGTAAGTTACGGATGTGACATTTCTGAAAATAGTTCCTAGAGCATGGTAGTGGTGTAGAATAATTATACCAAGTAGTAGTATGTTGGCTAGAACCACAAGTGATCTCTTCAACTTTACCAAACTCTGATGTGTGAAGAAATCTACTATTTTTTTTTTTCTAAGTACAACCGAACTGGATAACATCCGTTTGGCTTGTATTTCAATCATCTTAACTACAGTACACTATACAGTAGTTGTTATAAATGGCGTTATCTATAGAATAGAACTCAGATATCTTAATGTAATAACTTTATTCGCTATAGATCAAAGATCAATCGTGAAAAATATACTGTTAAATTTAAACCTAGTTGTAACTGAAACATGAGAAAAACTGTTCAAGCTGCTAATGACTATTATCGTACACTGGCAACAAGGATAAAACTGCAGTAAACTTATGCCATCAAACACAACCGTTGATAAAATAGAGATAAAATCATTTTAATCAAAACTACTGTGCTTGAAAGCAACATTTTACTGTTGGTTTCACGCCGATATAAGATAAATAATGTAAAGTTCTTATTACGATGATATAAAGGAGAATTGCGAACAGAATCACATAATTTTTTACGCAATAAACATGCCGCCAACGTAATCTGTTAACAAAAAAAAAAAAAAGTAGCTTCACATTCGCAACGAGACATATTCATTAAAAGTATTTTCCACCTAAAAAACACGAATAAGGAATTATACCTGTATCATATAAGTCAAGTATCGAGATGATTCGTTTATGCTAACTAGAAGCAAGAGAATTCGCTCAGAATTGCGTTATTTTTGAAACAAACTCATATTTGCCATCAGCTGATTTCAAACCACAACATTGGCCACTCCGCAGAATACTGGCATAAAGTTGCTGTAGTATTTTATAATACAATAATATGCGAATACATACAATATTGTTGGATACAGTGAAATAATGTATTTTCTTTTTAAAGGATTTATGGAAAAGATGCATAATAATAAAATAACACCATGCGTTTTTTGGAACAGTGGCGGACAAGAACAAACATGAAGAAACATCCCTGACAACGTGGAGCATAGTTACAAAGGCTGCCTTAATTTGTATCGTATTTCTGTACAAAAATGAAAATACCTTTACGTAATACATTTGTTTTCATACACATTTTAAACATAAAAGCATAAACATTTAAAAAATCGACACATCGTTCACTAAATTTGCACTTTTTAACTTGATATTTTCGGAAGAGCGGCAGACGGCAGCATACAAGAACGAACATGAAAAAACATCGTAGTCGATAACTTGAAGGACAGTTTCAAAAGCTGCCTTTTATCATATTTCTGCACAGAAATAAAATACCCTATTCGTAATACAAATTTTCATACAGATTTTAAACATAAAAGCATGAACATTTATAAAATAACACATCGATTGCTAATTTGCACTTTTTTTAAATCTATATTTTTGGAAGAGCGGCAGGCGGCGGCTCACAAGAAAGAACATGAAAAAATTTCGTAATGGATAACTTGAAGGACAGTTTCAAAGCTGCCTTCATATATATTTTCTGTGCAGAAATTAAAATACCTTACACATTATACATTTTCATACACATTTTAAACATAAAAGCATGAACATTTATAAATCGACGCATCCATAGCTAAATTTGCACTTATGTAACTTGAAATTTTCAGCATAGAACAGCGTCAGAGGTATATATTTTACCCTAATAACTATGTAATAACTCTCCATAAAATTTGTTTATATAATTTGCATAACCTTTATGGTCTGAACGGAATTTCTGCAAATGTATGAACTCGTTAGACAACGGTGCTAGCGGCTCTGTCAACTTAAAATTGTGCTGTAAAAATACCTTAAAATGCCTTATTTTTTTAATGAATATTTTTGACGACAGCCGTAAAACCAATTCGCCGTTGAGCTATTGCGCTGTTAACCGCGGGCTGCCTGTATATATAAATAACACATAGCACTATAAAACCACCTTATCATGCTTCTAAGAAATTAATAGAAGGATCCACAATAATATCATTGTTTATCCAGATAAAATATATTTATGGAGATATACGTATACAAAGCTTAAAGCTTTCGTCCATCCTCCTGTGGACTTGATTACTAACTAAATGAGAGACATGATATTGGGGCTAACTTGATTAGTTGTCAAATTTTCTGTAAGACAGATTTATTAATTTGTATTAAAGATTTATTTAATTTGTATTACCTTTTTTTCTTAGATATCTTGCTGTTTATATTAATGTTTAAAAATGAGTTAATCATTGTCATAAGCATTTTAAGGGGTGTATAAACTTGAAAGAGTAACAGTTGTAAAAGAGTACTAATCTAAGATGACCCAAGAAGTTTGGGATGATGGTTTGGGGTGTATTTTGTTTGAAATTACAGTATATTAAATTGTTGTAGTGTGATACCTTCAGATATATTTTTGTGATTAAATATCCAAAAGTAAAACCAATGAAATGTTAAAAATAGAATATTTTGTTCATGAAACTTACCTGACAGATATATATAGCTGTATTTCTGAAGTCCGACAGAATTTAAAAATTCGCGGGCACACGCAGTGGGCGGCCAGGTGGTAGTACCCATTCCCATTCCCGCCGCTGGGAGGCGGATATCAGGAACTATTCCCATTTTCTATTCATATTTTTTTCTGTCGCCGGTCGGTAAACAAACTGTTTACAGACCTCCGCCTAGGATTTTTGAAACTTCATTAGCCACTTAAGTATCCTAATTATTCTTTCGATTATTAACTTGGATTTGTGGCTAGGCATAGCGCTATCGTAAATTTTTTCATTGCATTGATGTCTGAAGCTAGTTAGCCTAGTTTCAGACTTTGTTGTCTGCATGGTAAGTGAGGCTACCGTAACTTTCGGTAGACCACTCGCTTAGTATATATGAGTTTACATGTTTTCTTTGCATAAGGTAATTAGTGTAATGTGTGACTGATTACGGAAGACAGAGGATTCAATTACGCATTTTAGAGCGTGTTAGAATCAGGAGTTTTCCTCCACAGTAAACAGAAGTTAGAAATAATGAACCTTCTAACCTCCTGTAGATTTTATTTTGCTAACCCTGTGGTATGGCTTACGAGCCTAGAATAAGTGTCTGCTAAAGGATTACATCAAGTAATCTTAGACTAAAGTGCTCGCTCTCCAACCAGTGTTGTGAAGTGTAGTGCCCCTTGTGTTGTGGAGGGGGCGTCAGATCGGCCCCATAATGCCTCTAGGCCTGGACCTCTGTCGGACTCCCAGGACTCAGGGAGAGGGCATGTCGAAAGCCGCAAGAGGGTTTACGGGGGCTCCCACCGATCTGGCGTCCCTTCGGCAGAACCTGTTGACTCTTCCCAGCTGCTAAAGATCGTGCACGTGCGCAATCTTGAAAGATTGCTTTCTCGTCCTCCCGAGGCGTCCTCCCCACACAGGGGTTGGAGTTCTCGGAAGGACTCGCGCCCCCTAAAGAAGCTTTAGAGAAGAGGACGCTTCACGTCCTCTCTCTCGTCACGAGAGGATGAGAGAGTAAAGAGACCACATTTTCCCTTTTAGAAGAATGACTGGCTCTTTTCCTAAGGGACATTTAAGGAGGCTCATTCATCTTGCCAGAAGAGTGATTTGAGCCTCCTGCGAGAACGCTCATGTATACTATCATTTTATACATTATTAAGGAGGCTCATTCATCTTGCCAGAAGAGTGATTTGAGCCTCCTGCGAGTGACCGCTCATGTATACATCATGTATACATTATTAAGGAGGCTCATTCATCTTGCCAGAAGAGTGATTTGAGCCTCCTGCGAGTGAACGCTCATGTATATATCACTTATACATTATTAAGGAGGTTCATTCATCTTGCCAGAAGAGTGATTTGAGCCTCCTGCGAGTGAACGCTCATGAAGTTAGAGCTGTTTCAACCTCGCTAGCATTCCAAAGAATTTTGTAATCAAGGACATTCTTGATTCCACCTTTTGGAGGAGCAACTCAGTATTCGTCTCCTCTCCTCATTGCGCTCCGTATACGTTATGTAACGTTCGCTTTACTTCGATAAAGCAAGCTGATAAGTTTGACGGCCGGCAAGCTGCTTTGCACAGTCAAACAACTTATGTCTCTGGGTCGGCATAAGAAGGGCAATTTAGACGTGAGGAAGCTTTTGGAGGTGCTCGACGTCCTATAAGTAGAGACATTCTCCAGGACGCTCGGCAAGCACCTTGCGGAAGACGAAAGCCATACGTCTTTCCTTTAGTGTTCACACTCTTCAGGAGCAGCGTGCGGCTCTCCATGGAGACTCGCATGAGGACGTCCCTTAAAAATCTTCATGTCATACGCAAAACGCGGTTCGTCATAACATTGAGATGTTGGCAAGGTCGCTCGCCAGGACGCCTCTTGGCGGGCCTTGCATGCATCAAGGCGCTCAACGAGTTTCCTCTCTGAAACGCGTTCAGAAGACTTGGTGTTACTCTGCTCAGACACTCTCGTAGCTGTAAGCGTTTCCAGGACGCTATTTTGAGGTACCGCTACGGCAGGAAGCTTTTGAGGACGCTCAGCAGGACGCTTTCCAGCACGCTTTTGAGGACGCTCAGCAGGACGCTTTTGTGGACATTCGCCAGGACGCTTCGGTGGAAGCTCGGCAGGACGCTAGCGAGGACGCTCGCCAGGGACGCTAGCGAGGACGCATTTTGAAGACGCTCGGCATCCTACACGTCATGACGCTCGGTAGAGCACTTGCCAGGACGTTCTTCAGAACGATAGGCGTCCTACGCATCAAGACGTTCGGCAGGATTCCTGCAAGAACGCTCTTCAAGAGGCGTCGTCGAAGTAGAGGAAGGAGTTTGGTCTCGTCAAGATGTTTCTTACTTCGCTTTCTACGAAGGGAGCGTTCAATAGAATCCATCCACTTGATGAATTCCAGAAAACTGTAAGCAGATTTCGGTGTCATAAAACGCCTCGTCTGCTTTCGGGATTGCGCTGCCGAAGGGGAACATTAAGGTCCTTCCTGTCGTAAGCCCAGTCTCTAATCAGGAATCCTGCCCCTTCCTCGATTTCTGCGGGAATTCGGGAAAAACTATATGCTCGAAGATTCCTGGATTACTTTCTGTCATGTAAATGGGTTAGTTCTCATTGACAAAGATCTTCATAACATTTTATCGCTTAAGCGGAATAAGTAACAAATTTCGGAAGAGCTCTCCCATTCATTTTCAGAACCGAAAAAACGTGGACAGTCGTTTTCCTTTCTTTCTCTCTTCCTCGTCCAGAAAGATGTTAGTAGAGAATTCGATGTTCAAATTACTACAATACTTACGTAGTTTATCTTTGCGTCATTTTGCTAACGCATGGGTCGAGTCATATACGCATATCGTATTTACCTCTCGGATAGAAGCCGAAAGAACTGTTGTTCTAATGATTTATTTATTTGACACTCCCTTCAACCTTCCAAGAGTTTTCGGAGTAAGAACAACTCTTCAGGTATTGTTACGACAACACCAACTCAGCTTCTGTATTTAGCGAATTCTGTTTCGTTTTAAATAGGTCTGCTTGAGAGTTTTCCTTTTGCTCGATAATATCATACCTATTCCTTCGTAAAGGGAGTAGCTGGCAACTCAGGCAGATAGTATTCTGTTCTCCATTGAAGCTTTCCTTCGAGGAAGACTTCTCCTTCACTCTTTTTGATAGAGATCGAAGGTGGTCGATCTCCAATCCTTATTTTGTTTTCTTTAAGGAAAGAATTTAGGATGGAGATCGTTGTTCAGAATACTATAAATATACTACGTATATTCACCTCGCGACATGATTCTACTAAGCAGTTGAATTGTCCGCAGATGGGGTAGGCGCATATCCTAGTTTATTCTACGGATTGCGACTTAAACGAGAAGTATTCTAATTGAACTGCAACATCAACTCAGCTTCTGATTTAGCGAATTTTGTTTCGTTAAATATGCCTGCTTGAGAGTTTCCTTTGGCTCGATAATTTCATACCTATCCCTTCGTAAAAGGAGGTAGCTGGCAAACTCAGGCATATAGTGCGAGACGATGATCAAGGCTGCTGTTACTGTGATCTACGCAGTACCGGCTAGCTCGGTTTCATGCGCTGTTGGTTATGTCTCTCTCCCTTGCGGGAATGGCTTAATAAACCGTCTCTTTGCCCTACAATCATGGATTTTAGCCTCGGGTTTGAGGAAATTTCTAGTAATCTTGAATGATCATACCTGCCGTTTACTTAGAAAAATTTCACAAGATATCTCTTATACTTGTTAGTGCGGGTTTACCGCAACGGTAACATTCTCTACGAATCTACCGCGGCATAGCACTATAATAATGCTCTCCTGCTTATGCAAAGCGCACCCTTATTAGGGAAGGAAGCAGGCTGAGGTGAGGGAATGGATGAGTTTTGCTGGGGACCATTTCCTCGCTGGAGAAGCTTGTTTTCCCTGAATAAACAGCAATTCAGACCTCTACAAATTTTCCTCACGAAGAAATTGGAATAACATAAAAGATCTGGTAATTCTAATTTTCTCTCAACGGCTTGAGGATCACCTCAGGTGATAGCGAGAGGGTGCCAGACATCCGAACAGAGAACAGATGTTCTGGCACATTGTCTGAAGAATTGGAAGTCAAATTAGTCGGCTTTCCAGTTCCTCGAAGGTGAGGTTGGATCGAGTGGCCCAAATCATCTCGGATAATTTCTCAGCTCTCTCATAGCTCGAGAAGAGAGAATTGGTTAGGGCTTGGGCACGGAACGTAACGATCCTCAATAGGTTCGTTAATCTAGTGCACGTCCGTGGGGGTCTTCTCGATCGAAGGCAACAACTACTGACGTCTGAGTAATCCTCACTTAGAAAGTATGTCGAAAGTATGGAGAGACTGAGGGAGTCCTTTCGTTAAGTTTTTCGTAATATTGAAGACGAAGGAGCTTCCTCTTAAGTTGTTCCCTTATTCATGATCCTAGAGGATTAGCTTTAGTCGCCACATGTTGGCCTCTAAGAGGTTGGATTCACAGAGGTCAGGTAATTCAGAGAAATTGTCCAAAGACCCTTCCGAGAGAATCGGTGTAATCAAACATCGTCACTTAGTGAAGTATCTAATATCTCTCCTCTCTGAGTCTGAAAGCGTTCAGACTATCGAGAAGCGATAAGATCTTCAAGATTAATGGCAGTCTCTTGGCCAAGGCAAAGCAGTGCTGCCTATTTTCAGTTTTCAATCGGAGGGGGCCGTTTCTGGAGATAGTGAAGGGAAATGACTGTTCCTCCACCTCGACCTCTGTGAATTTCGTTATGGTTCTATCTTTCCGTATGAAGTATGAGATTAAGATAGAAGTCCTAACGCTGTAGAATATGCAAATATGTTGTTGACGGCCTCTAGGCTCAGAGATTCGGTTCTGTCAAACGAACAAAGCTTCACGATCTTTGAGGTCTGTGGAGATCTTGTATTCTCTGGATCAAAGGTTCCGGCATGGAACTTAGACGTAGTCTGGAGTTTCTGATGCCAAAAGCATTTCGAACCTATCCTTTCTGCGAACTTAATACACGTGACCAGAAAGGCTAATATTCTAAACCGCTCTAGCCACGGCAAGGAAGGGTTAGTGAGGTTTAGCCATCATCAGAGGTTTTGGCTTTAAAGGACATAATGCGGTCTGTCCGATAAGCCTTCCGTTTCTTGATAAGAACGAAAACCTGTCTGACCATTGACCCTAATGGCTTGGAGACCAAGGGTATGGCACAAATTATTGGGCAAAGGGCATTAGAGAGTCCCTGTGCCCTGTAGGGTCTCTCAAGTTTTATCTTGATAAAACTATAGAAAGTCAAGGTCAACAGACAATCTGCGGTGTTCCGTAAAAAGACCAGACTAGTTCATGTCCAAGAAACACCCTGGCATGATAGCCAAGGAGTTCTTTTAGAGGTCTCATTCATTATGTTTGCATAAAGATTTGAGATTTTTTCTTAATATCAATGCTCAAGAGGTGAGGGCGCGGCCTCGGAAGCATTTCAACAGAGCATGACACTCAGTAACATCCTGAGTGCCACGCTTTTGCGAAGCAACTCTGGGTTCGCTTCACACCTCCCGACGACAATCTGCGGTGTTCCGTAAAAGACCAGACTGGTTCATGTCCAAGAACACCCTGGCATTATAGCCAAGGAGTTTCTTTTAAGAGGTCCTCATTCATTATGTTTGCATGAAAGATTTGAGATTTTTTCTTAATATGAATGCTCAAGAGGTGAGGGGCGCGGCCTCGGAAGCATTTCAACAGAGCATGACACTCAGTAACATCTCGTGCCAACGCTTTAGCGAAGCAACTCTGTGTTCGCTTCACACTCCCGACGGGATGTGAAGACGACATTTCAGATCCGTAAGTCGCTAGGACCATCATATCCGTGATATATTATTGGGTGCAAGAAGCAACACGAATCCTATCCTATAGAAAAGGGATAGGTGTGCTTTTAACTTTGAAGGGTTGGTCGCTTGAGGCGCGTTCCTTTTCTTTAGCCTAGAAGTTATGGAACTAACTTTGATAGGTTAGGTCAGGTGGTTTTAGCTTCGGTGCCCTCAAAGTATGGTCATATGGTCTAGTCACATTTGTGGTCACGCCCCCGTGACTAGATCATCTAGAGCGCACCAGCATTACAGGTCTCTACCTCGCTGGCAACTCTAGTAACGCAGAAGCAGACTTTGGTGACAGTAATCACGAAGTCGGCTATGCTAACAGGTCAGGAACCAAGATGTATATCATCTACTTAATTTAGTTTCCCAAAAATCCTATTCTGTCTCTTCCCACCATCCGAAGGTGGGATTCAGCTATAGATATATCTGTCAGGTAAGTTTCATGAACAAAATGTTTATTGTTATAATACAATTAAGTTTGTTCATACTTACCTGGCAGATATATAATTAAAGTGCCCACCCACCTCCCTCAGGAGACAGTGGCACTGATAACAAAATATGAATAGAAAATGGGAATAGTTTCCTGATATCCGCCTCCAGCGGTCGGGAATGGGTACTACCACCTGGCGCCCACTGCGTGTGCCGCGAATTTTTAAATTCTGTCGGACTTCAGAAAATACAGCTATATATATATCTGCCAGGTAAGTATGAACAAACTTAATTGTATTATAACAATAACATGTTATAAGCATTTGTGTTTAAGGGGTTACTGGGTATTTGGCAGTTATAAGCTAGTTATAAGCATTGTAGAGTGGATTTTTGCAGTTCCACGGTAGGTTCTGGAACCAATCCCATTCCCACAAATAAAAGTGAGGGAGCACTGTAAAGGCTTTTAGGATCACAGTTTAAAATTATATTTGGTCTGAACTATTAAAATATGCAGTTATAAGCATTTTTAGAGGTGGGTCTTTGGTGTCTGAACTATGTAAATAGCCAGTTATCAGCAATTTTAGAGGGGGATACCAACAATTTGGATTTTTTGCACAACTGGGTTGTTTGTTGAGGGTCCCCTATCCCCAACGATTACTGGGGAGCCACTGTATGTGCCCCCCCCCCCCCCTTTTTTTTATAAAAACTAATAAATACTCAGGTATAAGCAATTTTAGAGGGGTTTTTTTTTTGTGTTGGAAGTACCAAAATAGGCAGTTCTAAGAATTTTCAAGGGTTTTAAGGACAGTAGTACATCTTACTTCGAACTTAATCCGTTCCAGAAGGCCGTTCGAAGTACGATCTGTTTGAAATATGAAACAAATATCCCCATAAAAAATAAAGGGAATCAGGGTAATTCATTCCAGCCAGCCCAAAAAGTCCCTCTTTTCACATTTTATCTATTATTAATGTGTTCAAAAGTTAAATTAAGAGTGTAAAGTAATGAAACAGTACATTACATGAGGTAAAATTTTCTAAATATTATTTTTTCTATGTGCAATTTACAAACTGTTTGGTAAAAATTGGGTACAAAGATAATCAAAGGAATTGATAGTGTGTGTGTCTGATTGTGTGTCAGAGAGAGAGAGAGTAATCAGCGTGTTTGCATTTGGATCTAAAGTGCACAAAAGATATTATGCCACAATACATAAACTTACTGTTGGCAAATGGCAGACTTTTAAAACAAGTATGAGGATTTTGCAAACAAATAACTAATAAGTCAAGAATGCAAGAAAAGAAAGAGAGATAAAATAACTTTTCACAAGGAAGCCATTTCAACAAACAATTGAAGGCACACTGAAGCTGAAAACGGAGCCAGAGTTTTTATTACAGAGCTGAGTTACTTTTACAGTATAGTAAAAAATCGTAAAAAGCAATTGTCACTAGATTGGTATTTTACTGTAACAAAAATAAAAGGGATTTTGGTAGACCAAGTGTAAGTGATAGAAATGGGCGAATAATCATCCTCTCTCTCTATCTCGGTCTCTCTCTCTCTCTCTCTATCATCTCACTCAGCGCACGTCGAACGCTGACTCGAGCAAGCTTTTTTTATTGCATTTGTTTTCATGTTTTATCTTTGTTAAATTTATTGCGAAAACATTTTATTTTTTTGTGTTGACTGGTACTGCTTTTACGTACATATTATAGTAAAGATTTTACTATCTCTTCTCTCCTCAACAATACCACGATGCATGATAACTTAAAATCATTCATTCATTATTCCTGAAAAAGATAAAAGCTCCCTCCCTCTACCTCAAGTTGGCTGTGTATCTCTGCAATGATGAATGATTTTATTAATCATTTGTGCTAAATTTTATTGTGAAAAGCTTTGTTCTTTCATTTACTATTTTGTTAATATTGTTCAACTAGACCATCTCACTCGGCGCACCAAACACTGGCTCAATTAAAAACTAGTTTTATTTTTATATTTTTCTGTATTGCATATGATTGTTTTCATATTTTATCATTATGTTCAATTGTTTAAATATTTTTATTTTTTGTGAATTTGTACTGCTTTTATTAAGATCATATAGTGTAGATGTTACTGTCTCTTCTCTCCTCAACAATAGCACGACGCACAATAACTTAAAATCACTCATCCGTTATTCCTCAAAATTATAAACGCTCCCTCCCTCTACCTCAAGTTAGCTGTTTATCACCACAATGACGAATGATTTTGTTAACCTTTTGTGCTAAATTTTATTGTGAAATGCTTTGTTCTTTGCGTTAACTATTTTGTTAACCCTTTAATGCCGTTTGGACGTATTATACGTCAATATAAATTGTCTGTTGGGTGCCGATTGGACGTATGGTACGTCAATATAAAAAAGTTTTTTTAAAAATTTGCGGAAAAAAATAATTATAGGCTACGAGGCAAAAACTTTTGAATCGCGCGCCTTGGGGAATGCTGGGAGCTCACAGATCAAGGCATTGTTTTGTTTACAATCGTTACGCAGGCGCGCAAGCACAAATTTCTTTCTTAACGCACTAAAAAGTATCAGCGACACATCTTGGAAATTATTTTGTCACTTTGACATAATTTTGCACCATTTTAAATTAGCCATTGCATGGAGTATTATATATGAAAATGTGCGCAATTTCATGTAAAATACATCTAAAAGCAACTCATGGTTGTAGCTTTTATCAGTTTTGAAATATTTTCATATAAATAACGATAAGTGCCAAAATTTCAACCTTCGGTCAACTTTGACTCTACCAAAATGGTCGAAAAACGCAATTGTAAGCCAAAACTGTTATATTCTAGTAATATTCAATCATTTAACTTCATTTTGCAACAAATTGGAAGTCTCTAGCACAATATTTCGATTTATGGTGAATTTATGAAAAAAACTTTTTCCTTACATCCGCGCAGTAACTCTTCCAAAAAATCAGAAATTTTTTTGTCCAATTGTCGTAATGTTTGCACCATTTTAAATTAGCCGTTACATGAAGTTTTATATATGGAAATGTGTGCGATTTCATGTAGAATACAACAAAAAACAACCTATGGTTGTAGCTTTTATCCGTTTTGAAATATTTTCATATAAATAACGATGTGCCAAAATATCAGCCTTCAGTCAACTTTGACTCGACTGAAATGGTAAAAAAGCGCAATTGTAAGCTAAAACTCTTATATTGTTGTAATATTCAATCATTTACCTTTATTTTGCAACAAATTGGAGGTCTCTAGCACTATATTTTGATTTATGGTGAATTTATGAAAAAAAAAAAATTTCCTTACGTCCGCGCGGTAACTCTTCTGAAAAAAATCAGAAATTTTTTCGTCCGATTGTCGTAATGTTTGCACCATTTTAAATTAGCCGTTACATAAAGTTTTATGTATGAAAATGTGCATAAAAATCAGATATTTTTTTTTTTTGTCCGATTGTCGTAATGTTTGCACCATTTTAAATAGTTCGGTTACATAAAAAAAGTTTATATATGAAAAATGTTGTGCAATTTCATGTAGCAATACAACTAAAAACAACCCATGGTTGTAGCTTTTATCAGTTTTGAAATATTTTCATATAAATAACGATAAATAGAAAAAATTCATCCTTCGGTCAACTTCAACTCGACCGAAATGGTCGAAAAACGCAATGGTAAGCTAAAACTATTACATTCTAGTAATATTCAATCATTTACCTTTATTTTTCAACAAATTGGAAATCTCTAATACAATATTTTTGATTTATGGTGAATTTATGATTGTTGTAATGTTTACACCATTTTAAAATTAGCCGTTACATAAAGTTTTATATATGAAAAATGTGTACAATTTCATGTAGAATACAACAAAAAACAACCTATGGTTGTAGCTTTTATCAGTTTTGAAATATTTTCATATAAATAACCGATAACAAATAGAAAAAATTCGTCCTTCGGTCAACTTCAACTCGACCGAAATGGTCAAAAACTGCAATTGTAAGCTACAACACTTACAGTCTAGTAATATTCAATCAGTTACCTTCATTTTGCAACAAACGGGAAGTCTCTAGCACTATATTTCGATTTATGGTGAATTTTTGTAAAACGGTTTCTTTTTTACATATGCGAGTTACGAATTCATGCATCATTTTGTGAATATTTTTTCTTCTGCGTTGCCTTGATTGTTTTACAATGTGTTTATATACCAAAATGATCACAATTTTAGTGTACAATACAACGGAAAAAAATTAACTCTAGCTTTAACCTTTTTGCTCACAGTGCGATTTGAATACAATTATACATGAAATTTTGTTATCGCGCTATCATATATCCCATTATTTATATAGATAGGGATAATTTTTTTTCATTTCTGATGGTTTGCATACTAAACTTCACGCAATGACAAAAAAAGGAGCCAGAAATGAACTCTTAATCTTGAAACTAAGCATGCTGTGATTTTTTGAGAAAATAAATTTTCCGCTTCGGTGCTCACTCCCAGACCCTGCCGGCATACGGGAGACAATTTTTATTATACCCCTTCGGCGTTAAAGGGTTTAATGTCTCACTCAGCACACCAGAATACTGGCTCAATTAAGACTTCTTTTTTTCTATTTTTCCTGTATTGCATTTGATTGTTTTCATATTTTATCATTACGTTAAATTTATTGAGAAATTCCCTTTTTATGTGAATTGTCACTGCTTTTACATATATACAGTAATATTTTAACTCTCTTCTTCTTCTCTCCTCAACATATCAACGCTCCCTTGTTCAGTCTCAAGTCAGCCGGGTGTGACGTCACCGTGGTTACATTCGATTTTGTACATCGTTTATGTTAAATGTTATATTGAAAGTAAATTTCACATTAAATGCTTTATACTTTTATTTATTTTGTTGAATATTGTTATCATTAAACTATACAGGCAGTCCCCAGCTTACGACGTTCCGAGGTTACAGTGCTTTTCAATTATATTTATCAGAAATACTCCAGGGTTACAACATCTACAACGCTCATCTGGCAATAGAAATGACTAAAAATGCAAAATAATCAATATTTGAAGGTTTTTTGATGAAAAATGCAATAAGAATGCAGTATACATAGTTTCTATACACCCAAAGCATTAAAAGTAAAGGTTTTCTTAGGATTTTTTAGAATATTCCCGGCTTACAACGATTTTCGGCTTACAATGCGTCTCAAGAACGGAACCCTCGTCATAACCCGGGGACGGCTGCCTATATTGTAAATGAAAAAAATTTAATACAGTTTAACTTGTAAGACCCAGTAGGCCGTCAAATACAAGTTTAAACTAGATAATCAGTCAGTTCGAAGTACAAGCATTTGTTTGACAAACGGTGCAAAATTTTCTCGAAAATTTTGTTAGTAAAACAGAAAGTTCAACATAAGAAACATTTGACAAACGAGGTACCACTGCGTTCGCAATTTTGAGCTATTCATTGTGGGGTGTGGTACACATCCGCACAAATTCGGGGGGGTCCACTGTCCTTCAAAATATTGGGTTCCAGTAAGAGAAGTGTTGTGTTTCCTCCCATTTTTAGTTTAATTTAAATTGGATATCTATATATTAAAACTTTTTTATGGACAAACATGTCTTTTATATCAATTTTATTTTTAGTTAAATTCAATATGTAGAGAACAGGACTGAAGGTCAGGGGGTTGCCAAAATGATATTACTCTAAATTTGGACGGCGGAGAATTTCTCCTCATTTTACAACTACGATAATACCAAATACCTTTTAATCCTTGCGTTCACAGGACTGGCAGGTCTCCTCAGTCATCAAAAGGTTTGGTCCATGATGTGGGGCTGATCTCAGTCATCATTCTTTTGCTGCTAGTTAGGCAGCTCTAATAGATAACATGTTTCTCCTGTCATTTAATTGATCTTTTGTTGGTATGTATCATGAAAAATGTATTTAGTCCCAAAAATAAAATTGAAATTAGAGAATATTTTAGATATGCTCTTATGAAAAAATCTGCTAGTAGGCCAATTTTTCACAAATAGTTTTGGACTTAAGTTTCACAGAAAAATCTGGGAATACTGAACTGCAAATGGGGAGGGTTCAACTGTATTCCTTTTTTCTCCTGTATGGATCCTCACTGTAAAGACCTTACACCCTGCTGTGGATGGAGTCACAATCTGGTAGCAGTACTTACCAGAAACAAATTATCACATAACGGATAAGAGTGTTTAGAAGCTTTTTCCTTTTTAAAAAGCTGCCAGTTCACTTGGCTGAGTTTATGTTTTTCTTACTGAACTAGCTCACCATTTTCATTCTGTATGGTTATCAGCAGGTAAGATTCGTCCCAAATAATGAAAAAAATAATTTTTTTTGTTCGTTATTTGGATATATACCTACTGTTGAAGTGGAAACCACCCAGCCCTCCCCACATTTTCATTGGTGAACAGGAAGAATTCTGGCAAGAATGTAAATAGTCTAAGGCCAGGTATTCACGACCATTTAACGGATAAGCATCCACACATAAAGCATAGAACTGTTAGTTGGACAGTCAACTCAAGGTCATTGCTCTCATTTCTCGCCTAGTCATTGTCATGGCAACAACTATGTGGTAGCGATGGAAACTCCGCTGGGCCATGAGTTAGAGCTACATAGTCTAGCTGCTGCGGTAATTCGCTTCAAAATAGGAAAAGAGCAAAAAGGCTTAACAGAGAATTAATTAGGTAAAAAATTAGACCTGGGGTTGGTTTTTCAGTTATTTAGGAAATAGACCGTGAAGCCTACTTTCACTAGTAAAACACCTTTCATAAAAAGGCAGGACACTGGTCTAGGCCTATACCAAATTGTCTCTTGTATGGACCAATTTTTTTTCCCCCCATCATAAGATTTGGACTTGAAAAAGGTCTACAAATAGCACTGCATGGTCTAAACAATGAATTAATTAGGCCTGTGCATAGTTCATTCATATTCCGGTCTGAGTGTCTGAGATCCATCGGTAACCCGTCCACACGTGCGATCATCTGTCAGTCGGTTGAAAGAACTTGGGTAATTCTATCAGTTCAGGCGAGTGGACTGACTCTGCCCACAAAATTGTCGTCCACATACGTTTTAATATCAGTTTCGATGAACTGACTGGGAGACTGACAGGTAAACCTGTGCGTGAATACCCAGCCTAACAAAACTATGTGGGAAACAGATGATTATAGAGTCTATGTGGGTCAGCCAAGCATTGTTCTTTTGCTTAATTTGAATACTATTGCACCTAATGATGACAAATGTGTAAAGCTAACTGTTAACAAGCACCATAACTGTCCAAATTGTGTATATTATAAAAATCTTCATTACATATTTACTTTCTTGTTACATGATTTATCATTGCAAATTTTATTACCTCTTTTGTATTTTCTTTATAGGGAGGTGGTTGAATGTGAAGAGTTCCTATCATTAACTTCTCAGCAAGTCATAAAGCTCATATCTAGTGATAGACTAACAACTCCATCCGAAGAAAAGGTAATAGTTATCATTTTTATAGTTTGCTCTAGTAGAGAGCTATTATTGCTGAACAAAGTTCAGGCACTGAGATCCTAAATCTGCTTTTCATCAACACTTTTAAAAGTGGTCCTGTACATGTGAGGGTTAGGCTATTTAAAGGTGTCACAATTACAGATAGTATTTATATTGAACTATTGTGTTTACTAGTTTTGTTTATTGGAAAATTATAATTCAATTTCCATAATTTAAAAGGTTATGTAGCTTTACTAATAATTCACTTAATATAGATTTGTAAGCTTAGAAGGAAAGGTAAAATTACAGAATATGGTACAGGAAAAGAGCAGCGTACTCTGCTTCTGTGTATCATATATAACTATGCTTAACACTTCAGTCATAAAATTGTTGCTTAGTCATGGTTTAGGGGATTAAATTTTTGCATAGTTTTTATCTCTGCATCAAAAATGTTATCATCTGTAGTGTGCATTGAGGGCTTCTTCCACAATGTCTTTTCAAAAATGAGAAAGAAAAATTATGCACAATTTTAGTATGATACTTTGCCACTTACTATGATGGTGAGAAATGGCATTCAGTGATTTGCTTGTGCATGCATATGGTAAAGTTACAATTGATGGCTGTACAAGTAGATGAGGTAGAATATTGAAGATATTCAATATGATTAATTGACCAATTATTGAAAGCAGTGGATCATGGTCACCTGCTGCAAAATTTAAAGCACTAGATCTAAGTTGTGATCCACATTAATCTAATTATGTTTTTATACATTTAACTTACCTGTCAGATATATACTTAGCTATTTGACTCCGTCGTCCGACAGAAATTCGAATTTCGCGCACACGCTACCTGTAGGTCAGGTGATCTACTTACCTGCCGCTGGTGGCAGGACTAGGAACCATCCCCATGTTCTATCATATTTTTTCTGTCGGCCATACTGGCAACATCGTTGTGGGTATCTCCGGCTGGATTCGTATTTTGCATCGCAATTGATCTTCGTTTGGACTTCTCGGTGACGTATTTGCATTGATTGTACTGGCATAATACGCGATTGTGGACCGTTTTTGGAATTTGATTTGGATTGTTCAACGTTCACATGATGTCTGATTTCTGGAAATGTGGTGAGAATGTGTGTGAATGTGGGTTGTAAAGTTAGGATGCCGAAGGCATCGATTGATCCTCATACTATTTGCAGGAATGCAGGATGTATGAATGTTCTTTTGGTAATACTTGTAATGAATGCAAGGATTTGAGTGAGGAAGAATGGAAATCTCTAACCTCATACGTGAAGCAAGTGTTAGAAAGAAACAGGGTGAGGAGGTCTTCTTCCAAACCTTTATCTAGTTCTAGCGGGGTTATTAGTAATATTATACCCTCTTCTCCTTTTACTGCCCCATCTAATGTACCTGCTCCTTTATTAGAAAACAACACAGATTCGGCATCTGAGATAGCGAATCTTAAAGCCGCCCTTCGGAAATGGAAACCAAAATGGCGGCCTATGAAGGTAAGCAGTGTGATTATAGTGCTGTGGATAGTGATATAAGTGTCCCCAGTGCAGTGGAGGGGGCGTCTGATTGTCCTTCACAACGCTCCCAGGCCTAGACCTCTTTCAAGCTCCCAAGCCCAGAGGAGAAGAATGTCGAAAGCCGTAAGGAGGTTGTGGAGGATCCCCAACAGTCAGACGTCCCTTCGGCATTTTCTGTATCGCCACAGAATGCCAGAGAACGTTACAGAAAAAGCGTTCTGCGTGAGTGTTTCTCCTCCTCGGAGAATTCCTCACCTAAAAGAGGGTGGAGATCGGCGGATCTTTCTCGCCCCTTAAAAAGACGTTTGGATGAACCCAGGATTACTTCTAGTCCTGAGCGTTTTCAAGAGGAGGACCATCCAGTAATTAAACAAACGAGGGTTCAGACTTGCCATAGTATTTTGTCTTCCTCTGATTTGGAATCGGATTCATCAGCCTTGCATAGGCCGAGCAGGATCCGTTTCTCCTGTCAAACGCAGGCACGAGACGCCAGACAAGAGCGTCGAGCGACGACGTGAAACGTCAGCCAGGCGCGAGCGTCAAGATAGGCGTGTCACGCCAACCAGAAGCAGGACGCCTCCCAGGAGCGAGGCTCCAGGCAAAGAGCCAGGACGCTACGAGGCGCGAGACGTCAACAAAAAGCAGGACACCTCTCAGGAGAGAGTCGTCAGGCAAGCGTCAGGACGCTCAAAAGCGGTTGACGCCAGCCAGAAGCATGACGCCTCCCAGGAGCGAGGCGCGAGCAAGAGCCAGGACGCTTCGAGGCGCGAGACGTCAACAAGAAGCAGGACGCCTCTCAGGAGAGAGTCGTCAGGCAAGCGCGAGGACGCTCCTAAGCGGTTGACGCCAGCAAGAAGCAGGACGCCTCCCAACGGGAGCGGCTTCTCCTGATAGAGAATCGGTCAGGAAAGAGCGATCTCCTTCTAACCTGGAACTGGAAGAGATTTCTGAGGAAGTTTCAACTAACGAGGGACTTTCCAATTATAAAGTTTTAGCCTCGTTACTTCTAGAGGAGTTTGCGGATTCTCTTAGTCCCTGCAGCTCCTCCTTCGCCGAGATCTCTGTTTTCGAGCACAAAAACCCCGAAATCCTCGGCTTTCTTAAGATGAACCGCGATCTCAATGAAGAAAGCCCTCCAGTCTTTAGATTCGTGGCTTTTATCTAAAAAGGAAACTTTGAGAACGGTTTATTGCTCTCCTCCCTCCAAACTGACGGGGAAAGAGGCATTTGGTATAAGACAGAAGAGGCGATGGGATTGATGCTCCCTTCGTCGGCAGATTCAGATTTCTCGAGTCTTGTAGAGTCTGTGAGAAGACAGTCTCTCAATTCAGCAAAGGCGTCATGGAGTATGTCGGAATTAGATCAGCACCTTAAGGGAATTTTCACGTCTTAGAGGTGTTCAACTTCTTGGATTGGTCTCTTGGGGTGCTGGCTAAGAAGACAGTGAGCCAGATTTTCTAGATCCAGAAACTTTGCACAGTGTCCTATCTTGCATGGATAAGGCTGTGCAAGATGGTTCTGGTGAGTTAGCGGCTCTTTTGGATCTGGAATGTTAAAGAAAAGATCTCTTTACAGTTCCTTTCTGACGAAAGGAGTTTCCCCTTCTCAGAGGTCCGCTCTATTATTCGCACCTCGGTCAGAACATCTGTTTCCTTCATCTTTAGTGAAGGATGTTGCGAGATCCTTGTCGGAAAAGGCTACGCAGGACCTTCTTGTACATCTACAAAGAAAAGTAGACCTGCAGTTAAGACTCAGAAGAAGGTGGCTCGGACTCCAGTGGTGCCCTTTCGTGGGAGCCCCTTCAACTCGATCAAACTTCGGAGAGAAGACCCTTCGACAAGCGAGGGAGGTCTTCCTTTTTTTTTTTTTTTTTTTCCGCTCTTTTAAAAAGAGCAAATAGCAGCCATGTCCTCCAAGCACAGGTAGGGGCCAGACTTCAATACTTTCTGGATGCCTGGTCCGTAAGAGAAGCAGATCCTGGACTCTGTCTGTCCTACAGAAGGGGTACATCATTCCTTCGTAGACAGACCTCCTTTGGCAACATCTCCAAAGGATTTGTCGACGAGTTACAAGGACCCTGGACTGAACGAGACTCTACTTCAGACGGTGGTGTCGATGAGGGACAAGAATGTAATAGAGCTAGTGCAAGATCCTTTCTCCCCGGGGTTTTTACAACCGCCTTTTCTTGGTTCCAAAGGCTTCGGGGGGATGGAGACCCGTCCTAGATGTAAGCGTCCTGAACAGGTACGTGGAGAAAAAGTTCTCCATGGAGACTTCAGCTTCAGTTCTGTCTTCCCTACGTCAGGGAGATTGGATGGTATCCCTGGACCTTCAGGATGCTTACTTTCATGTTCCGATTCACCCATCGTCAAGAAAATATCTAAGATTTGTTGTTCAAGGACAAATCTTCCAATTCAGGGCCTTGTGCTTCGGCCTATCGACCGCCCTCAGGTATTTACGTATCTGATGCGGAACGTGGCCAAATGGCTTCATTTAGAAGGGATACACATCTCAATGTATCTCGACGATTGGCTAATCCGGGCCAAGTCAGAGAAACGGTGTTTGGAGGACCTACAGTCTACTTTGAACCTAGCAAAGACGTTAGGATTACTCGTGAACCTCGAGAAATCGCAGATGATCCCCAGTCAGAACTTAGTCTATTTGGGGATTCGGATGGATTCTCGGGGTTTTCGGGCTTTTCCGTCCCAGGAAAGGATTGCTCGGGGATTACAAAAAATCTCGAGCTTCCTAGAGAAAGAACGGAGGTCGGTGAGGGAGTGGTTAAGTCTTCTGGGAACCCTTTCCTCACTAGAACAGTTCATTTCGCTAGGAAGACTCCACCTTCGCCCTCTTCAATTCTTCTAAGAAGAATTTGGAGTTGAAGAAAACGGACAGCTTTCGGACACTTTCAGTATTCCTCTGGAAGTAAAGAATCATCTGAAGTGGTGGATTTTTCCCTTAGAAAAGAACGAGGGCTTGTCTCTAGAAGTTCGGAACCCAAACCTAATCTTGTTCTCAGACGCTTCAGAGAAGGGATGGGGAGCGACTCTAGGGACAAAAGAAATATCAGGCCAATGGAGGAAGGATCAGCTAGACTGGCATATAAACTCCAAAGAACTTTATGCCGTTCTTCTAGCTCTAAAAGCCTTCGAGACACAGGTGTTAGGTCAAGTGGTACAGGTCAACTCGGACGGACACCACAGCGTGGCCTATATCAAGAAACAAGGGGGAACTCACTCTCTTTCTCTGTTCCATATAACAAAAGAGCTGTTGTATTGGGCAAAACAAAAGAAAAGAAAGTGACTCTTCTCACAAGATTCGTGAAAGGAGAGAAGAAACATCAGAGCAGACCAGGCTAAGCAGGTTAAACCAAGTTCTCCCCACAGAATGGACCCTTCACATTCAGGTGTGTCAAGCTCTGTGGTCCCTGTGGGGCAGTCCACATATAGACCTATTCGCCACCTACCTATCCAGAATAAGGATAGAGAACTTTTGCTCCTTAGTGGAAGACCCGAGAGCGATAGCGGTGGACGCCAGCTACTGGACCTGGTCAGGCCTAGATGCCTACGCCTTTCCCCCTTCAAAATGTTAGGAGTGGTGTTAAGAAAGTTTGCGGCGGATCAAGAGGGACGAGACTAACACTCATCGCTCCCTTTTGGCCATCTCAAGATTGGTTCACAGAGGTACAGGAATGGACAGTGGACTTCCCAAGATCTCTTCCACACAGGAGAGATCTTCTCAACAAACAACCCCATTTCGAGAGTTACCATCAAAACCTCCCCGCTCTCGCTCTGACTGCCTTTCGACTATCGAAAGACTTGTCAGAGCGAGAGGCTTTTCAAGCAAAGCTTCAAAAGCAATTGCTAGAGCCCGGAGATCTTCAACTATTCGGGTCTACCAATCAAAATGGGATGTATTTAGAAGATGGTGTAAGAAGAATAAACTGTCCTCTTCCGATACCTCTGTGACCAACATAGCTGATTTCTTGATTTTCTTAGGGAAGAATCAAAATTATCAGTTTCTACCATTAAAGGTTATCGAAGTATGCTTTCGGCCGTATTTCGAAAGCAGAGGTTTGAGAATTGCAGAAGATAAAGACCTCCACGATCTTATTAGATCTTTTGAAACCTCAAAAACCTTTTCTCCTCGCACTCCGAACTGGAACCTAGATGTAGTTTTGAGATTTCTATCATCTAGTAGATTTGAACCTCCTCTCAACGCGTCGTTTAGAGATCTAACGAGAAAATGTATTTTCTTGTTGTCGTTAGCGACTGCGAAGAGAATTAGTGAAATACACGCTCTAGATTCTCGAGTAGGATTTAAGAGTGATGCGGCAATTTGTTCTTTCCAGAATCTGTTTCTGGCCAAGAACGAGAACCCCCCTCTAAACCCTGGCCAAAGAGTTTTGAAGTTAAAGGACTTTCAAATCTAGTAGGAGAGGAATTAGAAAGATCTTTATGTCCGGTTAGAGCTTTGAAGTTCTATTTAAAGAAGAAGAATGAACTAAACGGATGTAAACAAAGCCTGTGGTGCGCAGTTAGGGATCCTAGTAGACCCATGTCAAAAAATGCATTAGCATTCTTTGTGAGGAGCATTATTACGGATGCTCATAATGACTGCACTGAAGACTCTTTCAGGACTCTCCGATGAAGGCTCATGAGGTTTAGAGCGGTAGCCACTTCATTAGCATTTCAGAAGAACATGTCTTTAAAAGACATTGTGGATGCGACTTACTGGAGGTGTAATTCAGTGTTCGCATCGCACTATCTCAAGGACGTTAAAGTAAACATATGAAAAGTGTTTTCTCTCTGGGTCCTTTTGTATCAGCCGATACAGTGCTGGGGCTGGGAGCACATAACGATCCTTAGAAAAATTTGTATTTGTTCAAAATTTTGATAGTACATAGATCTACCTTGTGAGACGAGTTGTTGGTTTTTTCTGCTGATTAGTATGCTTGCTGGCGCACGGACGTCCGAGCTTGGATCAGTGGGGGGAATCAAGAGACGTCTTACTGACTAGATTGTACAAACATTTTTTTTAAATTTTATTTTTATTTTTGTACTTTACTGTACGAATGTTTGTGTTTCGAGTTTGTGGTCGTTTGCAAGAGGTTAGGGGATAACTTCTTGCAATCTTAGAACTAACATGGATAGGTTGAGGTGATCGGGATCGATGTTGTGCTCCTTGTATAAGGTCTTGTCAAGTAAGTGGATAAGCAACCCCCATTGACGTAGTCCTTCCAGGATCTACCAAGTAAGCGGGTAAGACCCCTTTGGCAGAACCACAAGAACTCTTAGCCATAGATCAATATCTCGCTGAGGCTCTTGAGACTGTCTAGACTCCTGGATTGTATTCATGAAGTCTTCAGTCTAAACAGGTAGGAACCAAGGTTTTATTTATTTATTACCTACAACGATGTTTGTGATTCCTGTTTGATTCTATATTTAGCTGTCTCTTTCCCACCTCCAATGGATGTTGAATCAGCTAAGTATATATCTGACAGTAAGTTAAATGTATAAAAATGATATTGTTATGATACAATAAAGTTTTATACATACTTACCTGGCAGATGTATACAAATTATACCCACCCTACCTCCCCTCAGGAGACAGGCGGTATAGAAAAAATATGATAGAACATGGGGATGGTTCCTAGTCCTGCCACCCAGCGGCAGGTAAGTAGATCACCTGACCTACAGGTAGCGTGTGCGCGAAATTCGAATTTCTGTCGGACGACAGAGTCAAATAGCTAAGTATATATCTGCCAGGTAAGTATGTATAAAACTTTATTGTATCATAACAATATCATATTTCTGCTGACAAAGTGAATTGGAAACAAGTTTGTGTGCAGTTAAAAGGGAGAAGAGTGGACATGCTCAGTACCTGTGCAGTGTGAAATAATAATAGTATTGTTTTAGTACCATAGATTATTTGCTAAATATAACTTTTGCTCCTAAAGTGTGTGGTGGTAGCAATGTGAAATGTCACCAAGTGAAAATGTGTAAAGTTGTTCGCTCGTAGAGATCTTCTTTTGTAATCATTACCAGTGTTTTCATATCTCTTATTATGTTTATTGGAATAGGTTATTTTTTAAATTAAGAATAGTTGCGTGTGGATTATATAAAGATAGTTTGAGTTTGAGAGATCCCTTTGGGATTCTGTTAGCTCTTATGGTTTGTCATCCATTTTTCAAACTCTTGGGATCCTGATTATGACTGCTATAAAGTCATCATCAAAAGATAATGACTATATAGTTGTCATCAAAAGATAATTTTTAAATAAATTTACTTTAAATCATAAAATGTCGTCATAAAAGTAAATTTGAATAATGTGTATAGGGAGATATCTTGTTGTCATAGAGACTTTATATAAGTAATCCTTCAATTACATTATCTGGATTAAAAGAGCCAAGGGCCCGTTGGATAATTGTGGAATCCAGAATTCTAGGGGGTGTTCAAGGGCAACTTTGTACCCTTCCTTACCTAACCTTGTTAGTACCACATAAATGTAAACACTCAGTGTGCTTATAAACAGCACCCATCACACTATAAAATGAAAACTATATGCAGCAGGCAATTACATATCTACCTTTTTCCCCATACGTGTTAAATATGCTGCATGAACATACATACAGGCAGTCCCCAGTTTACGACAGGTTTAGCTTCCAACGTTCTGAGCTTATGACGCTTTTCAATTATATTCACCAGAAATTACTTCCAGGTTTACAACACATGTTCCAGGGTTACGATGCTGATCTGATGGAAGAAATATGACTCCAAAAAGGCAAAATACTATATATACTTAAGTAATATTCAACTGCATGTAATGTTCAACCTCATTTTTACTGCATGTATTAAGATTTTAGCATATATCCCTTATAATGCTGAGTTTTGATTCTGGCAGTAAGTCTATGCTGTGTTAGCAGTTGCTACTGTAGCCTAGTCTAAGACTCTTGACATCAAAACTTAAGAAGCCATAAACTTAGAATAGGCCTATGAAATATATAAATAATCAGTATATACTCACGTTTTCAAATAATTATTAATTAACTAATAAACAAAAGAAAAAACTTTCCAACCTTTTGCTTATAATTGTTTTGTCAACACTACCAAGTACTGAAAGATTGCCAAGCTTAACTAGTGCACAGCATAATAATCAAACATTTTTATTATCTCTCTTCAACCACTGAAACTACCAAACAGTATAACAGCCGTTCATTTCTGTTCTTTGATTTATCTTTATCCAATGGAGATACTGACCGCTATAATAAAACATATAATGACATTATAACAGAAGAAGCATTCTAGAAAATATTTGCTAGCTTCGATGAGAGTCGTCTTTGATATCATTAAAGTATTTTCTATTTTATGATATTTAACTCAAATTTTTTTTTATTAAATGTATTGCATGACTAAGTTTTTAAATTTACAGCATCATTTTACTCAAAGAATAAAAAAAAACATGATTCTTTGTAAATTGTAAATGAAGAGTTATCAGCTGACGAAATACAAATGGCGGCTAATACTTTATTTATGTTTGGGAAATGTAGTCTGCACTCATTATAGCCTAGAACAGCCGTAAATGTAGAAACAACATAACAATGATGAAAGATTCTCTGATAAGTAAAAGAACATTTATATTTATTGTCGTTATTGTACAAAAATAAAAGTTTGCCGACTTTGTGGAAAAAAATGCTACTTTGTTGACTTCGTTGTCAGGAACTCTAAAGAATATAGTAGGCTTAGCCTAGTTCCTAAAGTTGCACTTTTCCAGTATAGAAACAACATAACAATGATAAAAGATTCTCAAATGAATAAAACAACATTTGTATTTATTGTCTGTTGTCGGGAAATCCAAAGCTTTGGCTTAGCCTATTGCCAAACTCTTACACATTCCAAAACTAACTTATACTGCATGTAATTTTCAATCTCAAAATTTTAGGCCATAAAATTGTTCTTTAAATATCAAACCTTACAATAATATGTATTTACAGTAAACAATATTTCAAGTTTTTTTTTTTTTTAATGAAAAACAATAGAAATGCAGTTTACATAGTTATATATCAGTATACACCCAAAGCATTCAAAGTAAGGTTTCCTTAGGATTTGTTATGATTTTCAACAATTTTCCAGCTTACAACAGTTTCCAGCTCATGATGCTTCTCAAGAGTGGAACCCCCCATTGTACTGGGGACTGCCTGTACTTTGAAAAAAACCGTAACCATTTTTTGCTCTCGTAAATGACACATTTCAGTAGGTAGTTAACCTATCTGTGATATCATACAAACTGTATGTGTGAACTATTGACCTAGGGTAGGTGTTACATTAATAGTATCCATTTGCATAAGTTAGATAGGCTATCACAGCTGTATTTAAGATAAAGTTAAACTGATATGTTATGTACTGAATCCATTTATTATACTGTATTATCATCAGGTTATATCATCATTATATATGTAAATAACCAATCGGTCACCATTTGCGCGACAAATATTTACATTATCAAATGAGTTAGAAGAATCATTTTTTAGTTGCTGAAAAAAATTAGTGTATTAGTAATGGAATTATTAATTTGGAAATGAGCCTTTATTATGATAGTTTTATTTCCCATGTCAAGCAAGAGGATGATGGAGTGTGAATAGTAAAATTTTATACATCTAACTTACCTGGTAGTTACATATATAGCTTAAGTCCCTGTGACGTCACGGCAGAATTTCAAAACTCGCGGCAATCGCCGATTGGGTAGTCAGGTGTACCACCTGTGCGCCCTCTACCCAGGTACCTAGAACCATTCCAACTATTCCTCAGATCTTCCCTGCCGCCGTTTCGGTGACATCGTGGATTTTCGCTTGCTTTGGCCCGTGTTTTTTCGCAATTGGTTTGGTGAAGTACACTTTGGCTTTGGCTTTCGCTTGTTTTGGGATTTGTTTATTGGATTTTCTTGGTGAGGGGATGTAAGACCCGGCTTTCTAAAGCCACCTTAGATCCTCACTCCATTTGTATGAAATGTAGAGGTAAAGTTTCCGAGTTGGATGATAGATGTGATAAATTTGTAGGTTTGCCTGATAATGAGTGGATGGAATATGATCATTATATACGTAAACTTGAAAGAGACAGGATCAGAAGGAGTAAAAGTAGTATGTCTTGTTCTTCTAGGGATAGTTCTATTCCCCTTGTTAATGAACCTATTGATCCTTCCCCTGTAGAGGTAATTCCTGATCCCACTCTTGATAAACCTAGTGATCCGACTCTTAAATGTTGGTAGCCATTCAAGCTCTGGACGAGAAAGTAGAATCTCTAGCAGAGGACAGGGCAAAATTGTGGTCAGACGTGAGGGAGTTGAAAAGTGAAAGTGCTAGTGCTAAAATCAGTGCAGTGGAGGGTGCGCCTGCTCGGACCTGTTGTGCTCCTAGTCCTAGACCTCTTCCAAGCTCACCAACCCCTGTGAGAAGGAATGTCGACAGACGAAGGGAGGCGAGAGGCTTTAGCTCCCGAGCGGCCGTCCCCTCGAGCGTGCCTGTTGACGATCCCCAGGACGCTCACCCTCGCCATTGGAAAGGCGAGGTTAAAGTGTTTTCTTCGTCGTCTGATGACACAGTACCCAGACGGGACTGGCGTCAGACTTCGAAATCTAGACCCCTCAAAAGACAACATCCAGTAGAGCAGGACGCCAAGCGTCAAGAACTGCCAGGATGTAGTCATTGGAGCAGCCCGAAGCGCTTCCCTTCCAGCTCCGATATTTGCTCCCCTACCAAGCTAAGACGCAAGATGTTGCACAGGCAGCCGTCGTCTTTGGTAGGAGGCAAGGAAATATCGGACGGGGGGGAGGCCTTCGGTGCCGGTAGCAACTCCGGAAGTGCTGCAACCTCTGAACGCCTCTCTTTCGACTCCAATGCTTGCTCTCCTACCAGGCGGCCGTCGTCTTTGGTAGGAGCAAAGGAAGTATCGGACAATTGGATCCCTTCAGTTCATGCTCCAGCTCCTCCTGCGGATTGGCATTCGTCTTCAGGACGTTTGTCTCTAGCCGAACAGGATGAAGAGAGAGATATCAATGTTCCGGCTTCCCCAGTCTGTCCCCAGCAGCAAGAAGCTCCACAGATTTCCTTACTTCAAGATTTGCAGCAGAAGCTCTCCTACTACAAGCAAAGACAGCATACGTCAAAAGCTTGGACGAAAACCTAGACGCCAGGACGTAGAGCGTCAAGGTTTTCAACACCTAGACGACAGACGTCAACATTCTGGACACCAGGACGCCGAGCGTCAAGAGCCTGGACGCCAGCCGATCGTCAAGATTCTTGACGACAGAGCACCAAGAGTCAAGAAGCTGGACGCCAGGACGCCATGGGTCAAGAGGCAGGACGCCAGGGGTCAAGAGGCTGGACGCCAAGACGCCGAACGTCAAGTATTTGAACAGCAGGACGCCAAATGTCAAGAAGTTCGACACCAGGAAGCCGAGCGTCAGGATTCTCGACGCCATGACACCTGCAGGCGTCAAGAACATTCTTTGGAAGCACCGATGAAGTATGACATCACTACGTCGGTTATGGGTCGATCGGAGGGAGGGAAAGATGACCCCCCCCCCCCCCCCACCCCTTCTTCTCCTTTTGGTCCGATGTAAGACTTTTCCGATGAAGAGAATCAAAGAGATCTACAGCCTTCATCAGACTTGAAAAGACTTATGAAAGTTTTCACGGAACTTTTTCCGGAAAACTTTGTTCCATCTGCCCCTCGTTCCCCACCGTCAGAGTTCACTCTAGGGAAGGCAACTAAGAAGTCTGACTTCACAAAGATGGTGTTTTCACGCTCTTCGACGAGAGCGTTGAAATAAAATTGTGAATGGAATGTATGGACACGAAGAGAGACCAAGGAACGACAGCTTTCTCATTTCCTCCGGCCAGATTAGCGTCCAGATCTAGCATCTGGTATGATACTGGAGAAGCTCTCGGTCTGGGAGTTCCCGCTTCTTCCCATGGGGACTTCTTGAGTTGTGGATGCTTCTCGTCGGACGGCCATGGGAAAGACGAAGGTTTTTTGGTCTTCCTCTGAAATGGACCACCTCCTCAAAGGAATTTTTAGAGCCTTCGAGATGTTTAATTTCTTAGATTGGACTCTGGGATCTTTGGGGAAGAAATTAGAAGCCTCCAAGTCTGCTGACACGGAAGAACTGGTTCACCTGATGTCTTGCATAGACAAAGCTTTTCGAGACGGGTCGAACGAGCTAGCGGCTCTTTTCTCGGCGGGAATCCTGAAGAAAAGGGCCCAAATGTGTTCTTTCCTTTTGAATGGGGTCACACCCATTCAGAAAGCGGAACTGCTTTCCCTCAAGAATTAGTAAAGGAAGTCTCCTCTGCATTAACTCAAAATGCCTTAGCCCAAAAGGCCACGCAGGACTTAATATTGAGAATCCCCGATAATTGTTTTTACGATAATCGGAAACCTCGCTGAATGCTCAAATTCCTGGAATTTCTAGCGTTTGCAAGAACTGCTACTGAAGTAAGAATATCTCTCAGTAGACAACCAACCCTGGAATACAGAAGAACGAACCCGAACATCCAGTTTGGCTTGAACTTTCGTCTTCGGGTTTTCTGTTTTCGCTATTGAAGTTTTCCTTGGGGGAAGACTTCTCCTTCACTCTCTTGACTAGAGAAGGAAGGGTGTAGATTTCCAATCCTTATTCTCATTCCTCGAAGGGAAAAGAATTTAGGATGGAAGTCGTTGTACAGAAACCTACAAATATATGACGTATATTACCCTCGAGACATGATTTTGTTAAGCAGTTGAATTGTCCGGGGGGTAGTCGCATACCGTAGTTAATTCTACGGTTTGTGACTGAGACGACTTTTATCCTTAGGCCAGCCACACGCGTGCAGTTTTGGCTGACAGTTGTAACTGTTCAGTTATAACTGACAGTTGGAACTGCACGTGTGTGGGTATCTCAGTTGCTCATTTCGTCAGTTCAACAAAACTGTACAGTTAAACTGAGACAAATACAATGTTCCATATTTTTAACTGAAAGGAGTAACTGAACTGAGCGTGTGTGGGGAGATTCGTAACTGTACAGTTCTCAACTTCTCATTTCTACAGGTGGTAGCGGTGACTGCAGTTTGTTGAGATAGCACATAAACAAAGCGAAAGCAACTTTTGGTACAGTTCCAGTCATGCGCAAATAATTGAGAAAATCAATTAGTTCTTCACTTAATTCCTTTAATAATTTAATATCAGAACATTGATTTCGCCTCAGTAACCACTTTTTGCACCACTGTTTACGCTTTTTAGTTTTATTTTTTTCTATTTGTTTGTAACATTACATAGAATACATCGAGAGCACAAGATCGTACTTCTCAGAATCCATGGTAAAAACTGAGGGATTGAACTGTGTGTGTGTGCATATTTCATTTTTAACTGACGTCAGTTTAAACTGTCAGTTATAACTGCACAGTCATAACTGTCAGTTAAAACTGCACGTGTATGGCCGGCTTAATGGAACTGCAACTCGGGACTGTCTGCATCTTCCCAGGAGTTACCAGTTTCGATTTTAAAATACTTATGGTATGGTCACGACAACACCCACCTCAGTTTTTTGTATTTACCGAAATCTGTTTCGTTTAAATATAATTGCTCGAGCATAATAGATCCCTTTTTTAACGCTCAATTATTCTAGCTGAATGCATTCCTTCGAGGAATGGATTACCTGGCAACTCAGGATAGCGAGTGAGCAAGAACTGAGTAGGCCGGGACTGCAGAAAGACAACACAGTACCCGCTGGCTCTCCGAGATGCACGGTCGGTTTATGTCTCTCCCTACAATGATTGACTACCGAACCTTTTCTGTGTCCAACAATATCGGACTTACGTCTCTGTTTAACGGGGATTCTCGCATACATGAATGAGAATTTTCAACAGAGATATATATTCTGGACTCTTTCATCTTTATGTTTACCACACGGTAACAGAAGTCTTTACTAGTCTCCCGCTGTATCGCATTGCGATAATGCGCAATGTTTCTTCAGACATCTGAGTTTGTCTTCAAAATATCTCGTATTCGGAGGGGTGCAATTGTTCATTGTTCACCCCGAATTGACAGATATATACGGAAGACATCACCTGCTCCCCGACCTGCCAGCTCTACTTCCAAATGATCAGCCCATGAGAAGTAGTACTTCCCTGTGTTTTTCATTACTGGAAATTGCCCCGCTTTCATTGCAACTACAACCCCTCACCTTCCAGCAATGAAATAGCTGTTAGCATTTTCAGTCCTTTGTAAGCACAGGTTCAGAACCTTGAGAATCCTTCTCTCGATTCGGCTGTGAAGACGTAGGTTGCATTCACTCTCTACCTTCGTCTTCAATGGAACATAGTGTTGTTTTCTTCTTAGCAGAGATTTAACTACTATGGGAATGTCTTGCCATAAAGGACCTCGGTCTCTAGAGGGCAATTGACTTTCGCCTATTGGGCACATGCCTTTAGAGAATCATCACCTCATTAAGAGATTCACCACCTTGCCGTCCAGCATCAGTGACAAACAAATAGACAATTTTGTATGGTCTCTCGGCATAACCCTTTTAACAAAAGGCAACAAAAGATCACGTGACTTGCTTGGATGCTTAGACAACTTGCCTCACTACCGAACGCAGTCAGTAGGCAGCTGTCAGAGCGCCCGAGTCAGTTACGGTCTACGCTGTGGACTTAGTAGGTTGTTCCAGAACAATCATTACTTCATCCTAATAGATTGTCCCAGTACCCACACCATGGACACCCACCATGGAGTGTCGCTGTCCTATCCATTGCCGAGAAGAAGAATCTTCGCTGCAATGAGATAGGAGAATGAGAGACTCTTCGCTGCAGACTTTAAGAGAAGTCGTAACGTTTTGACCTCGACCATTAAGCGATACATAAGCATGTTCACAGATGTCTTCAATGACAGGAACTTAGACGTGTCTGAATATAAAGATCTCCAAGACCTTCTCAGATCCTTCGACACTACTAAGGAGAGACTACAGTCCCCTCCAGCATGGAATCTGGACGTAGTCCTGAAGTTTATCATGAGTGATAGGTTCAAGCCTTTACAGGAAACATCATTTAAGGACCTCACCATGAAAACTCTCTTCTTAGTTAGTCTAGCGACAGCGAAAAGAGTCAGTGAAATCCATGCCTTCAGCAAAGCTGTAGGGTTCAGACAGGGCAATGCTATCTGCTCTCTACAGCTGGAATTTCTAGCGAAGAAAAAACGCCCTTCTCAGCCCTGGCCCAAATTGTTCGAGATTCCAAACCTGTCGGATCTCACAGGTAAGGAAGTAGAGAGAGTTCTTTGTCCGGTAAGGGCCCTGAGGCATTACCTGGAAAGAGCGAAGCAATTACGTGGCAATTCAGAGGGGCTTTGGTGTTGTGTCAGAAAGCCCTCTCTGCAAATGTCAAAGAATGCACTATCTTTTTTTATAAGGCCTTTAATCAAGGAAGCACATTCAGCATGTAATGAAGCGGATCTCAGGCTACTGAAAAGTGAAGACTCACGAGGTTAGGGCCGTAGCAACCTCTGTAGCTTTTAAACAGACTAGATCCCTTCAAAATATCCTGGACGCAACCTTTTGGAGAAGCAAATCAGTGTTTGCGTCGCACTATCTGGGACAAGTGCAAACTCTGTATGAAGACTGCTACACGCTGGGACTGTTTGTAGCAGCTCATCCAGTAGTGGGACAAGGGACGAAATCCCATAACCCAATACCCTTTTTCTTACCTTGGAACTATTGAATTTTATGGTTGTTTGTGGAGACTGGACGCAGTATCCCACAATCATTGATCCTTAGTCAAGTGGTCAACTTGTTCCTTGGTAGTGCCCGGAACAAGGGTATTGGATGAGGTCCTGTCACATAAAGGTTATACACCGATTTGACAGCTCCTTGAGGTCTTCAGCCCCCTGGGTGGATCGCTGGATCTCTTAAGGAAAGCAGACATAATGAGGCAGGAGATCATTAAAGTCAGCTTCCTTAAACAGGTACGAACCCATAAGTTTGTTTATTAACTCTTATGTCAATTCCAACGATGTTGGCTGTCTCTGACCCTCCACCAAAGGTGTCAATCAGCTATATATATAACTACCAGGTAAGTTAGATGTTTAAAAATATTTTCATAATAAAATAAATTTTTGAACTTACTGGTAGTTATATATAATTTAATTCCCACCCTCCTCCCCTCTAGAGACTAGGGGCATGGAAGATCTGAGGAATAGTTGGAATGGTTCCAGGTACCTGGGTAGAGGGCGCACAGGTGCTACACCTGACTACCCAATCGGCGATTGCTGCGAGTTTTGAAATTCTGCCGTGACGTCACAGGGACTTAAGCCATATATATAAACTACCAGGTAAGTATGTTCAAAAATTTATTTTATTATGAAAATATCATTTTTAATAAGAATGTTTAGTTTGAACCATCTATCACCCATCTCTTATAGATAGCTTGAGCATATACAGTTTTCCATTCAGTTTTATCTCTGTCACTGACCTGCAACGATGCATTGGAGAGTGTATATGAGATTTTGTTGATTATTTATATATATTATCACCCAAAGAAGCAAACGAAAAAGTCATTTCATGTCAGTAAGGTAAGAATGTGCAATATCTGTCTCTTTATTCTTTAGTTTATGACGGTCACAACAAATGTATTACATGTAGGAACAAGGATTGTTCTTGTAACAATCACTTGTGATCAGTGTATTCGTTGGTCAGGTGAAATGATGAATGTTTATTTAAAGTGATATGTAACCAGATGCAAAGAGCAGGTAAAAATAGTAAAAGACAGAAAAAAGTTCTTCTAACTATGACAGGAAATAAGATAAGCAGTAAGTTTCTGGTATTTTCACAACTTTTAGATAGCAGTTCTTCCATTAAAAATTTTTTTCTCTCAAAGCTCCTTGTATTATTCAGGGCTGAAGTAAGTTTGTCAAATTAGAAGCCAATGTAGCTAGTCTAAGGGTTATGTTTGAAAAGTTTATGGAGGTAAGCCCTTCACACTTGCTGCTTTACTGCCCCAATTTAGGTGTCCTTTTTTGTATATCCCCCTTGTGTTAGAGGAAGTGCCAGTGCCCTACCTTGTTAGCCATATACTAGCCACTCCCTGTGTCACTCCTACTGTTTGAGGTACAGGAGTGAAAGCAGTTAATGCCCTTTATCATCTTTCTTCCTCTGGCCAGCTTGCCCATGATGTGTGCTGTTCAGCACTAGGTCACTGAAAGATAAGCATGGAAAGATCAAGCAAAGTTCACATAGGCAGGAGGTAGATGCACTAGGTAAGGATAAGCGCACTCATTCAGTATCTGATTGTGTCCCCCCTAGGCCGTATAGGAGGTAGCATATTTCCTGGTAATCCCTATCTAGGTTCTTTTTGCAATCTTGCGGTGGAAGATGATTTGGTATTCTCTTGGAGGCATGTGCCCTAACATTGGATGGTCACTTGATGGCAGAGACTGACCTTGCATTGAAAGTTCACTTGCCAGTAATCGCATGCCTGCCATTGGACACAGTTTACAGCAGGAGCTCACCTGACCCTGAATCCTTCCTTAGCTCTTGGTTTTTTGCCTAGCATCAGATGCTCATGTTCTTCTCTGTCTCCCAGGCAGTCTGGCTATGCCAGTTCATGTTTCTTGTCAGACGTAAGGGAGTTTCTTGCGAGTAGCTGTGATTGTGTGGGTGAATGTATTCTTCTTCATTCTTTAGGCATTCTCATTAACTTTTGATGCCTCGTAATTCAGCACTAGTTTTTCCCCCAAATCGGAGAAGTAGGAACTTCTGTTGTTCGCCTTGTTCTGTCTCTCGGTCGCTATTGGTAGCGTGTAAGGCACAGATGCCCATTATAGTTCCCATTCTCAGGAGTCACACTTGCAGTCTTGGTCCCCTTCTTTGTCATCTGTGGCTACTCCTGATCATTCTAGGCATTTTCTTCAACAAAATTTGACGTGGTGGAAGTCTCAGGCTAATTTCCATTCGCTAAGGCAGGATTCAAGGTATTCTCAAGCCTCTTTTAGGCATTCTTGGTCACCTTTGGAGCAACAAGGTTCAGCTACTTGCCTGTTAGACCAGCAGATCCTTCTTTGATTGTTACTATCTCAGTAGCAGAGCAGACTGGGTTATCTCCTTCAGCAATTTCAGTTTTGCCTCCTGCTACTTAGGTGTCAGCGCAGGATGGTTTGAATATCCAGGAGGCTTTCGTTCTTGAGCAGGCCAGCCCTGTAAGAGCTGATAATCAGCTCAGTGGTTTGGTAAAACTATTTTAATATAATAATATATTATATTAAAGTAATATTATAATATATATTATCAGCGATTCGGTTTTACGGTACAGTGTTCCCCCCCCGTATTCACGGGGGATGGGTACCAGACACCCCCGCAAGTAGCTCAAACCCGCGAATAGTTAGAACTCCCCTCTAAAAATGCTTATATCATCCTACATCAAATATACTATATTGAATTGGTATTATTAATATTATTTCAAAGTCATCTGAAATATTTTACCATTAGAAATATATAAACAGCTAAAAACAGAGAGAGAGAGGAGAGGAGAGAGAGAGAGAGGAGGAGAGAGAGAGATAGAGAGAGAGGAGAGAGAGTAGAGAGAATAACTCCTTACAATAACAAAAGATTGAAATGAACTTCTATAGGCAACACTTCTTCCCCTCCCATAAATGCATATATCTTTATCAGAGAAGAGAGAAAGAGAGGGCTGAACACCTATCTATATGTCTATCAATTCTTTTGCAGAGAGAGAGAGAGAGAGAGAGAGAGAGAGAGAGAGAGAGAGAGAGAGAGAAATACCAAATGTATACCTTATGTAACATCCTACATCAAATTTACCTTAAATTGTTATCATATTACTGTATTAATATAATTACAAAGTAATCTTAAACGTTAGTACACTTAAAGGTATATACCTACATACTTCTAACACTTGCAGCCAAGAGAGAGAGAGAGAGAGAGAGAGAGAGAGAGAGAGAGAGAGAGAGAGAGAGAGAGAGAGAGAGAGAGAGAGAGATTGTCCTTACAGTATTTAAAAGAGTGAAATGGAAAGATTATTATATTTAAAATACTAGCATATAAATTTTGTAATTACAATTATATAGTATTAATAGTGGAAAATATTAATAATAAACTTATACATGTATCATAAAATTATTTCATCTCAGTAAAAGAGAGAGATATTGTATAAAAACCATTAAAATCATGGTCCATTATATAGCACTGCTCCCCTCCCGTCACATTGACATATTTGACAGCTTCCAAGCTTCTCTGGAGTTGAGAGAAGGTACGGAAATGGATACAAAGAAAGACGAAGGGAAGAATTTTCAATTGAAATTACAGTTATATGTATATATATATATAGTGGATGCTGAAAGTCATTGCACCCCTGGAGGGTGCATAAAGACTTTGAGCATCTTAAGGAATCCTCCATATTAGTCACGGAAAATGCCCGAGAGAAAAAATTACTAATTGGGACCTTTCGTTGTTTCCACTGTGTCCTTGATTAAGGAAACAATAACTGATCGGTAGCCCATTAGCCGTGGTGTAAGTCAGTTTGTTTTGCTGGGACTCCTGTCAGGATTTGTTTGTCTTGCGGTGTTGCCCTTGTGTTGCCATTCCCTGTGCCTTTATGTGTAATGGTGGGTCCTTATACTTCTAGGGATGATGGTGTAAGGGTCATTCAATGTTTTGAATTAGGGTTAAATACCGCTGAAATTGTGCGGCAGACCGATTTAAAGCGTCAAACAGTTCAGAACATTGTCGCGCTGTACAAGGCGTCAGGGAAGAAAGAGGTACCTCTCCTCGCCAAGAAGTCTGGGAGGCCCCACCTGCTGTCTGAAGGATCCATTTCGCTTCTGAGAAGGGAAGCAGAGCTTAATCCTTCACACACCGCTCGTCAGTTCAGGGAAGAAAATCCTGAAATTTTAGGAGTGTAAAGTACGTACTTGTTATGCAAGTTGGGATTCAAGAGTGTTGTGGCTCCTAAGAAGAGCAAGCTAACTGATGCCCATATGAAGAAACAAAAGTTTTTTTTCAAAGGTTTGGTAAATGGGACGTTGATAACTGGAAACAAGTGTTGTTCACTGACGAATCCACATTTCATTGTTTGGCAAGCACCTCTACCAAAGTTTGGCGAAGTCCCCGCCTCAACAAGTGCAATGACAAACTTTTTCGTCCTCGTGAAAAGTTCCCGAAAACTTTGATGGTATGGGGTTCTGTAGGTTATGAGGGAGTTGGGGAATAGTGTATTTTTGAAAATAATGAACGAGTGAACCAGCACATTAATTACGTTTTGCTAAATTATTATTTAGAGGGGAGCTTTGAGAAGACAGGTGCTTCGATCCTTCAGCAAGACGGCGCACGGTGCTACACGACGCCATTGATTAAGAACTGGTTGCAGGATTGAGGTGTGGAGCTTTTAAGTGACTGGCCCCCTGATTCCCCTGATTTTAGTCCCATTGAAAATCTGTGGTCGATCATTAAACAACGTTTGCAGAAGGTTGACTGCTCCAATATCGAGAAACTCAAAGCAGCCATCATCGCTGCTTGGAACAGTATCGAACCAGAGATTTGTCAGCACCTCATTGAAAGTGTTCCCCGATGGCTGAATGCAGCTAAGGAGAAAAAATTTGATGCAACCAAATACTAGAAAGTCTAAGGTAAACTGACACGCCATTTTAATATCGTAACTAAATTTTTGCATTCCCTTACAGGTCGACAAGGTGCGCGTGTGTATGCGTCTGCCTAAATTGCACAGGGCTGCTTTCAGTGCCTACATATATATATATTATATATATATATATATATATACTATATATATATATATATATATATATATATATATATAGTATATATAATATATATATATATATATATACAGGCAGTCCCCGGGTTACGACGGGGGTTCCGTTCTTGAGACGCGTCGTAAGCCGAAAATCGTCGTAAGCCGGAACGACGCTTGGAAATATGTCTTAAACTAATAAAAAGTTATAAAAAACCTTACTTGTAATCCTTTGGTTACACTACATGTTGTTTCCTGTAGTTTTATGTACAAACCTGGAGTTATTTTCATAAAAGAATGCTGGTTCTTGAAGGTAAAAAACTATTGTAATCCTCTGGTGACACTACATTCTTGAAGTTTTATGTACAACCTGGAGTGATTTTGCCAAATCTTGAGGCTACAAGAACAGCTGATTACTATTTACGTATCATATAGACTAATTAAAGTAAACGTATCTTTAATAGGCTTATATTAGTATCAACAAAACATTTCCTGCTATGAGTCAGAGGCCGTTTAATGAAACGAACACTTCTCTGTCCTATCTGTTCAGAAAATAAATGTTACGTCAATCCCCGAGACGGTGACCATTGTTGCAAGTCTCTCTCTCTCTCTCTCTCTCTGATCAAATTACACTGGAACTTTGACATACGATTGCCCTAATATACGAATGTTTTGAGATACAACAGAAAATTTGCGAAAATATAAGCTTTGATATACAACGAAATATTTGAGATACGATTTTGCGATGAGTGTTAGTTGTATAGGCGACCGATAAATGGCGTTCAGTCTGTTTGTTTGTTGGTGCTGCATGTTAACACGTCGTTGTTTAGTTCGTTGTATTTGCGCATATTTTTCGTGTTTATTTTGTCTATTTTATTATTAACCATGGGTCTCAAAGCTTAAATAAAGACAAAGCAGGTGATAAGAAAAAATCCGAAGAAAATGATTTCGATGGAAGCAAAACATGAAATTATAGCAAAGCATAAAACCTTCCAAAGGCATCACCATTATTTCTAAACTACAGACTGATTAAAATAAAAAAATAAAAATTAGTTTAGCAATGTTATTTCTTTTGTGTTTATTACGTAGTTATTAGTGTGCATACGTAAATAAAAAGAGAACAAATCGTTCCCTGCCACCCTTCGCTACCTCCTCCCCCTGCTGGCCTCACGTCATCTTTCGTTGTGGTAAGTAAATTCCTTTCTTTTTTTTAATTGATTTTATTAACATTTATTATCATTTATCACATTGCTATGTTATTTTATCATTATGTGTGTTATTACTCGTTTATATGTGTATAAATTGTGTATATTATATGTAATTAGCTGTGTTTAGGTGTGGTTTCATACCGCTAGAACGGATTAATACATATTACATTATTTTAAATGGGAAAAAAATGCTTGTTTGATACAACTGTTTTGATATACGACGATGGTAACGGAAACAAATTAAATTCGTATGCCAAGGTTCCAGTGTACTGGATAATGTCTCTCTTTGGATACTTCGATTTTGCCAAATCTTGAGGGCTACAAGAACAGTGATTACTATTTACGTATCATATAGACTAATTAAAGTAAACGTATCTTTAAATAGGCTTATATTATTAGTATCAACAAAACATTTACTGGCATGAGTCAGAGGCCGTTTAACGAAACGAACACTTCTCTGTCCTTAACTCGGAGCGTCGGAAGACACCTCTCTCTCTCTCTCTCTCTCTCTCTCTCTCTCTCTCTCTCTCTCTCTCTCTCTCTCTCTCTCTTCTCTCTCTCTCTCTCTCATTGTAATCTAACCAGAAACTTCGTTTTGTTATAATTACTGGAAACAAGCAATGATTTTTTTCATTATTTGTGCTTTGGACTGTTATATGTAAACTTTGCGCACCGCAAGCTAGTATGTATTCATTCGCTCGAAAACTAGTTCCGCATATGAGGCGTCACTAAAAAACATTGAAAAATACGACATAAAAAGTGTCGAAAAAATCATCATAAACCTCAAAATTTTTGTTGTAATCTAACCAGGAAACTTATTTTATTAATATACTGTGCTTAAACTATAAAGGATTTTTATCATAGTATGAGTTTTTTAAAAGCGTCGTTAACTCGGAGCGTCGGAAGCGTCAGCGTCGTAACCTCGGAACAAGCGGCGTAACCCAGGACGGATTTTTCCATTGAATATTTAAAGAAAAAGCGTCGTAACCTCGGAACGTCGTAAGCCGGAAACGTCGTAACCCGGGGACCGCCTGTATATAATTATATATATATATATATATATATATATATATATATATATATATATATATATATATATACATACAGTGGACCCCCGTATTCGCGGACTCACACATTCGCGGATTTCTCTCGGGAACGGTTCCCTGCATTATTCGCAGAAAATTCGCGCATTCGCGGTATTTTTCTATGATAAATATCCACAAATTCCTGGGGCTTTTTTATGAATTTCATCATAAAATGCACTTTTTGTGATAAAACTATTAAAAAAACCATGTAGGAAAATTTTTAGTGGGTTTTTCTTGAGTTTTAACTAACAAAATAGGCTGTTTTTAGCATTTTTATAGGGTTCCAAACATTCGCGGGTTCTAACTATTCACGGGGGGTCTGGTACGCATCCCCTGCGAATACAGGGGGACCACTGTATATATATATATATATATAATACACACACACACACACACACACACACAGAGGCAGTCCCCAGGATACGGCGGGGGTTCCGTTCTTGAGATGCGTTGTAAGTCGGAACATCGTCAGATATCTTAAGAAGAAAAGCTTACAGTGGTACCTCGACATACGAAAGGCTCAACTTACGAAAAATTCGAGTTACGAAAGCAAATACGAAGATTTTTTTGGCTCTACATACGAAAATAGTTCAGGATACGAAAGGTTGTTGCTGTAAAGTCCCGAGATTCGCCCGGACCACTGATGATAATTTTCAAACTCGCGCGCCGCCAACTGAGTAGACTCGCCACCATCCTCCCGCTCTCCCATTGGTTCCCTGATGCTAGTCACCGCCATAAGATCCTGCTCTCTTATTGGTCAGCATCTGTCCCATCGTGCTCTACGTAAAGGCGTTCTTCTCCAGCCATTGCTTCGCACCAGCATTATCGTACGCACGCGGAATTCGTTCGTTCACGTATACGATTTCGTTTGTTAACGTAAATTCGTGTTAGTGATTTCATTGTACTACTTTATCGTTTCCCTGCATTATTCGCAGATTTCTCTTGGGAACGTTTCCCTGCATTATTCGTGGAAAATTCGTGCATTCGCTGTATTTTTCTATGAGAAATTTCCTCAAATTCCTGGTTTTTTCATCAATTTCATCATAAAATGCACTTTTTGTGATAAAACTTAAAAAAACCAAGTAAGAACATTTTTAGTGGTTCTTCTTGAGTTTTAACTAACAAAATAGGCTGTTTTTAGCATTTATATAAGGGTTCCAAGCATTCGCGGGTTCTAACTATTCTCGGGGGGTCTGGTACGGATCCCATGCGAATACGGGGGGACCACTGTACTACATAACTTAATTACTTACAGTATAGTCATGGGTCCCAAGAAAGTTGCTGAAGTTCACGGAAAGAAGAGGATGCTTTCTATGCAGACAAAAATGGAGATAATAAAAAAAGTATGAAGCCAGCATGTGGTTGAGTGTGATCGCAAAGGAATACAGCCAAAATCCGTCGACGATAGGCACCATCCTTAAGCAGAAGGAAGCCATCAAAGCAGCTACACCTTCCAAGGGCGTGACTATTTTGTCCAACAAGAGGAGTCGCATGCATGATGAGATGGAGAGGCTGCTTCCTCAGTTGATTGAGGACAAAGGAATCGCTGGTGATACGATAACCGAGACGGCAATCTGCCAGAAGGTTAAGTGTTACGGTTTTGTTAATGTGTTTCGTTAAGTTAAGTGTTACATACTACGTAACAAATTTTCTGCAGTTTGTCCTCTGTCGCCACTTTCAGAGATAGCCTCCACTCAAAAGGTAAGGTTCCACATTTTACTACATACGTACGTATGTACGTACAGTATTTCTTGTATACCATGTGCACTAATACACTTTATTTACAGATACATATTAGTAGTACGTATTAAGTTAGGTATTGAATGGTCCAAATTGTTGTATTTCATTGTTTATTGGTCAATTTTGCTTTATTATAAAATTTAATGGGGTGTTTTTGTAGTGCTTGGAACGAATTAGGCAATTTACGTGTAAAATGCGGTTCAAGATACGAGAAGCTCAGGTTACGAAGGCCGCCACGGAACTGATCAATTTCGTATGTCGAGGTACCACTGTACTTTTAATGCTTTGGGTGCATTAAAAACTATGTAAACTGCATTCTTATTGCATTTTTCATCCAAAAAACCTTCAAATATTGATTATTTTGCATTTTTGGTGTTATATTTCTTCTGCCAGGTGAGCATTGTAGCCCGTGTTAAACGGTGAGCATTGTAGGCGTTGTAACCCGGAAATAATAATGAATATAATTGAAAAAGCGTCTTAACCTCAGAACGTCGTAAGACCGAACCCGTCGTATATATATATATATATTATATAATATATATATATATATATATATATATATAATATATATATTATATATATATATACATAGTATAATATATAGCTAATATATATATATATATATATTATATATATATATTATATATATATATATATATATATATATATATATATATATATACAGGCGGTCCCCGGGTTACGACGGGTCCGGCTTACGACGTTCCGAGGTTACGACGCTTTTTCTTAATATTCATTGAAAAATCCTCCCTGGGTTACGACGCTTGTTCCGAGGTTAAGTACTGCTAAAGTGTTTCACTTAATTTTAGCCAGCCAGGGTCCGTTAAACCGTTTTTCTTTAGGTTTTAAGACTGCGCCCTCCTCGGCATGGTTATAGAGTCGTCTCAGGCGGCTCGCCTCACATGTTTCATTATTTCATGCTTCTTCGGTCTCTCATACCGTTGTAGCTTGAATTTAGCAGTATATATATACCTACATTTTGTGCGTTGTACAAGATTATACGTTGTGCTTTACTAGCTCACGGGGATTTCTAGCTCGGTTGAGCTCATAGCCTACATCACCCTTAGCTCAGTGTTCATGCATGCATGTTCCTTTGTTTAGATCCGTTTAGGCTCTTTTACGACATCGGTCCTTTCTTTTAGTCCTGCCACCCTGCCCGCCGCCCTCCGTACCTACATATCAGCAGAGGCCAGCTCCCGAGTTGTTCGGCGCCCTCCCTTCTGGGTCGGCTAGCCTAGCTTATCCAGGACGTTGCTTTCTCTCTATCTGTTTATTTATCTTCTCTTCCCCGTGTTTTATTAGGCTATTTGTGCATTCTTGAGACGGTTGGAGGTAGTCTAGGCCACCTCAGACCACCTGGCCTGTCTTACTGCGTGGTCCTACCACGTTCACAGCGAGCCAGGCGATCGCCATGAGCCACCCGGCTATGTCCCCACGCTTCCTTCACCTCCCTAAAGGGGGGGAGTACCACTTGCTCACGTTGCCCATGGCAACCATCCGAGCTCCCTCCCTTCTTCCCCCTCTACACGGGGGGGATACGGGAGTTAGCAGGGGGACATCCGAGGCTGACTCAGCCCTTACCGCTTGCACCCCTCGGTTCCAGGGGGTGTCTCCTGTGCGATCGGGCTCGGCTGGCCACCCAGCTCGGCCGCGCTCGGACCTCCTCGGGTCCCGATCAGCTCTCTCTCACCCTGAGTCACCACCCTCCCCCACCACTCCGGCAGTGGGTCCCCTTGGCTCCGCCAGTCCTTAGGTGTGGTGACTGAGAGAAGCTCCGCCGCATGCGCCTTTCACATATTGCTTTATTTTACATCTTATTGGTTTTGTTATTATTTGTTATTCTGTTTCGCTAAGCCGGCGGAGTTCCCGCTCACCATGCAGGTTCTCCACCTGCCTGCGAGTTTTTTGTTACGGCGGAGCTGCACTCCCTCGATTAGTTTTTATTAGCCTCCTCATGCTCCTCCCCGCTGTCCTCGTACTCCTCGCTCCAGCGCATAGGCAGGTAACTGGTTTGGTGAATCTCTTTATTCCGGTAACACCGGAATCGTACTGAAACTAGTCTACCAGCTCTATCGGACACCCACTACTTACGCCAGGAGAGCAATGGGAGGCTAACCTCTATGTCAACCACTCCGGTATCCTCCGGTGTCATAATATATCACTTCCTGGACTTAGTCCAATTAGTCAGTGTTGATACTCATGTATCTATTCACTTACAGGCCACCCATGCCAGGAATCTGGATGCAATGCTGTCCTACAGGACCCCTGTGGGCACGAGGTCTGCTGGACCCATGCTGTCTGCGCTATTCGCTTCGGGGACATAGCGGTCTGGCACCACGAGAGTTGCTCCATTTGTTATGATCTAGTAGATCAGTTTACCTCCGGAGTAAGTACCGTCCGGAGAACAACTGTTATATGATTTGGCCTATATGTATACAGTCCTAATAAGTGATATTCTATATATAACATATAATTTTAGTTTTTTTCCCTAGCTTAGTATTTATACTAACCTTCTCTTACAAGGCTGCTCAAGCCGTCATGGACGCCGCGTCAACAACCTTGAAAGCCTGGGTTGGCGGGTTTGGGAGGAACGTCACCAAGGGGCAGCCCTACATCCTCGACAAGAAGATGGCTGCTCTGATCTTCCCCGGCGGGAAGACGACCTCCTACGTCGACCCGGCAGCGGCGGCCCCGTACATCGCCACCATCCAACACCAGGTGGCTCAAGCCTTGGCAGACCCGGGAAACTCAGAAATCATCGACAATGTGGCGACTCTCAATTTGGACCTCGAGCCCATGGCGGTAGGGGGAACAGGTATGATGTTAGATGAGGCAGGTTTGCTAGGGGCCCAAGGGCTTCCCTTGGGTCCTTCTGGATCTTCTTCCCCTATCCCTTCTACCTCTTCCTTCCAAGGATTTTCGGAGAGTGAACTTTCGCTCAGACCGAAGTCCACTCTAGCTATCCCTAAAGTTAAGGGAAAGCGGGAACCTAAGACCCTTGAGAAGACGCTGCCTAAGAAGACAGCGCCCACTGCTTCTCATAGGACTCCGGCTCACCATCCCGGAGCAGAGAAGCCAAAATCGTCTTCTTCTCACTCTAAAGGGTCCAGAGGCAAGTCCTCGAGGGACAAAGCTCAGCTCCTGTCTGATCCTGAGCCTTCGACCTCTACAGGGACGCCCCCTAAGACTCCCAGGGAGAAGCAGGAACCTAGATCCTTTGACTCAGAGGCCTTCACTGCAAACATCATGCAGCAAATGGGGAGCCTAGTTGGAAACTTAGTCCAAGATAAGTTTCAGGAGATGCTTTCCGACATCTTATTTTCTTTCGAGGAGTCAGGCCAGTCGATCCGGAACATTTCGGAAAGGCTGGCCAGTCAGGAGAACCTGATTGCAGGTCTTCGGGAGAACCCAATGGCAGTTCTCCCCCAGCCCGGTGTGGCTGCTCAGGCCATGCCGGACTACAACACCCTCCCTCCTTATACAGCGAGCAATCCTTGGAGGATCTCGTCCTATGCCCCCTTTAAGGACGGGATGCTAACGTTGGCGGATTGTGGTACTCGAAGGCTTGAGGACTTCGAGTTCCACCCAGCTGACTTGCAACCCCCCTCCATTGGTTACGCCCGCCTTATGGAGGCAGTTATGAGGAGGGAGGATAAGATCCCCAAAGAGACCGTAATCTTCGGTCGGGATCAGGCTCAGCGAGATTGGCTGAGGAGCCTAGAAGAATGGGAGTGCATCAACACCAGGATGCAAGCCTTCAAGAGCGCCTTTACCATTTTTGTGGTGGACGGAGAGACCCCCATTCCGTTCACCACAAAAGTGGCGGAGTTAACTCTACAGGCCGCAATGAGGGACAAATTGATGCCTCAGCTCCGGGAAACGGAGCCCACGTCTCTCCTCCTCCCAGGTACGGAAGACCTCTGGTCAGATCTTCCAGCCACCTTTACGGTAGGGAAGCTAAAGCTGGATTGTGCTATAACACAATTCAGCGAAAGGCTCCCCAGGCTCCCGGACAATCTTATCCAGGCTGAGTTTGATGCTAGAACCAGGTTAGGGAGGTCTCTCAATACCCTGGTTATGACAGAGGTTTCGGCCATGACCTATGGTAACGAACCTCTGTTCAAGCTAATAGCCAAGTCACATCTCCATACGGTACAATGTGACTTGTATGATTTTGTTGTGGTAAGACATAACTGTAGAAAACACGTCTTCCAGGAAGCCACCATCCGCCATGAACCTAACAAGTTGCTGGCGGCTTCAATCTGGGGTGCTGATCTTTTCCCAGAGTTGATAGTTAAGTCTGTTCAGCACGAGGCAACAAGACTCAACCAGAGTCTTAAGGTTTGTTGGGGCCTTTCAAGCAAAAGGAAGCCAGAGTCAACTTCCTCAGCTAGAAAGCCTAAAAAGCCGAGGAAATTCCAGCCTTTCCAGGCTACCCATCAACAACAGGTAGTTCAAGCAGTGCCAGTCTCCCAAGTGGCACAGCCCTCCACTCAAAGGCCCAGCCTCAACAGCAATTTCTGCTGTTGACTCCTCAGGGCCAGGCTTCTACCTCCTTTGCGGTCTCCCCGGCCTTCAACCCAGTGTTCGAAGGCCAAGCTTTCCAACCTTTTAACAGGTTCGGGAGGGGCAGCAGGGCTACGGGTGCATTTCGCCAGAGAGGTGGCGGAAGAGCAACCAGCTGGGGGAAGCACCTACGAGGAGGGCGCGGGTCTCGACCTGCCCCAAGTCAGTGAGAACCCTCAGGTAGGAGGGAGGCTGTTCCTTTATCGTCACAGATGGGGGTTCAGCAATTGGGCACAGAGCATTGTGTCCAAAGGACTAGGATGAAGCTGGACCAAAGGTCCCCCTCCATCCAAGACCTTCTATCAACAACCAACATCGGAATTGGTGGAGTCATGCCCCAAGAGCTCCTTCAGAAAGGAGTATTGTCAAAAGTCAGGCATTTAAAGTTTCAAGGTCGCTTGTTCAGGGTGCCAAAGAAAGGCTCAACCAAACGAAGAATAATTCTAGACTTGTCCCGTCTAAACTTATTCATTCGTTGCGACAAGTTCAAGATGCTGACTATCTCGCAGGTGCGGACCTTACTTCCCCGTGGCCGCCTCACCACCTCTATCGATCTTACAGACGCATACTATCATATCCCAGTGGCAAGACACTTCCGCCCGTACCTAGGTTTCAGGCTAGGGAACCAGGCATTCTCCTTCAAGGTAATGCCTTCGGGTTGAACGTGGCCCCCAGGGTATTTTACGAAGGTGGCAGAGACAGTAGTTCAACAACTAAGGTCCCAGGGGATAATGGTAGTTGCGTATCTGGACGATTGGCTCATTTGGGCAACAAGCATCGAAGAGTGCCACAAAGCAACGATCAAGGTAATACAATTTTTGGAACATCTGGGGTTCCAGATAAACAAAACCAAGTCCAGGCTAACACCGGACTCTCGCTTTCAGTGGCTCGGCATTCAGTGGGATCTCAACTCCCACACACTATCAATTCCAGCGTCTAAGAGGAAAGAAATAGCCAAGCAACCAAGCAATTTCTCAAGTGCAAACAGACATCAAGGAGAAGCCAGGAAAGAATCCTAGGTTCTCTTCAATTTGCCTCAGTAACAGATGTTCTACTGAAAGCAAAACTAAAAGACATAAACCGTGTCTGGCGCTCGAGAGCAAACAACAAGTCCCGGGACAAATTGTCAGCCATCCCGGCGATACTTTGCAAACGACTCCGCCCCTGGGCGGAGGTCAAGAATTTATCAAAGTCAATTCCTCTCCAGTTCCCCCCTCCGGCATTAGTTATCCACACGGATGCTTCACTAAGCGGATGGGGAGGATACTCTCAGCACAAAAAAGTACAAGGACTTGGTCCCTTCAATTCCATCAGCTTCACATCTGCCAGCCAAGGGATCTCACATCAAGCTGGTATTAGACAGCGCAGTAGTAGTGCACTGCATCAACAGAGGAGGCTCCAAATCAAGCCATGTGAACCAGGTCATGATAGCCATATATTCTCTGGCAGCCAAGTACAAATGGCACCTGTCCTCACTCACTAGCGGGAGTGAAGAACGTGATAGCAGACGCCTTGTCTCGCTCAGTCCCCTCTAGAGTCGGAGTGGTCTCTGGACAGGCGTTCGTTCCTGTGGATCTGCCAGCAGGTTCCAGGACCTCCAGGTGGATCTTTTTGCCACAGAGTCGAACCGCAAGCTTCCCTGCTATGTGGCTCCCAACCTGGACCCTCTGGCTTATGCCACGGATGCCATGGCCATAAATTGGAATCAATGGAAGAAAGTATACATCTTTCCTCCAGTGAATCTTCTGAAAGTTCTGAGCAAACTCAGGACTTTCAAGGGACAAGTTGCCCTAGTAGCCCCCAATTGGCCCAAGAGCAAACTGGTTCCCACTCCTACTGGAATTGGGTCTCCGACCTCAACGGATTCCCAATCCCAGGCTATCTTAAGTAGTGCAAATGAAGACTGTTCGCTCCTCAGGAATTCTCAAAACCCTAACTTTATGGACTTCATGAAGTTTGCGGCTAAATGGGATGCAGATATCGATCCTCAAAACATCCTATTCCTATCTCAAACCATGACTACCAACCTGGCTATTTCCTTCTTCAGATCCTTATTTGAGAAAGGTTTAGCAGCTAGTACTATTACTACCACTAAATCAGCTCTAAAGAAAATATTCCAGTATGGTTTTAAAATAGATCTAACAGACTCCTATTTTTCTTCTATTCCTAGAGCTTGTGCTAAGACTCAGACCAACAGTGTCATGGTTCTTAAATGTTCTCAAACTGGCCTCAGATACTGATAACAACTCATGCGGTTTCTTGCCCCTCCTGAGGAAAACATTATTTCTTTTAAGTCTGGCCGTAGGAGCCAGGGTATCTGAACTGTCGGCTCTATCTAGAGACTTGGGTCATATAGAATTTCTTCCATCAGAAGAAGCTCTTCTCTCTCCAGATCGTCAATTTTTGGCCAAAAAACGAGGACCCTTCAATGCAGATGGGCCCCTTGGAAGATACCTCCCTCTTCCTCAAGTGAGCATATCTGTCCAGGACAGCCATGAGATCCTCTGGCCCTTTGTTGACGAGGCTAAAGGGTGGCACCATTTCCTTAAAAGGTATTAGGCAACAGATTTTATACTTTATTAAACAAGCCAACCCAAACTCGTTCCCCAAAGTCCATGACATTAGGGCAGTAGCTACCTCGATCAACTATTTTCAACATATGAATTTTGATGATCTGAAAAAAGTATACGGCTGGAAAATCACTGACAGTATCAAACGTCACTACCTTAAATCCTTAGAAGCTCTTAAATTTCCAGCAGTAGCAGCGGGAAACACAGTTTCCCCTGACACTGCCTAAGTAGTTTAGTTAATAGGTCCAGATCTCCTTTCTACCTGCCTCACTGACATCCTTCATGCAATCCTGCCACCATGTACTCCCTTTTTTAAAGCCTTAGCTGCCAAAAAAGGGCACTTATTGTGATGTTTTCCTTATTTTTTTGCTAGGATTACTCTCACTTGTAAATAACCTATTATATTGTGTCTAGTTTAAGATAATATAAGTTATCTTGGATAAGTTTAAGTATGTATTATAATCTTGGTTGTCTTAAGTTTTCTAGATTATAGTACTTATAGAACAATTGTTTTTATTTTTTCCCTTACTCATTTTATATCCTTTTTCAAGCTTGTGGCCATTTCTCTGGTACTATTTCACGAAGCGACACGGGCTGAGCTCAGAAAAGGGATTTTGATGAGGAAAAATCTATTTCTGGGCAAGGGTCCGTGTCGCCCAGTGAAATCCCACCCTTCCTTGCACCCACCCTTGGGGCCAAGCTTGACAGTCTAACTCCAAGGATGACCACTAGAGGCGCTCGTGATGGCGTGGGGAGCGCTAGTAGTAGTAGTAGCTGGTGCGGGCCTTGTGTCGCCCTCTCAAGTAGGGGGATTTTGTAGAAATATGGATCTAAATGGTAAGAGACACGTGGTAGTGGTTTCACTCGGCCCAGAAACCATACCGACACATTTTTATATAAGGCGAGCGAGTCAGAATACTCTGACATTCCATTTTAGTTTTTTCTCTGGTAATGTTAGTAATATTTACCTTAGAAATGTGTGCTAAAAGGACATTTCACTGAGCGACACGGGCCCTTGCCCAGAAATAGATTTTTCCTTCGTCGAAATCCCTTATATATATATATATATATATATATATATATATATAATATATATATATATATATATATATATACACAGTGGACCCCCGTATTTGCGTTCTCCGGATTCGCGGACTCACACATTCGCGGATTTCTCTCGGGAACGTTTCCCTGCATTATTCGCGGAAAATTCACGCATTCGCGGTATTTTTTCTATGAGAAATATCCACAAATTCCTGGTTTTTGTTAGCAATTTCATCATAAAATGCACTTTTTGTGATAAAACTATTAAAAAAACCAAGTATGAAAACTTTTAGTGGTTTTTCTTAAGTTTTAACTAACAAAATAGGCTGTTTTTAGCGTTTTATAGGGGTTCCAAACATTTCGTGATTCTCTAAACTATCACGGGGGGGTCTGGTACGCATCCACCCCGCGAATACGGGGGACCACTGTATATATATATATATATATATATATATATATATATATATTATATATATATATATATATATATATATATATATATACAGTAGTACCTCGAGATACGAAATTAATCCGTTCC